>NC_134403.1:307415801-307740801 GCF_038048845.1 Mixophyes fleayi | reverse complement strand
CTTTTACATGTGTAAAATGTAATGATCCCTATACTCAAACAATTGTTCCTCTATGTGCCTTCTGTTTAAAATTCTACATAGGTAAAGTGGAAAAAGAGATTGGTAAAAAGCCCTTTGGGATCAATTAAGTATGCAATATAGTATACACAAATTAAACTATGCTCTATGTTTAGTCAACCTTAATTTACTGGTTTCTATATGCCTACCTGATATCTTTGCTACATATATTACTTTATCTTTCTTGCTATCGACTGTGTTTTTCACAAAAACTTTTATATCATCTTGGCAAAGTTGTTCTATTGTAAAAGATACAACACAAAATTATTTTCTAGATATAGTCATAGTCAAAAGCTTTGAGAATGACACAAATAATATTTTTCACTAAGTCTGCTGTCTCGGTTTTTATGATGGCAATTTGCATATACTCCAGAATGTCATGAAGAGTGATCAGATGAATTGCAATTAATTTCAAAGTCCCTCTTTGCCATAACATGAACTTAATCCCAAAAACAACATTTCCACTGCATATCATGCTCTGCCACAAAAGGACCAGCTGTGATTCTCAGTGATTCTCTCCTTAATACAGGTAAGTGTGTTGTCGAGGACAATGCTGGAGATCATTCTGTCATGCTGATTGAGTTAGAATAAAAGACTGAAAGCTTTAAAAGGAGGGTGGTGCTTGAAGTCATTGCTCTTCCTCTGTTAACCATGGTTACCTGCAACGAAACATGTGCAGCCATCATTGCTTTGCACATAAAGGGCTTCACAGGCAAGGATATTGCTGCTAGTAAGATTCCACCTAAATCAACCATTTATCGGATAATCAAGAACTTCAAGGAGTGGGGTTCAATAGTTGTGAAGAAGGTTTCAGGGCTCCCAAGAATGTCCAGCAAGAGCCAGGACCATCTTCTGATTCAGCTGCGGAATCGGAGCACCGCCAGTGCAGAGCTTGCTCAGGAATGACAGCAGGCAGGTGTGAGTGTATCTGCATGCACAGTGAGGCGAAGACTTTTAGAGGATGGCCTGGTGTCAAGAAGGCCAGCAAAGAAGCCATTTCTCTCCAGAAAAAGCATCAGGGACAGTCTGATATTTTGCAAAAGGTACAGATATTGGACTGCTGAGGACTGGGGTAAAGTCATTTTCTCTGATGAATCCATTTTCTGATCGGAGAAGGAAACAGTAAAGCATTCTGAGACCATTCATGTGTGGGGTTGTTTCTCAGCCAAAGGAGCGGGCTCACTCCCAATTTTGACTAAGAACAATGCCTTTTCCAGCATGATGAAGCTCCTTGCATAAGGCAAAAGTGATAACTAAGTGGCTCGGCCAGAAAACTCCCCAGACCTTAATCCCGTTGAGAACTTGTGGTCAATCCTCAAGAGGTGGGTGGACAAACAAAAACCCACAAATTCTGGCAAACTCCAAGTATTGATTAGGCAAGAATGGGCAACCATCAGTCAGTATGTGGCCCAGAAGTTGATTGATAGCATGCCAGAGCGAATTGCAGAGGTCTTCAAAAAGAAGGGTCAACAATACAAATATTAACTCTTTGCATAAAGTTAATGTAATTGTCAATAAAATCCTTTGACACTTATGAAAGGCTTGTAATTTTACTTCAGTATACCATATCAACATCTGACAAAAAGGTCTAAAAACACTGAAGCAGCAAACTTTGTGAAAACATGCAATGCAATGAAACCCAAGGCGCAATTTGAATATGTGGGATGGACCTCACTTGTGACAAATGTTGGAGTATGGTGTAGTCACAAATGACAGGGTGCACAGCAAATAATGATAAATAGCAAATATTAATAAACAGCAAATGTCTATTTGCAAATAACAAAGTCTAAGTGCACCGGATACAATTAAATTACATACAAGATAATGGCTCGAATGGTCTCAATAAGTTCAGACAAGCAGATAATTGCATGTGATAACACCTTGCTACAAATACTGACCTGACAGTGTGTTACAAGATATAACATAGTGAGCAGTCCAGCCGTATAATCTCTAACCTCGTACTGGGTAAAAAAGTCCCGGTTTGTAACCGAGAATGAATGTCCTGAAGCACAAATGTCCTCTCCGGACTGCAGAAATATAATCATCATCATCACCATTTATTTATATAGCGCCACTAATTCCGCTCCGCTGTACAGAGAACTCACTCACATCAGTCCCTGCCCCATTGGTGCTTACAGTCTAAATTCTCTAACACACATACAGATAGAGAGAGAGAGAGACTAGGGTCAATTTGATAGCAGCCAATTAACCTACTAGTATGTTTTTGAAGTGTGGGAGGAAACCAGAGTACCCAGAGGAAACCCACGCACACAGGGGGAGAACATACAAACTCCACACAAATAAGGCCAAGGTCAGGATTTGAACTCATGATCCCAGGGCTGTGAGGAAGAAGTGCTAACCACTTAGCCACCGTGCTGCCCCATACAGGTCATGCGACATAAAAGACTACATAATTCAATCCTGCTAGGTGGTTGATGCATTCAGCAATGAGAATAAGAGAGAAAATCCCACTAGATGGCTGATTCAGTTAAAAGGTGCATTAGCAAACAAAAAGTCCACAGTCAGATTGCCAAATGTAAACTGACATAGATTGTAGGTAGGAGAGAATAGTTCCACTTATAGGTAGTAGCAGTGATGGCAGGTGGGTAGCAGGACAGGGGTTGTGTTCAAGACTCACCCTTGCGTTGGATGATTCCACAGAGTGTCCGGTCCATTTAGCCATCCCTCCTTTCCACCATTGGGTCTCACACAGATGTTGTGGTGGCTGCGCACCTCTCTTCTGAGCCCGGACCTTTACGCATGCTCCAAACTCCCAGTCCTCCATTGTAATGCAGTGGAAGCGTATTCATGAGCTCATGAGTTGAAAAGGGGTTATGCCGATATAAACCCTACGCGTTTTGCCAATGCAGGCTTCATCAGGGATTGCTAGATCAGAATTGAGTGTAGAGTGTAGTTCCTTCAGTATAAGGAACAACCTTATTAGCATATGGGAGCGAGGATTTGTCCTTGCAATTGATTGACATAGCATTGGAGCCAATTTAGGCGGTCCTTAGTCTTTCCATCTCATCTCGATGTGGGGATAGACATAAAAAGATGCATTTGCAAGCGTCCATAGTATACATAGTCAAAAGTGGCAGTTCCAATGGGTATTTTAGCAAGCCTTACCATGCACATGTCAATTAATAAACGTAGTGTATTTGTGTGCAATAACCATATATAACACATTGGGTGCTGTCAGGTCAGATGTTACTCATGGCACGCAGAAGTCCTTCAGTATGTAGCAATTGTTTTGAATATGTGAACCACTTATTTTAGTGATTATATCAAAAAATATATATACTATGCTGAACTGGAAAAAGCAGGCAACTAAATGTAGAAGGGGAAAGACCAAAGAAGTTATTTTTAAATATGTACAGTAAGTGCCTTAAAGGTATACATATAGGGTTTTCATGAACTGGGACCTCTGGTGTTCATTTTTGAGTATTGGGCAATGAAAAAAAAAATACAGAGGTATATTAGGTGGGTGGGTTGTATGAATACACACTAACATATAACCCAGAAATAAAATATTGCTGGTGGGGTCTGGAAATAGTGGCTCAATTACAAGCTTTTAGCTGTATCTGACATTCCCTCCTGTCTCAGGTTACCTGCTCCCTCCTGCTGATTTCTCCGTGTCCCTCCCCCTGTGAGTCATTTCCCTCTCCACCCAGTGTGATGAACTATTTATTGTGCCTTTGATAGTTGATTGGACCGCGATAGTATTTAAGAGACAACATCTGACATCTAACACACCCCCTGATAAAGTCATTATTGATGACGAAACGCGTTGGGCCCTATCACGCGTTGTATCTAGCCAAGCCTTCTGACATCACGGAATTTCCTCTGCTGCTCAGTCAAGCTGCAGCCAGTGAATTGTGTTTGAACAGCATTTCACGGGGGCTGGGAGTTTGTTTCCTGACCGAAGGACGCCACAAAGATACCATTTGAGGAACTGTTATCCATATCCAAATGTGAGTGCGGTTTTATGTTTTTAAAAAATAAATTATTTTTTATAGTTATAACATTATACGCTGCCTCTCCCTCCCGTTTCTCTGTTTTTCTTCTTATTTTATATATGCATGTTGATGCTAACCGAGGGAGAAGGAGGAGCCATACAGAGACTACTGGTACCATCGCAACAACATGTGGAACGCAGGCCGTGTTTCTTGGACTGAGTACATTATGGTAGGGATCTATCCCTTGAATCTGGACATTGGCATTGATACTAAAGCATTGATGATTTGAATATACAAGTGTGTATTTTATGTGCACAGAGGAAAATACATCTTCATGTGGCTTAGCGGTCATCATCATCTATTTATTTATATAGCGCCACTAATTCCGCAGCGCTGTACAGAGAACTCATTCACATCAGTCCCTGCCCCATTGGAGCTTACAATCTAAATCCCCTAACATACATACACACATACCAAGAGAGACTAAGGGCAATTTTATAGCAGTCAATTAACCTACCAGTATGTTATTGGAGTGTGGGAGGAAACCGGAGCACCCGGAGGAAACCCACACAAACACGGGGAGAACATACAAACTCCACACAGATATGGCCATGCTTGGGAATGGAACTCATGACCCCAGTGATGTGAGGGAGAAGTGCTAACCACTAGGCCACTATGCTGCTTATCATCATAAATTTTACAACCACACTGTGTACCCCTTTTTATACATACAAGAGTGCATTTTATGTATACAGTGGAAAATACATATTCATGTGACTATGTGTCTATGTGTTTAGCTACCATCATATTGCATATTACATTACCACCATATTACATGACCACAATTTTGTATCCCTTTCATATCCCACCCTAACCTCCTTGCGCCTAATCCCATCTTTCCTCTCAATTGCAAGAAAGTGTTTGTATCAAACTCTATATTTAATCCATTTGGTGACAATGTCTTAAGGTTATAAATCCACCTTGTCTCAGTTTGTGATATGTTCCTAATGTAGTCTGCTCCCCGCCAAGGTTTTTAACTGTACAGATGCCTATAAACAAGAGTTTAGAGGTTGGTGTTCTGCAATCCTAGTAGCCAGTTTTCTGATAGTTCTCCCTGGGTACTAGTAACCACAGGGGCACTGTAAAAGGTATACTACACATGTTGTGTCACAGTTGAGTCTGTCCTTGATCTTAAAGCTTTCCCCATAGTGTTGGACATGAACTCTGTCACTAATTTAGTATTTCTGACTTTACTAGCTTTGCACACTGAGCATATGTTACAATAGAAAAACCCTGTTGCCTTTTTAACCACGTGCCCTCTGTGTTACTTATTTTAGCTGGCGGAATGGTCCTTTGCACTAAACTATTTTTGAAATGGTCAACTTTTTTATACACAAAGGATGGCCTTAGGGGGAATTCTTTCTTGAGTTCACTGTCCTCTAATAGGACATGCCAATGTTTCCTGATGATCTATTCCATCTTCTTATGGTCCCTTTTATATTTGGTGAGAAAGGGAAGGACTATCTTATGTTCATCAAGGTCTGTCTCTTGGCTTTTTTCCTTCTTTTTGAGAAGAGTTTCCCTATCAATTTCCCTAAGTAGGGAGTAAGCATCCTCAATTTCCCCTTCTTTGTAATATCTTTCCAGGAACTTGTATTTGAGGATGCTGGCTTGCTCATAGTAATGCATTAAGGTTGAGCAATTGCGTCTGAGCCTTGTAAACTGTCCATTTGTTATGTTATTGAGCCAGTTGTGATGTGATGTGATGTGGCTGCAAGTTGTCGGTATGAATGAGTTGCAATCAACCTTCTTAAAGAAGTTTTTATTGCAAGCTGGCGATTTTTTACAAAGATTTTCAGACCCAGAAACTCTACTTTAAAGTTGCTGATGCTGCTAGTGAATACAATATTTAGATTATTGTCATTGATGTATTCAATAAACTGTGTAAGCTGGTTTCTGTTGCCTGTCCAGATGCAGAACACGTCATCAATATAGTGACACCATTTAAGAATATTTTCGTAAAATAGGTTGTTACTCCATATGTTAAAATGTTCCCAGCTGGCTACAAACAGGTTTGTGTAACTGGGCGCGAATTTTGCGCCCATAGCAGTACTGGGAAGCTGTTTGTAGTAGCTCCCACTGGACCAAAACTAATTCCAGTGTAAGACAAAATCTATACTGTCAACCAAGAAATCTAATTGTGTCTGTGGGAGATCCGACTCACTCTCCCATTTGGCTCTGGTATGCCTCAATCCTGCTTTGTGTTCAATAATGGTGTACAAGGATACCACATTGCATGTCATGAGATAGAAATCTGGTTCCCATTGAATGTGCTTCAGAATCTCAAGCAAGTGGCCCATATCTCTAAGATAAGATTTTTTGTCTGGTTACTATAGGTTGTAGGTACAAGTCTATATACTCGGTCAGATTAGTTGTCAGGGACCCAATTACAGAAACTATCAGTCTTCCAAGTGGATAACTGAGTGATTTGTGTATTTTTGGGATCTGATATATTACAGGTAGCCTTGGGTGTATGATTGACAGGTAGCGGTATTCATTCTTGTTGAGTATGCAATGCATTGCTGCTTGGTTAAGAAGAGTTTCAAGCTCCTTTCAATATTTGGTTGAGGGGTCTCCTGGGAGTAATTCATAGATGGCTACATCTGCCAGCTGTCTCTCAAGTTCTGCTAGATAGTCGACTTTATTCAAAACATCTATCTCACCCCCTTATCAGCCGATTTGATAATGATTTCAGGATTTTCTCCCAACTGTTTGATTGCCAATTTTTCTAATCTGTTTAAATTGGATTTCTTTACTGTTATTCCGATTTTGAGTTTTTTAAATCACTCTAAACTAGCTTTTGAAAGGTGCAAATGAATTGTCTCTTGGTGTGGCTGGGATAAAAGGTGGATTTCTCTTTGAGTGTGGTATGTTTGAATTCATCTAGTCCCTCTCTCTGTTGGTTATTAGTAATAGTTCTAGAGGGGTCCAGAAAATATTTTTTGAAGGTTAGTCTTCACACAAACCTTTGTACATCGTTGAACGTATCAAACTTATTAAGCCTATTTTCTGGGGCAAATTTGAGACCTTTACTTAAATTACTTTTTTGGGGAGCAGTTACTTCAAGGCTACTTGGGTCGAATATCCCTTTCTCCTTTGGATCTACCTTCCTATTTTGGGTCTTGCCCCTGTGTCTGCTACCGCCTCTTGCTCCTCTGATCCCCATGAGTCCCGTCTTCTTTTGAAGCACAATGTTGTAGGGGTGTCTTTGGGTATGTGTAGGGGGGATACTCTCTTGGCTAGTTCTAAAAAAATGTCTAGATTTTGGTCAGCTTCTTGATTGTCAGACTGGAATACTTCCCTAGTGGGTAGTTTGTTTTCTCCAAAGTGACTGAGCTGCCTTTGTTGTATTGTTGCTTTGCTAGTGAGGTATAGTTCGACCTATGTGGTGACCGGGGGAGAGCTTCCATGTTCAATATTTCTAGGGTCTAAGGGTTTATATACCCTTTAGTGTTTCCCTTTATTAGGGATGTTCTTTATCACAGGTGTTCTGGGTGGGTTACCGCCAGACTGCGAATCATGGTAAAGTTGCTTAATGTACCCATGGTTGGTGTGGTGAGTGCAAGAGTGTGCTGCTTGTCCTCTCTGTAGGTTTTGGTACTTGTGTGGATAATGTGGGCGCGTTATTTGCTTTGTATTCTTATTTAAGGAGTTGTCTTGTTGAAGCTTGTAGTCCCTGGCATCCCTTTCAAATTTCTTTTCTTTTGATTTTATGATACCCTCCTCTAATTGGTTGAGTTTTCTTTTGGTTAAATCTTCAAGATTCTTATAATCGTCTAACTGATTGATAGGGGAAAATTTTACTTCAAGTAGTACAATCTCATCTTCAGTTTGTTTAAGTGGTGTTTCCCTATCATTAATGATTAATTGCATGAGGGAATTGAAACATTGGTCTAATATTAAGTTTCATTTACTTAGGAACTCCCTATTGTCCAAGTTGATTGTTGGCTTTTTCACCATACGTAGCCCTCTTTGGATAATCTTGTTTTCTAAATACTTAAATAGGATTGTGGCTTCCCACCATTGTTTGATTTCTAAAGTGAGTAGTTTTTTATACCTCTAGAAATTTGCACAAAAGATTTTTTCAATCTCTGGTTCTAATATTCTTTCTTCTGTTAAAATAAATTTCCCTATTCTAAGTAGTCTCTCCTTTCTTTGGGAGAGTAGCATTACTGTTAAAGTTAGGTTGAGTTGTGTAGGGCAACACAAAAATGGAAATCTGCGTATTGCATGTTTACCTACTTATTGGGGGCTTGGGACCACTCCTCCCTTTCCCTAAGGCAGCAAACACACTAACTCAACACTAGGGAAGCACGGATTTAAATTTTAGAGTTGTGCAAACCTTGTGAAAACCAATATTTGTGTTATTCTCAAAATGTTTGGCCATGACTGTACACCTGTAATAAATTGCTGAGCTGTCATCTAGGGCAGCAAGGAATAAAGCCACTCTCTAAGTGATAAAATCACACATGGAGACTAGTAAGTTAAAAATATGCATTTAATAAAAGTTTTATAACTCATGTTCAATCCTATAAATGAAGGTTGTATGAAGTTGAAAATTTTCATACAACCTTTATATAGCCACTTAAATGATAAATACCAACAAATGATGTGAAAACAGTGAAACAAATCTATAAACATCTGGGCATGGGTAAAAGAAAGATGATTACTTAAAGTTAAACGTAAGAAACAATAGAATAAAGTAATCTCCACAAAACTGTAGGCATTGAAGTTTCAACCTAGCCAGTACAAAAATTGGAACATTTTTACCTTACAACGTCTTATTCCCCTTTTTAGTATACCATGTAAAATGTTTATTTGCTTTGTTTTTTCATTTCTGTGAAAGAGCAAATAGTAGTTAAAATAAAATGACGCATAGATGAAATTATTGTCATTATTCGTTTTATTATGTTTATCCATAATTTATGTGATACTAACATATTCTATCACTATGTATAATATTTTGAATTATTTTCAGAGACATTAGCCCATACACCAGTGGAGTTTACAATCTAGTTCCCCTACCACAATCATGGAAGCCCACATACCAGTTACATTTTTTTTTTTTGAAAAGATATTTTATTGAGTTTTTCCAAACAGACAAAAAGGGAAACAGGCAATACAGGTGACAGATAGCTGCAACGAAGTTTCCACGAAATATAAACAGTATATTATTAATGATATGAAGAAGCAAAAATAGATTTAGAGAGGAAAGAAGGGAGGGGAAAGAGAGAGGAAAGAATAGGGGTGAGAGGGACGGGGGGAATCACTAGCCAGAGCAAGGAAAAGTAAAATGAGGAGAAGGTGGAGAACCATGACACGGTTTAGGAATAATAGTAGGGGCTTGAGGGCCTTAAAATGCGAGAGGGGAGGAGGCTCCGTAATGCTCAGTCCAAGGACTCCAGACCTTGTTAAATTGAACGGGGGTGTGGCGGAGAATGCTAGTCATATACTCCATATGGTAGACCTGCCATGTGCGGTTAATAACCGATGGCAGAGAGGGAGGGCTCGGATTTTTCCAAAATAGAGCAATTTGGCATCTAGCAGCACTGAGTATATGTGTGATGAGTTTCTGAGTTGATTTTGATATCTTGGGAATAGAGCGCGGGAGTAAGGAATACGACAGAGATGGTGGAAGGGAGATCTGAGTGATATCAGAAATTAACCGATGGACCGACTTCCAGAAAGGAAGTAGTTTTGGACAATGCCACCATATGTGAGACAGGGTACCTTCCCGACCGCATTGGCGCCAGCATAGCGATGAGGAGTCTGGGTATATCATATGAAGACGGTGAGGGACCAGATACCAGCGGTAAAAGATCTTGCGACTGTTTTCGCTGATCTTGATGCAAATAGAGGTCTTAGAGAGATTCAGGCGAATCTTAACCCATTCCCCGGGAGAGAGTGACTCCCCCATGTCCTCCTCCCACTTGAGCTCATGAGAATCTTTAGGGGGGCAATTATATTTTACCATGAGGCGGTAGAATGTGGAAATCAGGCCCTGAGAAGAGGAGCGAAGGCTACAAAAAGAGACCAAGGGAGAAGTTAGATGTATATCAGCGACTGTACACCGGATAGAGTTATAGAAATGCCGAAGTTGTAGGTATTGAAAGAAGCAGGACGAAGGGATACGAAATCGCGTTTGAATATCAGTAAAAGATGGGAAGATTGGCAATGGCCTGATGTCGGAGAGGAAGTTAATGCCACAACGCGTCCAGTGAGAAAATTGAATAGGGCGGAGTCCAGGGGGAAAGGCGGGGTTGTTCCAGAGAGGCGTCATGCGCCATGAGTTGGGAGCTAAATTATATGAGGAGACTGTGTGGGTCCAAGAGGCCAGTGAGAATGCTAATGGAGGGGGGAGACGTGAGGAAGGAGGCCGATGTTGGGGTTTAAGCCAAAGAAGCGAGGAGGGCGAGATAGTGTCTGAGAGAGCGGATTCAATGTCGACCCAAACTCGCTGTCCTGGAGGAGAGTGAAGAAGTACACACTGGGTGAGGTGAGTAGCGCGATAATATTTGAGAAAGTGAGGAACGCCCAGGCCCCCTTCTTGAATAGATTTGTGGAGAATCTGCATGCGAATTCTAGGCTTCCTAGCAGACCAAATAAATTTGGTGGCCATTTGTTGAAGGAGCTTAAAGGAGTTAGCAGGGATTTTGAGGGGTAAGGTCTGAAACAGGTATAGAAGTCGAGGGAGGATGTTCATTTTAAGGGAATTTATTCTGCCAGTCCAGGAGATAATGAGTTTATCCCACTTTAAAAGGTCAGCCTTAATGGCCGAGAATAAAGAGGGGAAGTTTGCCGCGTACAATTGATCATAGAGTCTAGTAAGATAGATCCCGAGATATTTTAGTTTGTGGGGTTGCCATCTAAAATCATAGCTGGATTTAAGGGTTGATAGAAGAGTAGAGGGGATATTAAGGTCCAGGATTTCTGATTTAGAGGCATTGATTTTATAATTGGAAAGAGTGCCAAAGAGAGCAATGTCCTTGAGTAGGTTTGGAAGAGATATGATAGGGTTTGTGACTGACAAAAGAATATCGTCTGCATATAGAGATATTTTATGTTCGGAGGGACCCACACGAACACCGGAGATGTCAGGATTAATACGGATTTTACGAGCGAGAGGTTCAATCATAAGTGCGAAGATAAGTGGGGATAATGGGCACCCTTGACGCGTACCATTTCGGATTTCAAAGGGAGAGGACTGAAAGCCATTAGCCAGGACAGAAGCGGTCGGGTTAAAGTACAGGGAGGCAACGCCCCGAAGGAAGGGGCCCTTCAGGCCCATGACCTCGAGGGTCCGCTGCATATAAGGCCAGGCCACCCTATCAAAAGCCTTCTCCGCATCTAAGGCTATAAGTAGGGTGGGGATTTTGCGTGAGTTGGAGACGTAGGTCAGATCAATTGCTCGCCGGGTGTTATCCGATGCCTGACGGCCCGGAATAAAACCGACCTGATCGGGATGAACGAGAGAGGTGATGACTGAGTTCAGGCGATTAGCGAGGAGTTTTGCAAATAATTTGAGGTCAACATTGAGCAGGGAAATAGGTCTATAATTTTCGCAGAGTTGAGGGTCGCGTCCAGGCTTGGGTATAACCACAATGTCTGCCCGAGTTGTAGCCTGATCAAACTTAGAGCCGAGGAGTATGGCGTTGAAGAGCTCGAGAATCATGGGCATAAGGAAGTTGGAAAAAGTTTTATAGTACACGGCCGTGAAGCCGTCGGGGCCGGGGGCTGAAGTGTTTTTGAGTTCTTTGATGGTTTGGGCAATTTCATCGGCAGTAAACGGTTTGTTAAGGAAATCAGATTGTGAAGTGGTAAGTGAAGGCAGGGCAATTGAGGATAAAAAGTCATTAATTTTAGAGTGTAAGGATACTGGGTCAGAAATTTGAGAGGGGAGGTTATAGAGAGAAACGTAAAAGTCTCTAAAGGTGTCGGCTATTTGTTTGGGATCAGAGGTGAGAACTCCGGATTGGTTCTTGATAGAGTCAATACGGTTGCGGGTGCGCTTATCTCGTAGCTTCTGGGCTAAGAGTCTGTCCGCTCTATCTCCCCTCTCGTAGAACTTCTGATGGAGCCAACCAAGAGTTTTGGCCGCCTTTTTGGAGAGAATTTGCTGTAACTGCCCGCGAAGAGCACTCAGCTTGAGTCGGGTCTTGCGTTTCGGAAAGCGCTCGTGTAGTGCCGTTAGAGCTGCGATTTGTGATTCAAGATCCGCGATGCGAGAGAGTTCAGCTTTGCGGCGTGAGGCGGAAAGCCCAATAAGTGTGCCGCGTATGGAGGCTTTGTGTGCTTCCCAGAGAATGGAAGGCGAAATATCTGGTGAGGAGTTCAGAGAGATAAATTCCTTAATGGATTCGGAAATGGAAGAGATCTGATCGGGTTTTAGAAGTAGGGAGTCATCCAATCGCCATTTTGGGGGAGAAGAGCGCGGACGGGGAAAGGCGATTTCGAGCAGGACCAGAGCATGGTCGGACCAGCTAACCGGAAGGATGTCGGAATCAACAAGTTGCTGGGTGGTAAGGCGATCTATAAGAATGAGGTCAATGCGAGTGTGGATGTTGTGTGGAGCTGAATAGTGAGTGTATTGCCTACCAGAGGGGTGAGCGAGGCGCCAAGCATCGTAGAAGTCGTAAGATTTGAGTAGGGATACCAGAGTTTTAGATTCTCGGTGAGCAGAGGAATAGGAGGAGGAGATAGAGGAGCGGTCCATCCCGGGGACCAGGGTGGAATTGAAGTCGCCACCTATAATTATTTGACCTTGAGATATGGAGCCAAGTTGTTCAAAAAATGCGGGAAAAAAGGCACCCTGCCCCACACTAGGAGCGTATAGGGACACTAATGTGAGCTTGGCGCAACCTAGAGATCCAACCAAAATTAGATATCTGCCTAGAGGGTCAGAGTATTGAGATTCCAGTGAGAAAGGAGTGTTGCGATGTATGAGGATGGCAGTACCTCTTTGTTTACAATCAGAGGATGCATAGTAAGTATGAGGGTATGTCTTGCATGTCAATTGAGGGTGGGGAATCTTGAAGTGTGTTTCCTGTAAGAAAACGAGATCTGCCTTAAGACGTTTAAAGTGTTGAAGGGCCATTGTGCGTTTGGTGGGAGAATTGAGGCCATTAGTATTAAGGGAGATAATTTTGAGAGTCATGGCGGGTCTGGGGGCTTGGAGCGAGTGAGAGGGCTAGTGAATAGGGACAGGAAGGGGATAGAAAAGGAAAAGAGGGAGACCAATTTCCCCGAAGGGAAGCCAGTTCGGATTTGAAACGAGAGGCACAACATAGGTACCGGAAAAGGGGGGCAAGGCATGGACAGCCAAAAATGAACGGAAAAATCGACCGCTAAGAGGTCGCGGGAGCGGGATAGCAGGTCAAGTAAGGAGTAGTGAGACTACCCAATGAGAAACAATGAAACATTTTACAAGTAAACCAAACACAAGTAAAATAACAAAAAACTGAGTAAAGATCACCACAGTGAAAAACAAGTAGATTATGAATTATGTTAAATCTACAAAGAACATAGGAGTGGAACAAAACCATGTCGACGGCCACCCAGCAGCAACTGAGTGGAATCTAAATAGAAAACCATTACACAGAGGCGAAACCTCGCCGCTCAATGACCGCCGAAATGGCAATCTCCCTCAAGAGGAGGAATAACAAGGTGTATGGACAGCTTATATATATATATATATATATACATGTATACTTATATGCTAAACAATGGACAGGTGTAGTACAGCATCATGTGTTGTTGCAAATCTTAGGAAAACGAGATAAATAAGCAAATCCAAAAGGGAAATGAACTAACATAGCTTTAACAGAGTGTGAAACATGTGGGATCGCCTCCTAGGTTATAAACAGTGAGTTTGGTCAGAGGTCTAGCCATTCGGGGGAAGAGCCGGTGGCAAAGGGCAAGTGGCCCGAGAGTGGCCCACGGACAAGTGGGAGTAGAGTCTTCGGATCCTCCCCGTCAGGGCAAGACCCCGAGCAAGTGTAAACAGTAAAACATAGGATACACACCGAAAGTATTATATCAAGAGTAACAAATACGGAACAGTAGGATAAAGAACATTTAAATTAGCAATATTTACGTAGAAGACCATTCAGCTTGAGGAGGTCGTTTACGGGTCACTGCAGACGAGGTAGAGGATGAGCTCGGGAGATCTGAGAATTTCAGAGTTTGTAACAGGTCCCGACCTTGTTCCGGGGTCTTGATAGAGTATGCATGGTTATCATGGGAGAAAGAAAGCTGAAAGGGGAACCCCCAGCGATATCGGATGCCGGCCGAACGTAGGCGTTGGGTGATGTCAGCTAGGTCACGACGTTTCTTCAATGTGATAGGAGAGAGGTCCTGGAAGAAGAGAGGATTGGTCCCGGAGTAGGAAAGGTCTCGATGGTCCCGAGCAGCGACGAGAATCTTCTCTTTGGTGGAGTAATAATGAAGGCGTATGATGACATCTCTAGGAGGTTGAGAGGGCTGGGGCCTAGGTCGGAGAGCCCGATGTGCACGGTCTAAGCGGAAATCGTCAGGAGGTAGGTCTGGAACCAAAGAAGTGAATAGACCCTGCAGATATTGAGGTAGTTCCTCAGATGTGATCGACTCTGGAACATTCTTGAGCCTAATGTTGTTCCGACGGGAGCGATTTTCTTGATCCTCAAACTGTTCTTTGAGAAAGTCCAAGTCGGCTCGAATAGCTACTATATCCTGGTCAGTTTGGGTTTGGAAGACACAGAGATCGGTAGTTGTTTTTTCCAGAGAGTCGGTGCGAACACCCAGGGCAGCGATTTCAGTGCGTAACTCTGTAACTAAAGCCCGAAATTCTGACTGAATAGTGGCCTTCACTTGTTTCACTATATCAGCCATAGAGGGCTGCGGAGTGTCAGCATCAGAACTCGGAGATGCCGGGGCAGAGGTAGACGGTAGGGCAGCCTTTCCGCTTCTGGAGAACATACCGGGTGTTTGAGGTGGAGGGTTCTTCTTTGGTTTGTGCGACATGATTGCTTCAAGCGATTACACTATCGGATAGAGTGAATAACAGCAGAAGTGGTGTGGTTACTTTCGGGGTAGTACTACAGAGAATGACCCGCTCCCACGAGCCAAGTAGAATTAGAACATGGGTAATTCGAGCTGGGCAATCAGGAGGAAATTAAAATCACAGATGCCCCTGCAACATCAGTATTATACAGTTTGCCCTGGTGGATTATATTTGGAGGAGAGCACAGACTTTGTCTTCCACGATCCGGGCAGTTCTCCTAAATACAGAGCACTGATCCCTCTTTTTCCCACCGCCAGTGACTGTTGTAAGACCCTTTTTATATATTTCTTGTAGGGACACTGCTGTGTAATTCTCTGTGTTCCAGCTGTTCTTACCCAACAGGTATTACTTCATTCAGACCACTGGAAAACTCGCAGGGGAGGAAGTCTGGGGTAGTGGAGGGAGTGTTGTAGTGATGTGGACAGCTGCGTGTCAAATATAGTAGGGAGAAAGCAGGGGTGGGATGAGAGGGGCCTGCAGGAGACGTTTTTGTGGAGAGTGCTGGCCGTGCAGTAAAGTAGGGGTAGCGGAGATACCTTGCTGTATAGATCCCGTTGACTAGGAGCCAGCTCCGCTCACTTCAGGCCGACCGGAAGTCCCGCCGCGGTACCGGAAGGAGATGATCTGCAGGGCGGCTCCAACCCCAGTCCCAGGCCTCTACCGGAAGTAGGCCGCGGGGATCGTTGTCGGCGCACCGATGGGCAGAAGGTTCTGACGGGAGCCAGCGGAGACTTCAGAGGGCAGGCAGGGAAGTCCAGGAGCGCAATGCCTGTCGGGGAGGTAATCCACACGGCCTATCAGTGGGCACTTGGCACAGACTGTCTGGCCGATTGCAGGGAAGCTCCAGGTATTTTGAAGGGCAGGCGAGTCTGGACGGTGATCCCAGCAAGTGTTTTCACACTATTCAGCGGTAGTGGCTGGCAGAAAGCGACAAGTGGGGATGAATGTAAGTCCAATACCCGGGAGAGCCCGGTATCTGCGACTTTCCTAGATGGCGTCCTAGCCACGCCCCCACCAGTTACATTTTTTATTCAGTTTAAGTCTGTTTACCTGCCAGTGAGTCTTCGAAAAGTGTGGAAAAACAGAGCTAACAAATGAAAGCCACTTAAACAAAGAGAGAACATTTTCCACATAGGTAGCATCCTGAATCCACCATATGCCCAACTCTATGAAATAGACAAAGTCTAATTCTCTCTCTGGCTGCTCTACTCTCAATTTAGAGGAGTCCCATGGATTGGACCACCTTTTCCTGTTTTATATTTATTCTTATTGTTCTCCTAGTAAATTGGCAGATAATGATCTAAAAGCCTCTACTACAGAAAATGTTATCTGTATATGTGGGTACACTTACCTCAATATAGCTGTACTCCATAAAGTAATGTCCCCAGTGAATTTTAATAAATTCTTTAGCTACATGTGTGTTTCAATAAATTGTTATCTCACATGTAAGGTCTCTTGGATGTTATGTTAATGCAAGTGAAGAAAGCACAGATTATATTTTCCCTTTATCCAACAGCTTTCAAATGGTCAATTTCTCCCTCTATATATAATCAGACATTAACTGTGCAGAGGGCATATGGTACATGTGTTTGGTGCCCCACAGGCTTATCACAAAGCTTGCTTTAGCGTGTCTAATATGAAAGGAAATAAAACAATCCAGACAATGTAGAGATGTGTAGTTTATATTTTATGTAAATAAATATATAAATGAGGGGCACTTATGCAAATTAATCATTTTTCAATTCAACAGATTGTGGGTCATCAAAATTAGTTATTTATTTTGCAAGTTTGGGCTAAATTTAGCTTGATGCCATTTCCTTTTAATGCAAGCTGCAAGCTGGCGACCAATGATATTTGATACAATTATCGCACTGACATTTTTTTTTATTACACACATACTTTAGTGATTAATTTAATGTTTTACACCAAAGTGGTAGTAGTGATTTAATAGCTATACAAAAGTGTTTGAAGAGTTGTGAATGTGTTTATATTAGCTTGCCAGCTTTCCACCTCTACAGTTGCTAGTTATCATTAAGTATTTTCAATTTTATGCAGTAAAACTATGCTGAAATCAACTATGTATTTGCAATAAAATAACAACAAATTTAACAAGTATCTATAAAAATATGAAATTCTACTGACAATATATGCCACATAACATGATGTACCCAAGTAACTTGGGAATCTGTATCATTTTGATCCTCTATTCTTATTGTTACCAATTGGTCAGTCTGCTTTCCTTATAGATTCCTCAGCCCAAGGTGGCAAAAAATGAAAATAAGAGCCTGCTTCCAAGTACATGACTAGCATTTCACATGAAAAAAGAAAGATCCACTTACGTTGTATGAGCCAAGCTAAAATATCCAGCTTATTTTTCAACAATCCATCAGACCAACAGCTCAACATAATTTGTGGAACAACATTTAATGAATTCACTGATTTTCACTTTTAGGAATACACTATGCAAGTTGTGTGATAACATGTCATGTGGTATGTGGGATGAATATCTGCATATCACCATTGTAATAAAGATGCCTACATGTTCCATAAACAAGTAAAGGGTGCCTGGATGTTGCTTGGATGAAACAAAGTGATTGAATAATATGATCACTGACAGATAAAACGTTAACCAGCTATTTTTTTTTTTTAAACTGGTTGAATTTTATTGACTGGTAATATTGACTGTACAATATGAGAAGCCTTCAGCAATATTTACACTTTGCTCGATGATCATATCATTTTTATTTTATTGTATAAAATAAAACCAGTACAGTTGACCCTCCATATCCAGCAGTGAATGAAGGTGCTAGTAGAGAATTTCTGCCCATTCCAACGATAATTTGGGGTAGATGGTTAAAATGAAGCAAATGTGGCTCTTAAGATGCGGATTCAGGTCTGAGAAGCAGATAACCGCTGCCATCTAACCTAGACGATTATCATCTCGCAGCCTTTATGTGAGAGCTGGAGAGGAACCAATATTATCTTTATATGGACCTTGTTGTCTATCACAGGAGGGTAGCATCGCTCATACAAAGGATTACCAAAATCTAACCGGATGGAGAACATGCAATTAGATGGTGAATGTACCCAACGCCAAGAGGGGGGCCCTGGTTTCTGCTATAAAGCTTTATATTATTTAGCAGCCAAGTTACCAATTTGTGTAATATTTTCACTTTCATGTAGAAAATATACAGCGATTCAGTCGTTACAAATATAAATTTAGCCTAGAGTAGAACACTATTGTGTGTGTCATTGTGACAAAGCCAAACACAGCCCTTATTAAGCTTGACTTAAAATCAGTCCACAGTATTCCTTGAGTTCGACGCGTCTGGCCTAATCATTCCCAATCGGTTATACTTTTGACCTCTCCTAAGTACATAGGGTGATGTTAGTTTCTCCTAGGCCCGCTCCCAGTGAAACGGGATACTGTTAAAGATGGCTTCCTTTATTCCATAGCCTATCCACAGAAGAGGGGGACCTGGAACGATGCATCAACCTTCAGTCTCTTAGGCTCGCTGGCAAACTCTCCGTCAGACGGGATACAGCCCCTCAAACAGGAATCTTTGAAGATTTACGCACACCGAAGGCTACACAAGTGGACATAGTCGGTATGTTGGCGGAATCCAATGGTCACGAGAGTACAGACTCGATTTACTAAGAACCAGTGATGTGATAGGCTGCAGTCCCGCACCTCCTTGGCCAAATAGGATCTTACAAAACAGACCTACATTAAACAGGAGGCAGTGATTTTGTTATCGAGAAGGGACAAACGTGGGTTCTTTGAGGAATACATTTTGTTTTTCTCATCGATGGATAAAGGGAATATTTTTCCAGATGTCTCCCTTTAAATCACCATTTTATTTTTCCCCATTAGCCAATGCGCTCAATCGCAGCCCTAACCCAGGAGTGACATTTTTGCATTGACCAGAGAAGTGCTACAATGATATTTTATAGAAGAGATTTAGATGTCAGAGAAAACAATTCTGGAAGGGTACAAAGCGCAGACATATCCACGCTTCATAAAGTAATATCATTTGTGTCCAGACAAGGTTATTCAAGATTTCAAGCATTTCCAATATTAAAAAAAACAAAAAAAGCAATTACAATTGTAAAAAGATTTAACCATTAAAGATGCAATATATCACCGCAGTGGATATACGTAAAGTGCCCCTAGAAAAGGATATGACATGATGCAATTAGAGGGTAGGTATATGTACCATAGAAATCTCGTAGAGGAGTGTTTGCAGGGAGAAGGGCTCATAGCACAATCTTGGGAGACGGAGTCATCGTGGGTAGCTAAAGAGCCCCCAGTTGACAAGCAGGAGGGAGTGCAGCCCTCAGGCCTTCAAACGCTGATCAACCAGAGGAAGAAGAAGGCAGCAATGATGAGAAAGAAAGAGTCAAATAATCCGAACATCCTGCCTTGGGGAAGTCCAGTGTCTGCACGAGGGGCTGACTGGAAGTCATTAGTGTTAAAGACTGTAGTAAAAAAGCCAAAAGGGAATGCACCAATACCAAAAGACATATGAAAGCCGGTGTCCGTGAAGCTTGGAATCTCCCCTCCTCCTGCTCTGTTCTCTGGCTCTAGTCTCTGTCCCGGAGGTCTCGGGGGAGTCTTCAGCCTGGGGTCTTGCTGGCTACTGTCCCCTCTGCCATATATCGGGATGACATTCTCTCGGCTGATCCACACCTTACACACTGGACAGTTCTGATGCCCCGGCCGGGTCTCCAACCTCCACTGTAAGTAAAAGGACCACCCGACTACTTCTTAATTCCACCCGGCTGGCAAAATTCTCTGCGAAGAGCACGGCTGATGGAGACAAGGCCAGCAGTACAGATGTCCGCACACACTGACCACCGGCTCCCGGGCGGTCTCCAGGCAGATATTACTCTCATAGGCCGTACCGGGGCTGCCAGCACCCGCCGCGATGGCAGCTGAGCGTTAACCTGCAATTTAATGTAAGAGAATATAGATTAAGCTAGGAAATAAATAGCATGTTTTTATTGAAGTACAATATGAAGGGAACATATGTGCAAGAAAGGTAGATAGCAAATTAGCTGTGTTAATTACTGTATGTATGATAGAGAATCTTTCCGTTTTAGTAACAAGCACTTAAAGTACACTGCTCAAAGTCAAATACCTCTGCAACTTCTAGTAGCAATTCAAACTATTGCTAAAAATTGGCTATGTGCCTTTCCCCCCTAAGAAAGATATGAAGACCAAAAAACTATTTTTACTGATATTTTTGAGCCCTAAATTTTGCTATCTATTGAACTGTTGTTGTTGTTGTTATTATTATTATTATTATTATCATTATTATTATAGCAAATCACATTTCAATAATCTATGAGGTTGTGAATACAGTTCACAAATAGTAAATTAAGAATTTATATAGTAGTATTAATGTAAATTGGTGTAACTAGCGATTTCTATATCAGTCCATAGATGCGAATGTAGCAGTAAAATGTAAAAAATAGTCTCTGTCTCTATTAAACGTAATACAAATCTACTGAATGTAAGTTTGCAGCAATCAGCCACATTATCTATACTGAAATATTCTAATTAATGGTTAATAGCTGCTCTTTGTGCATTCAGTATTCAAAACTTGAAATTCTTGAAATTTGTGGACCATGACCATAAGTGCAATCAAGAGTATATTTTTCACAATTTGTAATGCTATTTTCAGAATTATTATTAGTTTTAACATGGGCTGATAAGATGTACACTGTATTCTGTAGATCTTGTACAGAGCCAACCAATATAATTAAAAAGGTTGTCAAGAGCATTGTGTTTGATAACAGTAATACTGAAGTTGAATTAACATTGTATTGATCTGTGGAGACTTCTATTACTTTACCCATGGCCTCCTCCAGGCATCATTTTTATTAATAAAGTATCATTTGTGTCATCACAAGACATGATTGGTTAATTAAATTGATTGTGAGAAAAAAAAATTACGATGTTGCATAGATTTTAAAAGGCCCTCAACACTTTCTGTTGAAAGTGTAGATCACTTATGGCAAACCTCCAGATCCCAATGCCAATAAATATTTTTCATTTTGTATGAATATAATGACACCTTTTAAGCCAATCTGCTGGCGCTATATAAATAAATGTTGATGATGTTGATGATGATGATTGTAAAGCCATTTTCGTACTAAATGCAATATTAATCATTAAGTCAGTGGTAGAAATGGTAACTCTGTTTTACAATAGAATAAGAATGTAAGTCAGATAGTAAAAAAAAAATGCCACAGAGTGCATATATATATATATATATATATATATATATATATATATATATATATATATATACAAGTTAACCCGTGCATGATACTCATGCATTCTAGTCAAATCAAGCTACTTAAGGTGTTAAAAAGGGTCTTGTCATGCATTTGGGCCTAGCCCAGGCCTCCTCAGGGGAAGAGCGTTACTTCCCGATGCAAGCGCCCTTTTTTAACGTGGTTTTGTCCACATGTCACCACCTCATCATTCTTCTCCATCACCTCATCCTTCATTTTCATCGCCACATCTATCCAGATGTCTATCCAGACACAGGGATCTCTCTTTTAGCAGTCCTGAGTATCACACTCCTCTCGCTCTGTCACCCCCGGCAACCACCAACCACTCCCCACTGTCACCCCCGGCAACCACCAACCACTCCCAACTGTCACTTCTCCTTCAAGAAATATATATATATATTTTTTTAAATCTTTATAAACACTTTTAACAATTAACAAATTAAATTAACAAATTAAAAACATCTTAGTATACCAAATTTCAGCCCTTTCTGAGTTGTTTTTTTGCACACACACTAAGAATTTAGTAGGTCAGTGTATAACTCCGCCCAGCAGGTGGCGCTACAGCTTGGTTTTATTTTTTCCACACACACACACACACAGACAGACAGACTAACACACGCCACTAGACATTTATATTATAGATATAGATATATATATATATATATATATAATGTATAATTTTATAATTTTTGCAACAGATTGTCTTGCGATCAGCATCTAGTGTAGGGATTTGGGACACAGTGATATCAAGATGTTGTATATATGTTAGGTAACTCAAGGCAAGATAGAGGCAGGAGAGACGTTTAAACAACTGAGAATTTATTTTGAATATGTAGAAAACATTCAGAGTAACCGATGATCAGATACAGATTAATGCAACTGAATTGTAACTGATTAATGAGCACTGAACATAGTCTCTAATAATGATAGTCTCAGATAGCCATAGTATTAAAAGATCTTCAGAGACACTTGCAGTCTGTAGTACTTCAAACAGTATATTAACACTTATGAAAATAGACAATAGTACTCACAGATGCAGTCTTGGCAATGGAGGCTAGTTAATATTCCTGATTACCTGAAGGCAACAAATTCCTAAGTGTAACTGAGATGAGCCCAGAGCCCATCAGTGCAGGTTCAGCAGGCATAGTAATGAGGAAAGATTTAATTCATAGTCAGCAGACAATTGCTTCATATAAGCAGTTCTACGATCAAGCTGTAGTTCACACTGAAGAATTCAAAGTTAACTGGAATGCGAAAAAAATTTGAGTTGGAGTAGTTATGCTGTTTGCCAAGGTACAGAATAAGAGTTGATGTAGAAACCGGTAACTGAAGAATCTTAAAGAGCAGGCTCTTCAGGAATCCAGAATAACTTCTAGCACTGACAAAGATTTCATAGAACATGGGGGGAAGTAAACTCCAAAGGTCCAATCAGGTAAGGAGAGATATGCACTTACCAGAGTTACAGAGGCAGTCTCAATATCCTAACAGCATAAAAGTACACCCTAAGTACATTCCAGCTTTCCCACAGCCCACTAAAAATTTACATGTGGGAAATTCAATGGACATATTGTAGTGAAAAAAAGTGTTATCTATATGTAACTATTGTGCTGTGAAGTTACTATGAAATATTGTCTACCTAATTTCACAGTGATTGTTGTTTACAACTGCTTTTCCATTTCTTCCACTTACACAACTTTCACATGTTACAGACAGATAATAATCTTATCTAATTGATCAGTAGTGGTGGAGTGGTTATTATATCACTTTAACATCTTAATGTTGACTTTTCCATATCATTCTTGTAGGAGTGAACTTGCCATTTCTTAATAGAGGATTATCATTTGCAGTTGTAGTTACTGCTAAGAATACATGTTTTCATTGATTTTTTTTATATTAAAAGTTGCCGTTAAGGTATTTTGCAAGATATTGACTTGTTCTTTTGTTTTATATGTATTAACATCTATAAAAAGTGAGATTATAAGAAGAGACAAAAGAAGGTGGATGACGTTAATAACTTAAAAGTACACAGCCGCAGGGCTTTATAGTAAGTGTATCTGAAGGGATGAGAGTCCTGTCCACATGTTGGTTGATTTTTCTCACGTGATCCATAAATTGTATCTATTAAGCAAACATTCACATTCAAGCACTTATAGTGTATGATTTATAAGATTGGGCATTATTCATCCATATGGTTGCAGTGAAGTTGAAATTAAGTTTAAGTGTGCTTTTCATCTTATATACTACATATATGTTTTTTTATTTCCTTTTTTTCATGTGATTTTTGTATTGGAGACATATATGTGAAAGTACAACAGAAATATGAATGAACTCTGATGCTATACAAGAATTATTATCATTATTTGATACATTGGAGACTTGACCAAATATATCTTTTTACTAACTGAACTTTACCACGTAAGGAATTGGATACATTAATATTTCTCAAGGACTCTTAGGCTTAATGTATGTTCAATCTTGTTTAACAGTTTATGATATGCACCTGGTTGTGTACAATTTTTTTTCTTATTGATATTATAGGGAAAAAAATGTTATCTATATGTGACTATTGTACTATGAAATTACTATAAAATATTGTCTACCCAATTTCACAGTGATTGTTGTTTACAACTGCTTTTCCATCTCTTCCACTTACACAACTTTCACATGTCATAGACAGATATTATTCTTACCTAATTGATCAGTAGTGGTGGAGTGGTTATTATATTACTTTAAGGTGGCTGACAAACTAGCCTCTATAGCTCTTATGTTGTGTCTGTCATGTCATCAATCAGCTATTTCCAATGTGGAGCCTCAAAGTGATAGTGAGTGCACTGCTGGATTAAAAAGGGAACTGATAGAGACCTTATTTTGCACTGACTTCTGACTGCAGGGATGATGGGCACATTTTTGCAATCACTGTTTTGTTGGGCTCATTCAACACTACAATAAAGGAGCTAGGGAAAGCTTGAGAATGCGGTCCCTACAACGCCTGTATGTCATTTACTCACTCTCTCAAGATTTCTGGGATAATTTAGAGTTATAAGTACTGAGTTCACATAGGCCTGATTGGCTCTGAAAACTGCAGGTGTCAAGGACATGATGAGCATCACAGAGAAACTGGGAAAATGATGGGGAAGAAATAGTATACTGGCACAATTAGGGAATGTTGGTAGATTGATTTAAAGTAAGCTAAGGATTGTGTGTGGTGTGAGCATGGGGCCAGGCACTATGGGAAAAATGATGAGCTGTGTCTTCCCTCTCGCCAATCACTGCCAAATTCCTTTTGTTAAAATGTATTATTATATATGTGCCTTGTCTTGCAACTACATTATTGCCAGATGGGTTCACAGATATAAAGTTAGACCTATAATTGGTACAGCCTCATGTTATATCACTGTCAATAGAATGACCGCATTCTAGCCTTCAGCAGTAAGGGGGATGGAGTCATCCACACAAATTACCTTCCTTGTAAGTAGGGGTGGGGGGAGGAGAAGGATGGGGTGATCATGCACCATAATGCACCATATCTTATTACTGTTCCAATTAGGGATGAGCGGGCTCGGATATCTGAAATCCGAGCCCACCCGAACCTTGCCGATCCAAGCCGGATCCGAGACAGATCCGGGTATTCCCGCCAATTGCAAAACTGAAAGCGAGGCTCCGAGTCATAATCCCGTTGTCGGATCTCGCGATACTCGGATTCTATAAATTCCCCGCTAGTCGACGCCATCTTCACTCGGGCATTGATCAGGCTAGAGGGAGGGTGTGCTAGGTGGTCCTCTGTCTTGCTATATCTCGTGCTGTTCAGTTCTGTGCTGTGCTGTGCTGTGCTCTGTGTTCTGCTGAGTCCAGTGGTGCTGTGTCCTGTGCTCTGTCCTTCTGAGTTCAGTGGTGCTGCTGGGTCCTGTGTTGTGTCCTGTTCAGTCCAGTGGTGCTGTGTCCTGTGCTCTGTCCTTCATAGTTCATTGGTGCTGCTGGGTCCTGTGCTGTGTCCTGTTCAGTCAAGTGGTGCTGTGTCCTGTGCTCTGTCCTTCTGAGTTCAGTGGTGCTGCTGGGTCCTGTGCTGTGTCCTGTTCAGTCCAATGGTGCTGTGTCCTGTGCTCTGTCCTTCTAAGGGCATTGTTATTTCCCCATTATTCCCAAGTTATAAAAAATGTAAAAAAAAGTTATAAAAAAAAATAAAAAATCATAATTATAAAAAAAAGAAATTAAAAAAAAAAATCCAAAAACAATCCTGCAGTATAAGTCCATTTGTACTGCAATATTACAAAGTTCACTGATTCTGCAGTATAAGTCCACTAGTGGTACTGCAATATTACAAAGTTCACTGATTCTGCAGTATAAGTCCAGTGGTACTCTCCTGTGCCGCATATAAATTTTAAAGGCTTTGCCGAGTGTGTGTGACTTAGGGGTACGCTCTCTTGTGCTACATATAATGGAAAACAAAAATTTGGAGGATAAAGCTGCGAGGAAAAAGCTCATTTTTTCCTAAAAGACCCGCTGGCGGGGATGCTGATAACATCTGGTCCGGACTGAAGGACCTGCTAATCATTGCAGACATGTCTACTGTTGCTGCATTGGATGCTGTAACAATAGAAAAAATGGTGGAGGATTATTTTGCTGACACCATCCAAATAGACATGTCAGACAGTCCATATTGTTACTGGCAGGAAAAAAAGGCAGTTTGGAAGCCCCTGTACAAACTGGCTCTATTTTACCTGAGTTGTCCCCCCTCCAGTGTGTACTCGGAAAGAGTTTTTAGTGCAGCGGGGAACCTGGTCAGTGAGCGGCGAAGGAGGTTGCTTCCTCACAACGTTGAAAAAATGATGTTTATAAAAATGAATAATCAATTCCTCAATGAAGTACAGCACTGCCCTCCAGATAGTACAGAGGGACCTGTGGTTGTGGAGTCCAGCGGGGACGAATTGATAATGTGTGAGGAGGAGGAAGTACACACTGTAGGGGGAGAGGAATCAGAGGTTGAGGATGAGGATGACATCTTTCCTCAGTAGAGCCTGTTTAGTTTGTACAGGGAGAGATGAATTGTTTTTTTGGTGTGGGGGCCCAAACAAACCAATCATTTCAGCCACAGTTGTTTGGTAGGCCCTGTCGCTGAAATGATTGGTTTGTTAAAGTGTGCATGTCCTATTTAAACCACATAAGGGTGGGTGGGAGGGCCCAAGGACAATTCCATCTTGCAACTCTTTTTTTGGCATTATGTGACCATTCAACAATCGTTTGCCATGTTCAAAAAGTAAAACAAAATGTCAACAAATTCAAAAAATTAAACCAAAAGTAAAATGCCCTGTCATAATTTAAAACAAGAGGCATAGACGTGCTAGAATTACTGTATTGTTTATATGTTATAAACACTACACTTGGAAGTTGGAGGAGGTATTGTGGCCCCAGTACCAAATTTAGTACCGGGGCCACTCCACTATGCAGTCCAGATAGAGGTGTATCAGATATTAAACAACGTTGACTGTTGCTGCAAATTTTTAAATAATATTGTGGGGAACACTACACTATGCAGTCCATAAACTTTTTTGGTAGAATTCAGACCCGTGGAGGGTTTTTTAATTATATTGTGGCCCCGGTAAAAAGTTATGTACCGGGGCCACCCCACTACGCAGTCAAGAAACTTTTTTTTTGGAATTCAGACCCGTTGATGGTTTTCTTATTATATTGTGGTGACCACTCCTCTACGCAGTCCAGATACATTTATTGGTGCGAATCATACAAGTTCAGGGTTTTTAAATTATATTGTGGTGACCACTCCTCTACGCAGTCCAGGTACATTTTTTGGTGCAATTCATACCAGTTGATGGTTTTCTTATTATATTGTGGGGACCACTCCACTACGCAGTCCAGAAAGATACCTCGCTGCAACGTTTTGGACTAATAACAATATTGTGAGGTGTTCAGAATACACTGTAAATTAGTGGAAATGATTGTTATTGAATGTTATTGAGGTTAATAATAGCGTAGGAGTAAAAATAAGCCCAAAAACTTGATTTTTGAACTTTTTATGCTTTTTTCAAAAAAAATCCGAATCCAAAACCTTAAATCCGAACCAAAACCTTTCGGCAGGTGTTTTGCGAAACAAATCCGAACCCAAAACATCGAGAAAATCCGAATCCAAAACACAAAACACGAAACACCAAAAGTCGCCGGTGCACATCCCTAGTTCCAATGGTGATGGAGACAGAATCACTATCAGCTATAGCACCTTTACTGCATAATGTGTCACTAGGCATAAAAGTAGTAGCACTGGAAACAGCCTAATGCCTTGGATATAATCCCTCATTTTCTGGAAAGGCATTCTGTTCCACACCAAAGCACCAATGTGTCTCACAATAACAGGGACAGAAGGCATGATTGACAGTCTTACAGTAAATTAGTCTATTAGGCTAAACATTTGCTTTGCTAGCTTCCCATAATGCTGTGCTAAAAAGGAGGATTATCTGCACTTAAGAAAATTCTAGCTGGAATGACTGGAATAAGGTGAGATCAGCTTGATAAAAAAGATATCCAAATTCTTAGTAATTGTGGTACAAAGAGTTATATAAATATACAAATCAAGAGCTACTATGACTATTAGTTAGAATAATAGAGGTGTAAGGTAATAAGATGTGAAGAATGAAGAAGGATAATGTTATAATGGTACTGTGGTGATAGTGGTAACAGGAGCTGTGAGGATGTGTAAGCACACAGAGAAAGCCAATAATTGGCCATCAGTGTGTAAAGTTGTGTCCTTAAAGAATATATTGCTTAATTGCAACTCGTGGTCCTGAGTTGGTTTTTAACTTGTGTTTTATAAAAAATATAGCACAGAAAAAAAGACAACATAGTGATGTAACATCTATATATATATATATATATATATATATATATATATACACGGATATGTCTAATTGCAATGTGTTACTCACATTTGGTTGTCCTTGGTGAGACTAACTAGTACTGATGTTGTGGTCCTTGCAGATTCTCCTGTGTTGTCAGGCTTCTCTCTCAGGTATTTAGGTGATGAGATATTCCAAACAAATTAGGCAGAGAGGAGAGAAAAGAAATGCCGAAATGGCGATGTAAGTAACACTGGGTTTATTGGTCAAAAGAAAATTTTGTGCTCACAATAAATCAAATAGGTATCTGCGTGGGTTCATACTTGACAGTAGATGGCCATTGTGTATCCCTTCCTCTCCATGGTTGATGGTTGATTTCTGTTGTAGGATAGAACATCAGCTGTGGCATCTTTCTTGCAAGCAAACAGCGGATCCTAAGCTTCCTGGTCTTATGTTGCAGTCAGTGTAGCTCAGAGTGGCTCAAAGATTCTTCCCAGAGTGACAATGAAGGTCCGTTGTAAGGTGGGCATGTCCCAATGTGTGTCATTATGATCACATGACTTCCTCAGGGAGTGTATGTTGTGGGATCGTTCCCCACGGTAAGCCTGTATATAGTTTATGCAATCAAGCTGACACATCAAATTTTTATTATCGTTATTATTATTAATAATAATAATAATAATAATAATAATAATAATAATAATAATAATAATAATCTTTATTCATAGTGCACCACATAAAGTCTGCAGCTCCATACAGAAAACAAAAAACAAGACAGTATATGGTAGAACAATACAATACAGTAAACAAATAACACTATACCTCACAACACAGTTACTAAAAAAAAAAAAAGCATAGGTAATGAGAACAGGAGGGAAAAGGGCCCTGCTAACTAGAGCTTACAACCTAAAGGGAAAGAGACAGACAAACAATTGACATGTGGAGTGAGCCAATTTAAGGGATATCATTCCAGTGGTGGGGGCAGCATGGATAAAAGAGTGAGATGTGATTACCAGAGGGGAGGAAAGGCGACAGTCATTGGCCAACTAGAGAGAACAGGAGAGGGTATGTATGGAGATAAGGTTGGAGATGTAGGGAGCAGAAGAGTTAAGGAGGGCCTTGTACAGGAGGCTGAGGAGATTGAAGAGGATTCTATAGAGGATGGGGAGGCAATGTAAGGCTTGGTAGAGAGCGGCGGTGGTACTCGTTATTACGAGTTTGTTAGAGTGACACGTAATATATAACAAAACAAATCTGATTAGTATGAGTGCGACATGAATAAAAGGTAGACTTACTCTAAATGAGACACAGAAGATCTCCAACGTGCCTGCCATTTATTCCGTCTATATATTACGTGTCAATATAACTAACATCGCAGTAGGCTACCCCATCCGAGAGGGGAGGTAGATGTGTAGTGGCGAGAGAAGAAGATAAGTCTAGCTGCAGCATTAAGTATAGATCAAAGAGGAGCAAGATGGGAGTGGAAGAGGCCAGTAAGCAGAAGGTTGTAGTAGTCAAGATGAGAAATGATCAATAAGTGAATAAGAGTTTTGGTAGCAGCCTGATAGAGGAAAGGTCTTATACAGGTGATGTTGCAAAGTTTGAAGTGACAGAATTGTGCAAGAGATTGAATGTGAGGGGCGAAAGACAGGGTGGAGTCAAGAATGACACCTAGGCATTGGAGTTAGGGAACACAGCAAATAGTAGTGTTGTCAAGAGTGATAGAGAGGATGAGAGAGGAGGACAATGAGTTCATTTATGTTAAGTTCGAGAAAGCATAAGGACATCCAGGAGAAGATGACAAAGAGGCAACTGGACACCTGATAGCGGAGGGAAGGGGAGAGATCAGGATTTGAGCGGTAGAGTTGAGTGTTCTGTGCATAAAGGGCATACTGGAGGCTAAAGGAACTGATGAGATCACCCTGAGATGAGGTGTACAGAAGAAAGAGCAGGGATCCAATGACAGAACCCTGTAGGACTCCTATTGGAAGGATGAATAAGAGGGAAAGAGGAACCAGAGGTAGAAACAGAGAAGGAGCAGTTGGCTAGGTAGGTTTTACCTATGAAAGGATGGTTTCAGAAAGGCCAATTGTGTGAAGGGTGTTGAGTAGGAGAGACTGATCCATAGTGTCAAAGGCTGCAGAGAGGTACAGGGGTATAAGAAGGGAGAAGTGGCTGATGGATTTGGCCAAGAGAAGATCATGGTGACTTTGACCACAGACAAAGGTTAAAATGCGTTGGCTAGTAAAAATCTTTTACATGAAACTCAGGTTCCAATATGCTAAATTAACATGTGTCTGTGTCAGTAAGCTAAATTAATGTGTGTGTCAGTATGCTAATTAATGTGTGTGTGTGTGTCAGTATGCTAAATTAATGTCTGTGTGAGAGGGGGCCAGCATATGAATGCATTGTGTGTGTGTGGGGGGGGGCAGTATATGAATGTATTGTGTGTGTGTGTGGGCCAGTATATGAATGTATTGCGTGTGTGGTGGATCCAGGATATGAACGTATTGCGTCTGTCTGTGTGGGGGCCAATATATGAATATATTGTGTGTGGGGGGGCAGTATATGGATGTATTGTGCATGTGTATGTGTGGGGCCAGTATATGAGTGTAGTGTGTGTGTGTGAGAGGGAGGGGAGTCTTAATATAATGTGGGAGGTATGCTATTAATTTAATCAAGGAGTGCAGGTGGGGGCTAATTATTGGGTGCTATTTTATTTGTGGGGTGATGGTGGGGCAATTTAATTTAATAGTGAGTCCTATGATTTTAAGATGGAGTAATTGGACCTTTAATTTAATGCTGGGGTGGTGAGCTATTAATTGATTGTGGGGCTGTTTGGGGAGAATGAGGTCTATTTATTTAATGTGATTGTGAATTATTTAATGCCTTGGATTGTGTGGGAAATGGTTATATTTGTTAAACGTAAATGTTATTTAAATTAATGCTGGGGCTGCTTGGAGGGAGGGAAATAGGTCTATTTAATAAATGTGTATACTATTAATTTAATGTTGGGGCTGGAGGGAGGCCTAATTATGAAACGTGGGTGCTATTTTGATTTAATATCGGGGCTGGTTGGAGTTTTCTAAATTTTATGTACCCATTTTTTTTTCCAAATAGGACCTCCAATATTCCAGGATCCAGACAAGCAGCAACTGATCTAAAGACACCAGCAGCCACAGGTGGTGAAAGTGACAAGAACAGGTAGGAGAGAGCAAGACAGTCTGCCAACTGTCCTGATTTTGTTGGGGCAGTCTCGAATTTGGGTGACTCTAACTTAGTCAGTATTTGGTCTGACTGGAGGGACAGTTGGGAGGTATGTCTTGCTTCACACTTACCCGTGAAGGCAGAGCTGCATGCACCTAACAGTAGTGCATATAGTATTACCTGTGTATTTATCTAAAATGATAACCATGTTACATCATAGGGGCCCCCCTGTCTAAAGTACCCCCGGCCCCCCAGAGCCTTAATCCAGCTCTGGGCCAGAGTGTCAGATTGACACCTAGTGCTCTCCTCCTCCCAACACCACCCCTCATATTTGTTTTAGGCTAATCCTAAAACAAATAATAACCCTGGGCCTGATTCATTAAGGATCTTAACTTAAGAAACTGCTTATTTCAGTCTCCTGGACAAAACCATGTTATAATGCAAGGGGTGCAAATTAGTATTCTGTTTTGCACATAAGTTAAATACTGACTGTTTTTCATGTAGCACACAAATATCAACTTTAAATTTCAGTGTACATATAAGTATCAAGTAGAAATAAGAAGTTTCTTAAGTTAAGATCCTTAATAAGAGGGGCCAAAGAAGCATGGCAGAGTGTGAAGGGGGGCCAAAGCAGCATGGTAGAGTGTGAAGGGGGGCCAAAGCAGCATCGCAGAATGTGAAGGGGGGCCAAAGCAGCATGGCACAGGGTGATGAAGGGGTGCCCGGAGAAAGGGGGAGTAAAAGCAGAATGGCACAGTGTGATTAAGGGGGGCCAGGAGAAGGGGGGGAGCAAAAACAGCATGGAGGGTGCAGTGGGATCAAAAGGAAGCTTAACATGGTGATGTAGGGGCACAGTAATGTGTGTGTGATGGTACAGCGGGCTTGTGGCAATGTAATGTCTATGTGGCAGGTGGTGGCCAACTAATGAGTGCTATTTTGTTTGTGGGGTGATGGTGGGGCAATTTAATTTTCTAGTGGGGACTATTAATTTAAGATGGGGTGGTTTGGGCACTATTAATTGAATGTGGGGCTGAGTTTGAGGAGCATGAGGTCTATTTATTAAATGTGGATATGAATGATTTAATGATAGTGATGTTTGCAGGAAATAGGTATATTTATTATGCGTAAACGCTATTAATTTATTGCTAGGGCTGTTTGGAGAGTGGGAAATAGGTTTATTTATTAAATGGGAATACTATTACTTTAATGTTGGGAGGCCTAAGTATTAATTGTGGGACCTATTGCTTTAACGCCGGGGCTGGTTGGAATTTTCTAAATGTACCCATTTTTTTCCCCAAATAGTGCCCCCAACATTCCAAGACAAGCCGCAACTAAAGAAATCAGCAGCCACAGGTGGTGAAAGTGACAAGAACAGGTAGGACAGTCTGTCAAATGTTCTGAGTCTAGTGGGACAATCCCAATTTTTGGTGATTGTTCTGCCCAATCTAAGGGGCAGGTCAAGACTGTATATTCTTTATATACACACTGTATTCTTTATATACTACACTATAGTGCTAGCTGTCCTTCGTGGGCTGACCACTCCCCCTCTAATATCTGGTTTTGCCTCTTTGATGGTTGGCCAAACCCCCTCTGGTGGGCCATTGACATTGCAGTCCCCCGGTAGGCCCTTCATGCCCCAGTCCAACACTGGACAGCACTAAAAGAAACCAAGCCAGCATATATGTGCTGAATCAGGTTGAAATACAAATTAACCTTACTCTATACAGCGGGAATTTAATAAAAGTTAATAAAGGGATTAGAGGTATGTTCAGGAGTTTTAAGACAACAATTAATTAACTATTTTCACTTTTTTTGTTATTTCACTGATTTTAAGATTAATATTTTAAATAATAGGAATAAAGATTATTGTTTTTTAAATAAATGGGACTCATAATCATTAACTGAGAAGACATCATGAGACTGTTAGTGCACTACATCAAACAAATTATCTTCTCTTAAAGTTTATGTGTCATCAACGCCAAGGAAATAATATTGCCAACAAGAAGATCTAAAAAGGACTGTGTGACTCAAGTTTTGTATTATCTGGCTGAGCTACTTCTTATGATAACCATTATATTCTCTTCTGGACTTTATTAAGATACCCTATGTGGAATAGAATTATCCTACTTTTTTTTTTTACTTTGTAGATTGTGTGTTTGGGATTTGCATCAGAGTCAATACTGTCTGTATTATAGTTCTGCTTTCAGGGTGCAGTGGCACCTTAGTTGTAGATAAGCGGCATATCTATTTTGGTCCTGGAGCACTTGTAAGAAGTAATTCTCTCTTCATTGTAATTAATTTAATATGGTTTTTAACACAATATGGTATAATATAAAACATATTACATGATGTACGGCTATCTGCCCTGTGTCCCTCCACCTGTGTTCGTACATTTTTCTGATGTCTCTGATGTATTTTTTCACCTTTCTTATTTCTTCCTTCTCTTTTCCATTATCTGTTTTCATTGTCTTTCCGAACACCCCATCTACATCTATATTCATCCCAGATAACACTCCTGTCTCTCCCTTTCTGCTCCCCTTTGTGCTTCATCACCTGCTTCTCTTTCTATTGTGAGAAATCTCACCCCTGGTGCTTGAGAGTGCTTTACCCTCAGACAGCTTGTATTGCTCCCACGGCACCCCTTAGGTAGGTGTAAGGCAAAAAGGGGTGTAGATTTAGGGCTACACAGCTCGTCTCATCTAGTGGTAGGTTTTGTGTGCCCTATGATATCCCAAAGCATTACCTACATTATTGTGTCCTGATTAGGTCCTATCTAATTGTTATATTATCCCCAGGAGCCCTGTATGATCTAGTTAGCAGGAAGTTCTCCCTCTGTACAATGTCTTACCATGTTCCCTGGATGAACTCCTCAAGGACAACTGCCACTAGCAGCAAGAGTCTTTATGCAATATATGGGGAAAAATCACCCTGCAAACTGTGCCTTTCCCCTATTAGCTGGTTTGTATACAGAGATGGATGTCAGGTTCCTAGCAGCGAAACCGAGAGGAAGGTATGCAGTGTGTATTGGCGGCAGGGTGACTTGAGCACTTGCTTTGTAACATGCAGGAGTGTGCAGGTCAAATGTCAGCTTCTGGTTGTGCACCTCTGTATTTTTACAGTTCTTCTAAGATGTGGAATCCTTGTGTGGGGCCAGATTTTTGACAGATTGAGAGGCTGGCTTGCCCCTTGCTCTGAGCTTTAGATATGGGTTCTGGGAACATGGTGTATGCAGGCAGCCACTGCATACACTCTTGCCTGCTTTTATCTTCCTTGAGATGGTGAAGGATTAGGATTTCTCTACTAACCATAAAATATTGTGAGGAAAATCTCTAGAGTATACTCACTTCAAGCACTATCTATCTATCTATCTATCTATCTATCTATCTATCTATCTATCTATCTATCTATCTATCTATCTATCTATCCATCTATCCATCTATCTATCTATCTATCTATCTATCTATCTATCTATCTATCTATCCTGTATATACAGTCCACAATGAATGGCCTACTTATTTGCTACTACTGTGTTTCTTAAAAGTGATTTTGTTTTATGTATAGCTTTGTTTTCAATAGTAAAACAATTATAATTATTCTAAAAAAAATGATGAATGGAAATGTAAATTTTACTTAAATTTGTCTTTAGTATTTTCCTTTTGTGTATTTAATATTTTACAAAAAAAACCTGTTATGCTACATTAAAATGGAATATTAATTAAATATGCATAATCTAGTGTTTATGTATTTTTTATGACCGAATCCATGTTTAAAAGAGTAGGACATAATACAGTTTATAAAGAATAGAGAATGTCTTTAAAAATATTTTTTTAAAAAAAGAAAGCAAATATTGTAAAATACCTCCATCAAAGACACTTTATTTCACATTACTTGAAAGACCCACATTGATGTTGTCTGCTTAATATGAGAGGGGCCTTAACACATAAAGGAATGAAACACAAATCACAGCATTTGTTATAGCTGAACACATAATATGGGTCAACTGGGAATGCAAAAGATAGACAATGTAGTCAAAAAGCAAATCAGCTTGAAATGCCAAAATTACTGGTCCCAACATATTGGTGAATCACAGTCAACCTTTTTCAATGGCTTGTAAGAAATGTGTTCAACTTCAGTGTTGTAATTAATAATACATTCTTCTAGATGAATGCATCTTACAATGCATTGTCTGTGTATATATTGTGTAGAAGGCCAGGATTAGTAGGATTGCTGAATTGAATTATTGGCATATAGCAGAACACATTTCAGTTTGTAGTCTCAATGAGCAGGTTTCCTGACCATCAAGATGAGTTCATAATCAATCACCGTTAAATGTTATTATACACACATTTACCACCAACAATGGAACTAAGGTTGAACTTTCACATAATCAGAAAACATAGAAATACAATTAATTTCTCCTTGGCACTAATTCATTTTAGAGACTTTCTCTAGTAGTGAGGTGAACCTACAACCATATCAAGGACCAGCAAAATCCATGCATGTGCATGGGGACCTCACACCTTCAGAGTCATATGATGTACAATACCAATGTAGAAAATAGGTCCCCACATTCTTGTGACACTGAAAAAGATAAAAAGCTAGAAATAATAAAATCCCCAAATATATGTAAAAGTACCCATTAAACAGAACTTGAGACATTGAGGTGTGATGACATGTGAAAGTCTCATTGCCAATAAAAGCAAGACTACTCGTCTTTTTGTCGGACAGCTAAAGCAGCTACAATTCACTATGCAAATCAGACCTCCCTTGTGGAGACCCAATTTCCTCACTGGTTCCCACAGTGCAAAGGAAGGGTGTCCAAAGAGATGAACTGTCTACACACATCTCTTATAGATTGGTAAATACAATTAGGAAAATTTAAATTAATGTTAATTATTTTTTTAATTTGACAGCAAAGATTAATTATTTTTCTACTGTCTTTGTGTAATACCGTTATAAAAATTTGTATATAAAGATGTGTGCCTGCGTTCATGCATGAGCTTATGCCAGTGTGTGAATTTTACACACCACTGTTTCATATTGTAACATTTACCAATTCAACTGAAGTTACTGAGAACTTGACAAACCATTGACTTATATTACATTTTATCTCAATGGATCATAAGACATAATGGACCACAATTTATAGAATACTGTTGTTACTGTCCTTCAATTTTCTTTAAAAGTCATGATCTATGGCTGATATGGTTTATGGTAAGGTGCTGGGTAAAGCCTTTAGCCACAGATGTAAAGAATTATGTATTAACTTTGTAACCCATGCAAAGTCAAAAGCTGTAATAATGCTAACAAATGGAATAGTAATGTTTCACTTGACCTTTTTGTTGTTGCAGGGTTCTAGCAAAGTTAAGAGGAGGTTAAATGAAGAGGAGAGGAAATGTTATGGTTTTAATGAACTAACATTTTCCTGGTGATTTATTATCCTTCTGGATTTGCTGCAGAGAAAATGTAAAAGATAAATGTCAGGTGCAAATAGGAGTCAGTTGGTCAAAAGAAAAAAATATGATAGCATAATATGACAAAGGGCATTGCAAAATGCTGATTTACTGCCAGATACCCTTAACCACATTGAATCCTCTATACAAATGCTAACAAATGTAGTTTGTTTTGAACAGTATTGTTTTAATATGACTCACGAATCTGCAAATAAAACAAAAACAATAGAAACTGCTCACACGTAATACACTTAAAAGTAAGGTTTACTTTAGATTTTTTTTTCTAAGAAAAACGTTTATCCCAGAGTTAATTGAAGAAGGAGGCATCTATAAAAGAATGAATGAAGAAGAAAATGAAGACACAATGACAACACTTTTCCACTGTTCCTGATTCATTATGGAAAGTAAAGCAAACAAAGTGACTAACTTTGCACCTTGGCAAAACGATGTTGCATTGGAGGGGAGGTCAAAGGGATGGCAGATTTAAGGTTGGGGTAAGGCATCTCCTAGATCAACTTTAAATTTCAGTGTACAAATAAAAATATCAAGTATTTGTGTGCTACATTATAAAACAGCCACTATTTAACTTATGTGCAAAATAATAAACTAATTTGCACCCATTGCATCATAACATGGTTTTGCCCTACTTTCCTTAATGAATCAGGCTCTCTGAGTGTAAATGCACAGCTAGGAATAAATTCCAGTACTTGGTTCAAACACAAGGATTGCCATTACATGTTGAGCACATCATTATAAATAAAGATTCATACTCACTAATTTCATTTGTTTTTATAAACTTGCAATATGTCTATTTAAAACATATTAGAATGTGTGTGTGTGGGTGTGTATATATATATATATATATATATATATATATATAGTGACAGAACCTCTGGGCAAGAGGTAAATGTCAGGTACATAAGTTCCAGGTTCCTGTCGTTTGTATTTTAACAGACTGATTATGAGATGCACCTGTGGAGTGCCTATGAAAAAGCAGCTAGAATAGGCAATCAGTGTCTCAGACCTGGGGAGGAGGTTAGTTGCCTCCTTAGACACTCTGCTGCAGTGAGCAATAATATGTTGTAGTTCTGATAGAGGGTCTTGCTAAATGTATTAGCTAGTAGCCAGACCGCTAGGATTATTTTACAAGCTGGTGAATAAACTGGCTGTGGCTGTTATCCTGAAACCTCTGGACTTGTGTGGTTTACTTCTACTGTTCACCCAGGAGATAGTACCTATTCCCCTTATTATACAGGCTATGGTGGAGAATTGGCTTGCAAAGATCTGCGCATGTCAAAAATAGCAGCAGTTTTGGAGATACTTGCAGAAACCAGCTCTGTGTGTGTGCTTGGAAAGTTTAACAGGGACACACACCGTGGAGAAATACTTGTTATGTGGAAAAAAGCAGCTAAAAATTGGAATGTTTTGCACAGCAACAGTGGAAAACAGAGAACCATGTGGATGTGAGTAATAAATCCTACTGTGAAATACTGTTTAAACAGATATGCTGCATATATGATGATTTGAGAGGAGTTAAAGGTTGTCAATGAAAACTGGCTATTTGTGTTGGAAAAACAGAAGTGTATGCAAAGACCAATGAGACACAGATTAAAGGCAAAGAAATCAAGTGTTTTCATGGACTGAGTTTAATTGCTCTAAAGCAGGTATGTTTGTTAAGACTGGGAAGAAAATCCAAGTATATGTTGCTGGGAATGTGTGTTTCTGCAAAGCACAAGTTGGGTGTGGCCTGGTTCCTCCCATACTCCATAAACATTCTGGTAGGTTAATTGGCTGCTATCAAAATTGACCCTTGTCTGTCTCTCTCTGTATGTTAGGGAATTTAGACTGTAAGCTCCAATGGGGCAGGGAATGATGGGAGTGAGTTCTCTGTACAGCGCTGCGGAATTAGTGGCGCTATATAAATAAATGATGATGATGATGATGATGATAAAGATAAAATTGGCTGCTTCTCAAGCTACAGTGGGCAAGGAAAAATAGAAGCCTATTGTCTCAACCCAAAAAGACTGTGTGAAAATTTAAAGAGACAGGCACCCATTTTTGGGAAAGTACTCTATATGACAAAGTCTTATGAACCCTAACCTGGGACATCGCCAGCTGATTAAGTAGGCTACATTCTGCCCTTTTCTGCACCGGGAGGTAACATGAAAGATATAGTCAAAGTGTTGATACAATCTTCAGTGGTCCAGCAGTAAACTAACAGGCAACAGCAGGATGCTACCAGGGTACAGCAGGCAACTAATGAGGCTCAGCAGGAAGCTACCAGGGCACAGCAGGAAGATCCCAGGGTGAGGCTATTAGCCTTTTAGGAGTTCCAGAGGCAACAACAGGCAACCAACCAATGAACAGTTCCAGAGAGAACGTCACCAAGACCGCCAAGACCTAAAAGAGGTGTTGCAGGCTTTAGCGTCCCGGTCTGGCAATGCTTTTTTGGAAGTCACAACTAGCTCCAGCTTTATACCAGCTAGTCATTTTCTTCAAAAGAAGACCAAGGGAGATGATATAGAGGCCTTTTTAACAACTTTTGAGAGAACTTCTAAAAGGGAAAATTGGCCTAAAGTTCAGTGTACCGGCCTATTGGCTCCCTTCCTGTCTGGGGAGTCGCAAAAGGCATACTATATACGTTTTCCACTTGGTTGTAACTGTATCACACTATGAGAAGCTTTGTTTGTTTACAGTTTTGATTATAGATACTTATCATATAAGAACAAAATACAAGTTTGTTTGATAACAAAAGGAGGTGCAAGTTAAGGGTGCGCTCTGTGTATGCATATATTTTCTTTATTATACTATGATCTAAGCATTACTAATGCCAAAGACTTTGATAAATTGAAGGCGGAAATTCTGACCCGTTTGGGTGTCACAATGTCTGTCCGGGGGCAATGAGTACATCGTTGGGGATACCAGGAGGATAAACCTCCTCGCTCACAGATGCATGACCTAATTCACCTCACAAAAAAATGGTTACAACTAGAGATGAGCGCACTTGGATTTATGAAATCCGAGCCCACCCGAACGTTGCCGATCCGAGTCGGATCAGAGACAGATCCGGGTATTGGCGCCCAATTCAAATCTAAAAACTGAGGCTCTGACTCATAATCCCGTTGTCGGATCTCGCGATACTCGGATTCTATAAATTCCCCGCTAGTCGCTGCCATCTTCACTCGGGCATTGATCAGGGTAGAGGGAGGGTGTGTTAGGTGGTCCTCTGTCCTGCTATATCTCGTGCTGTTCAGTTAAGTTCTGTGCTGTGCTGCTGGGTCCTGTGCTGTGTCCTGTTCAGTCCAGTGGTGCTGTGTCCTGTGCTCTGTCCTTCTAAGGGCATAGTTATTTCCCCAATATTCCCAAGTGTTTAAAAAAATAAAAAAAAGTTATTTAAAAAAAATACCAAAAACTAATTAATTTTTTTTTAATTACAACAAAATTTGCACAACCAATCCTGCAGTATAAGCCCCTTGGTACTGCAATATTAGCAAGTTCACACATTCAGCAGTAAAAGTCCAGTGGTTCTGCAATATTACAAAGTTTACACATTCTGCAGTATCAGTCCAGTGGTGCTGTGTCCTGTGCTCTGTCCTGCTGAGTTCAGTAGTGCTGCTGGGTCCTGTGCTGTGTCCTGTTCAGTCCAGTGGTGCTGTGTCCTGTGCTCTGTGCTTCTAAGGGCATAGTTATTTCCCCATTATTCCCAAGTTTTTAAAAAATAAAAAAAAGTTATAAAAAAAATTAAAATAAAAAATTTAAAAAAAAAATAATTATAACCAAATTTGCAAAACCAATCCAGCAGTATATAAGCCCATTGGTACTGCAATATTACCAAGTTCACACATTCAGCAGTAAAAGTCCAGTGGTACTGCTATTACAAAGTTCACTGATTCAGCAGTGTATAAGTCCAGTGGTACTGCTATTACAAAGTTCACTGATTCAGCAGTGTATAAGTCCAGTGGTACTGCTATTACAAAGTTCACTGATTCAGCAGTGTATAAGTCCAGTGGTACTGCTATTACAAAGTTCACTGATTCAGCAGTGTATAAGTCCAGTGGTACTGCTATTACAAAGTTCACTGATTCAGCAGTATAAGTCCAGTGGTACTGCTATTACAAAGTTCACTGATTCAGCAGTATAAGTCCAGTGGTACTGCTATTACAAAGTTCACTGATTCAGCAGTATAAGTCCAGTGCTACTCTCCTGTGCCGCATATAATTTTTAAAGGCTTTGCCGAGTGTGTGTGGCTTAGGGGTACGCTCTCTTGTGCTACATATAATGGAAAACCAAAATTTGGAGGATAACGTAGGGAAAGATCAAGACCCACTTCCTCCTAATGCTGAAGCTGCTGCCACTAGTCATGACATAGACGATGAAATGCCATCAACGTCGTCTGGCAAGCCCGATGCTCAATCTCCTAGTACAGGGCATGTAAAATCCAAAAAGCCCAAGTTCTCAAAAAATAGCAAAAAGAGAAACTTAAAATCATCTGAGGAGAAACGTAAAGTTGGCAATATGCCATTTACGACACGTAGTGGCAAGGAACGGCTTAGGCCCTGGTCCGTGTTCATGACTAGTGGTCCAGCTTCACCCAAGGATCTAAGCCCTCCTCCTCCCCCCCCTACAAAAAATTTAACACAGTTATGCTGTCAGCAACAACAACAAAACAGCAAAGAACTCTGCCTTCTAAACAGATGACATCACAAATCCCCAAGGCGAGTCCAAGGGTGTTGTTGGTTGTGAACCCTGACCTTCCCATCACTGTACGGGAAGAGGTGACTCCATTCAGCAATGTTGTACACCGGGAGGAGGATATTGATGTAGCTGGCGCTGAGGAGGATGTTGATAATTATGATGCAGACAGATACCAAATTGCCTTTCTCAATTTCTATTTATATTCTAGATTATATAACGGCTGAAAATTTTTCTGTTTTACTCCTAGTGGAGAGGGGATCTGATGCAGACAGATACCAAACTGCCTTTGTCCATTTCTTTGTATATTTGAATTTCTAGTTCTACAGTCTGTACAGGCTGCTTTATTTATATTCAACTACAAGTGTAGGGCGGGGGGGGGGGGGAGGGGGGCATAGATAGCCACCAAAGTAACATGGTCCATTTAATTTCACTTTCTAGCTCCACAGTCTGTGCAGCCTGCTTTTTTTTATCTTCAAAGTATTTATAATTACAAGCCTTGCACATTCTAAATTAACTAGAGGTAGTGACGTGGTAGAACTCCAAAAGGCAGTTTGGAAGCCCCTGTACAAACTGGCTCTATTTTTTAACTGAGTTGTCCCCCCTCCAGTGTGTACTCGGAAAGAGTTTTTAGTGCAGCAGGGAACCTGGTCAGTGAGCCGCGAAGGAGGTTGCTTCCTCACAACGTTGAAAAAATGATGTTTATAAAAATGAATAATCAATTCCTTAATGAAGTACAGCACTGCCCTCCAGACAGTACAGAGGGACCTGTGGTTGTGGAGTCCAGTGGGGACGAATTGATAATGTGTGAGGAGGAGGAAGTACACACTCTAGGGGGAGAGGAATCAGAGGTTGAGGATGAGGACGACATCTTTCCTCAGTAGAGCCTGTTTAGTTTGTACAGGGAGAGATGAATTGTTTTATTGGTGTGGGGGCCCAAACAAACCAATCATTTCAGCCACAGTTGTTTGGTAGGCCCTGTCGCTGAAATGATTGGTTTGTTAAAGTGTGCATGTCCTATTTCAACAACATAAGGGTGGGTGGGAGGGCCCAAGGACAATTCCATCTTGCAACTATTTTTTTGGCATTATGTGACCATTCAACAGTCTTTTGCCATGTTCAAAAAGTAAAAGAAAATGCCAACAAATTCAATAAATTAAATCAAAAGTTAAATGCCCTGTCATTATTTAAAACAAGAGGTTTTGACATGCTAGAATTAGTGTAGTGTTAAGATGTTATAAACACTACACTTGGAACTTGGAGGAGGTATTGTGGCCCCGGTATCAAATTGGGTACCGGGGCCACCCCACTACGCAGTCCAGATACTTGTTTGGTGGAATTCAGACCAGTTGAGGGTGTATTTATTTTATTGTGGCCCCGGTATCAAATTGGGTACCGGGGCCACCCCACTACGCAGTACAGATACTTGTTTGGTGGAATTCAGACCAGTTGAGGGTTTTATTATTATATTGTGGGGACCACTCTATACCACACTACCACTCTATACCACTCTATTTAATACTTTAATTCTATTTAATACTTTAATTCTATTACTAATTCCCATAAAGAGGAACTGCCGCTTCTATTTAATACTTTAATTCTATTAGTAGTTACCATAAAGAGTAACAAAATAAATACATTTTACCAAAAGTATAATATGACTTACAAACACTACACTTGAAAGATGGTGCCTTTAAATGAAAAAGTCAGTCTTCATTGCACGACTATGTGCAACAGGGACAGTTTTTTGGTTTACAAAGTCAACCAATAACACTTGGACCCTGTCTGTCTTTAACATACTTGATGGGATCTCAATGACGAATGGTCTGTACCATGGTTGGAGGAGGTATTGTGGCCCTGGTACCAAATTGGGTACTGGGGCCACTCCACTATGCAGTCCAGATAGAGGTGTATCAGATATTAAACAACGTTGACTGTTGCTGCAAAAATTTTAAATAATATTTTCGGGAACACTACACTACGCAGTCCATAAACTTTTTGGGTGGAATTCAGAACCGTGTAGGGTTTTTTAATAATATTGTGGTGACCCACTCCTCTACGCAGTCCAGGTACATTATTCGGTGTGATTCATACCAGTTGATGGTTTTTTTATTATATATATTGTCGTGACCCACTCCTCTACGCAGTCCAGGTACATTATTGGTGCGAATCATACAAGTTCAGGGTTTTTAATTTATATTGTGGTGACCCACTCCTCTACGCAGTCCAGGTACATTATTCGGTGCGATTCATACCAGTTGATGGTTTTCTTATTATATATATTGTGGTGACCCACTCCTCTACGCAGTCCAGGTACATTATTGGTGCGAATCATACAAGTTCAGGGTTTTTAATTTATATTGTGGTGACCCACTCCTCTACGCAGTCCAGGTACATGTTTTGGTGCCATTAAGACCAGTTGATGGTTTTCTTATTATATTGTGGGGACCACTCCACTACGCAGTCCAGAAAGATACCTCGCTGCAACGTTTTGGACTAATAACTATATTGTGAGGTGTTCAGAATACACGGTAAATTAGTGGAAATGCTTGTTATTGAATGTTATTGAGGTTAATAATAGCGTAGGAGTGAAAATAAGCCCAAAAACTTAATTTTTTAACTTTTTATGTTTTTTTTAAAAAAAATCCGACTCCAAAACCTTAAATCCGAACCAAAACCTTTCGGCAGGTGTTTTGCGAAACAAATCCGAACCCAAAACATTGAGAAAATCCGGATCCAAAACACAAAACACGAGACCACAAAAGTCGCCGGTGCACATCCCTAGTTACAACTGGATGCTTTGACAGACCCCCAAATTGTGGAAAGGATCGTGATGGATCGCTATCTACGGGCCCTGCCTGCAACTCTGCGCAAGTGGGTAAGCCATGGAGACCCCAAAACAGCAGACCAGCTTATGGAGATGGTCGAGAGGTATCTAGCAGCTGAGGAGCTAACGAGTATACCCGCCCCCTAGTTCCGCTACGCCGATCTCCAGTGACTTCTGGTCAGACTGTTCAGGGGAAAAGGGTGCTGGGCGGTTAAATGAACTGAAACAACCAGAGACTGAAGATCGGGAACATGGAGATTGGCCAGTTATGCCAAGTTGGCCCCAGCCTCATATAAGACTTGGTAGAAATGTGATAAGATGTTTTAGATGTGATGCATTAGCCCATATTGCTGCTAATTGTTTACTTACCTCAGAGCCTATGCAGTGTGATACTGCTTATGTACAGTGCAGAGTGTCTTTGTTTACCCAGCTGGCCTGCACTGCAGAAAGACACCCTGAGTCAGACAGACAGATGTGTGTAATTACCATAGAAGGCAAAAGTGTAAAGGTTCTACTAGATTCTGGTAGCATGGGGACACTTGTGAAAGCCAAGTTGGTGAGCCCAGTAAAACATCAAGGGGAAAGTGTTGGGGTAACCTGTATACATGGGGATACACGGCATTAAGCTACCGCTGCAGTGAACATAGTAACACAGTTTGGTTCTGTAATATTTACTGTTGGATTAATTCCTCATTTGGGGTTTGATGCAATACTGGGGCGAGATTTCTCTCACTTCTGGGAGCTGTGGGGAACCAAGTTGGTTACACAAGTAGATAGCCCAGACCCAATAATAATTAATGTTAAATAATGTTAAAGATGCGGTAAGGGTGGAAGTGTTTCCAGAATCTGAAACGTTTCCTTTCTCAAATATGCTTGGCTAGACAGAAAGTGACGAGAGCAGTAGTGGAGCACAGGAGAATGTACTGAAGGAGAAAATGCTGTGGAACCAGTTGATTGTATGCCTGAACTTGAAGTGAGAAAAGATATATTTGCCTCAGAGCAGTTAAAGGACCCCCACTCTGTCAAAGCCTAGGGAACATGTCAAAATGGTTGATGAAGAACCCCTAGAGCTTGAAAATAGATTGTCGTACCAATACATGCCAAAGACTCAACGGTTATTGTACCAAATGTCCAAAAAAGGTGAGGATATTGTGAAGCAGCTAATTGTACCTAAGGCTTATAGGAGAATGGTCTTGGACTTGGCTCATGGTCACATAATTGCAGGGCATCTGGGGTAGAAAAAACTTCAGAGAGAAAATTGCAGCGTTTTTTTCTGGCCAGGGATCCATAAAGATGTATCTGAATACTGAACATTCTGCCCATAGTGTCAATACCATGCTCCTAGGCCACACTTTAAAAGTTCGCTTGTCCCGTTACTCATTATTGAAGTATCTTTCGAGAGGATAGCTATGGATTTGGTGGGTCCTTTACTAAAGTCTGCCCGGGGGCATCAATATATTCTGGTGATATTAGATTATTCTGGTGATGTCAGATTATGCTACAAGATGCCCGGAGGCGATCCCATTACGCAATACATCGACAAAGGTTATTGTTAGGAACATGTCTTTAGCAGAGTTGAAATACCTAAAAAAATCCTCACTGACCAGGGTACTCCTTTTATGTCCAGAATTATGAAAGAGCTTTTCCGCTTTTTTAAGGTCCTCAACTAAGGACCTCTGTGTATCACCCACAGACTGATGGGTTAGTAGAGAGGTTTAATAAAACGTTAAAGCATATTCTAATGAAGGTAGTGGACAAAGATGGGAAAAATTGGGACTATTTATTCCTCTACTTGTTACTGTCAGTTAGAGAGGTACCCCAGTCCTCCACGGGGTTCTCACCTTTTTATATGTTGTATGGGAGACACCCTAGGGGGTTACTGGATATCGCCAAGGAGACGTGGGAGGGGCAACCTAGTCCCTATACATCTGTGATTGAACATGTTTCCCAGATGCAAGAAAGAATATCTGCAGTGGTACCAATAGTAAGAGAGCATCTAGAGCAAGCCACACTGGCACAACAAGGGGTGTATAACCGTAATGCCTAAGTCGCACCTTTGCTCCTGGGGACAGAGTGCTTGTTTTAGTGCCTACTGTAGAAAGTAAATTGTTGGCTAAATGACAAGGACCCTTTGAAATAATGGAAAGAGTGGGGGGAAGTTAACTACAAGTTATATCAGCCAGGGAAAAGAAAACCTTGGAAAGAAAGAGTAGCCCTGTCAGCTACCCCCCGGTTTCCCCTGCATCTGCTTTACCACTGGTACCGGAAGTAGTAGTAGCTAAGTAGCTAACATCCTCTTAGTTGCCCAATAGAGGGATGCTAAAGAGTTTCTCATAAGAAACAGAGACTTGTTTTTGGATGTACCAGGTAAAACAACAATCATTAAAAATGATATAGTCACTGAACAGGGGGTTAAGGTGAAACCCTATAGAATACCAAAGGCCCAACGGGAGTTAATGTTGAAGGAAATTAAGAAAATCTTAGAATTGGGTGTAATTGAAGAATCACATAGTGAATGGTCCAGTCCTATCTGGCTCATTTCGAAGCCTGATGATAGTTTACGCTTCTCTAATGACTTTCGTAAATTAAATAAGGTGTCTAAATTTGATGCATACCCAATGCCTCGAATGGACGAGCTTATTGAAAAGTTGGGTACAGCACGCTATTTAACCACTTTAGACCTAACCAAAGGGTACTGGCAGGAACCGTTGACAGACAGAGCCAAAGAGAAGAAAGCTTTTTCTGCCCCAGAAGGTCTCTTCTAGTATAAGAGGTTACCATTTGCATTACATGGGGCGCCGGCCACATTTCAGAGAATGATGGATAAGATACTAAGGCCCCATAGACATTATACTGCAGCCTACCTCGATGATGTAGTTATCCATTGTCCAGATTGGCAATCCCACCTGTGAGGTGCCTGTGAAAGAGCAGCTAGAATAGGCAATCAGTGTCTCAGACCTGGGGAGGAGGTGAGTTGCCTCCTGAGACACTCTGCTGCAGTGAGCAATAATATGTTGTAGTTCTAAGAGAGGGTCTTGCTAAATGTATTAGCTAGTAGCCAGACGGCTAGGATTTTGTTTATATTTTGTTTTGTTCACAAGCTGGTGAATAAACTGTCTGTGGCTGTTATCCTGAAAACTCTGGACCTGTGTGGTTTACTGCTGCTGTTCACCCAGGAGATAGTACCTGATTATACTACAATATATATATATATATATATATATATATATATATATATATATATATATATATATTATACAAAAGAGACCTTTTTTAGGCATTTATTTTATGCCTGCAGCCTAATTAACTTTAGAAAACATAGCCTGCTGTCAGGAACTCTATTTCCAAACTAAAAATTATTTTGTGGCAGAATGACAGTTTCTCATTCATCACTGCTTGAGTAAGTTCGTAGGAGGAACAGATGAAGCTAAGCACTGAAATACAGTTTTTGACATATACTTATTACTGAAACTTGATTTGAGGTGTGATTTTGTTTAAATAAAGCAGAATACTTTTACTTATAGCAAGCACTTGTTTAAGCATTTATCCTTTCGGAATAATTTCTTTCCAGAAGATAAATTATTCCCGTAGAAAGAGAAGTAGTTCCTTACATGCATAAGGAATAAAATGAATGATAAAATAAGTTTAGCAGCTTTTTTTTGTTCTTTTGAGTGCTATTAAAACAAATGTTCCCTCTCTGCATTGGAAATTGTTCATTAGGTTACTTTGAATTAAAATATTTATTAAAAAGAAGAAAAAAAACAGTTACTCATAAATGTGAATGGTAGGAAAGCAGCAATTACAAAAACTGTCAAGCACAGAGGTGGATTTACTTTCCTTAATGCACTATTGTGCAAGACTCCATTCACAGCAAATAAAAACAAAAGCTACATATGCACTGATTATTTACATAAGAGACATTGGAAAGCTGGTAATCATTTTTAACCATTTTCCATGTACCTATTTGCTATTCATTTGAACCAAACCGAAAGGAAACTAATACTGGTTCAGTTACTGTCATTTGGCACCAAACATCATTTTTATTTATTTATTTACTTTTTAGAAAGAAAGGGTTGGAAAGTGATTTGAAGCATATATAGTGCTCGGAAGGTGAGAACCAAGGGTTTTATTTCTTTTTTCTTTTTTTTTCGCGTCATGGTTAATTTATTATTTCCTTCCTAGTGTGTCTTTTTTTTTTTTTTAAAAAAAGATTTATTTAGTTTTCACCGGGCAGGTGCTTGCGGAATCGGGCGGCCCCCTGGATAAACTATTTTATTGTTTAAAAAAAGCTGGTCTTCACATTGACTTCTTCTTTTTGTAAGGGCTGTGTAGCCTCTTGCTACAGCGTTTGGCCCCTACTTCCTCTCTGATGGCTCCTCCATCTCACATGCTGCTGCTGCTGAATTCTCACCCCTCTCTGCTGCGATCGTGCTGTGTGTCAGCAACAAAGAGGAGAAAAATTGCCTCAGCAACAGGTGAGTGAGAGTGGAGTGAGGAATATAATTGAGGGTTGCTATTGAGAATAAGGTGGTAAGTTATGGTGATTGGATATGATTATAATGGTGAAGGCATTAATCATCTTAATGTAGTCAATTACAATTGAGAGTAATAAAGGGAGGGTTTTCGGAGGTTGATAAAAATTGGCCAGACCACAGTCCCTAGTGAATATTAAGGAGGCAGTGGTTTAATGTAGTAATTTACCTAATGCAGGAGCTATCTCCATTTTCTCCTGCATTAGGCTATATTATATTAAAATGCCTAAACCATGCAGAAACAGAAGCCCCTAGATCCCCACAGCCCTTGGGAGACTGAAGAAAATCAACTTCTAACTACATTTATCGTTCAACAGTTTAAAGGGAGTTTAAAAGGACAGTCATAATACTTGGTGTGGCCAACAAGGGAAAAGGCATGGACTGGGAGAATAGGGACATGGTTTTGGTGAATGAGGGGTGGGGCCTAATGCACAATAATCTATGGTAATCGGTCCACCTCAGGTAACATGGAGGTTGGCACCAATATTGTTTAATTTGTGCATTTAGGCAACTTTAATAAGATGTTCCTTAATGTAAGCTAGTAAAGGCACTCTGCAACCTACATCCTGGACAGGCTCTCTATAATGACTAAAAACAAATCACATTACAAGCTTTCAACATATGTCCTGATAATGGATCCTCAGTATTTTGAATAAGCAAACTATTGATAAGCATGGTAAAACAACATTCTTGCACAAAAGAAGTGTGGTTACAATTTTAACATTCATTTGACTATTTGAGTCTGAACACCTATTTGCTATTCTTTATTTCAAATTAATTTTCACTATTTTAAAGTAAGTAGGGACAACACATATTGTAGCCAATCAGATCATCTGGATATCTACAGCATGAGTATTTTTAATTCAGAAAAAAGCACAGAAAGGAAACTTTATCAGTGGATATAATATTTTCATTTTCGGGAACATAAAACAGCTTGTAGTCAACCAAACATTCAGAATTTATACAGCACCTCAAATTATTTCAGGAGACACGTGTCCTTATCTAGTGGGATGTAGTCCACTCTTGTAATTTTGTTAGTCATGATGTGAGGATTGGATTAGAGACAAACAGAAGGGTACCCCAGCAGTAGTGTAGTAATGTGAAGTTTGTGTCACATTGATGAAAGAATACAGTGTAGTCAAATACACCCTCATATAAAACAAAGTTTATAAAAATAACTAGTTTTGGGAGGAAGAGGTGGGGGTGAGCCAGTAAACTAGATATGAGCAGTAATCTGCCATAATGTATTACATTTATAATTGTGCTTTAGGTTCCTGCTGATTTCAACGGATATGTTGTTAATGTGGCACTGCATGAGCCTGAAATATATAAAAATACATTGTGTATTATTGTATTATTTGTTTATTTTATTTCAGAAACAAGGAAACACAGCTAAGAGGCTACAATAGTAGATATAATATGTTCATTTTTACCTTCACCATTAAAAGATACCCAGCAATTTCAAACCAAACACAGATATGTGCGTCTTTGAAATCTGCTTAAAATACATATTTATAAACCATTTTAGCATCATGTTGCAATCACAGATTATAAAAAGATTAACCAGTTTTCTGAATATAAATTGGTTACTATAGCCTGAAAATATTATCCAGAAGCTGCAACGGTCAGTAATATATTCTCAATCGTAATGTGCATTTTTTTTTAAAAAAGGTAAGTGAAATGGGTATGTGGACATCCATATTAAACAAGGAGCGGATGTGAAGATACATGTGGTGTGAGATACGGGTGCAGGTCTGCTCTGCTTTTATATACCCTATATGGCAAAAATATTTGGCCACACCTCTTAATTATTGAATTGAGGTGTTTCAATCAGACCTGTTGCCAGAGGTGTATACAATCAAACATCTAGCTATGCAATCTCCATTTGCAAATATTTGTAAAACAAAATGGGTCGTTCTTAAGAGCTCAGTGACTTCAAGCGTGGTACTCTCAAAGGGTGCTGGATTTTCCAGGTCAACTGTAAGTGATATTATTAGAAAGTGGAAGTGTTTAAGAACAACAGCAACTCAGTCACAAAGCGAAAGACCACGTAAAATCACAAAGCAGGGTCAATGACTGCTAAGGCGTATGGTGTGTTAAAGTCGCCATTGCTCTGCTGATTCCATAGCTGAAGAGTTCTGAACTTCCACTGACATTAATGTTAGCACAAAAACTGTGCGGCAGGAGCTTAATGGAATGGGTTTCCATGGCCGAGCAGCTGCATGCAACCTCACATCACCAGGACCAATGTCAAGCGCTGGATGGAGTGGTGTAAAACACACCGACACTGGACTGTGGAGCAGTGGAAATGTGTTCTGTTTAGTGACAAGTCACGCTTCTCTGTTTGGCAATCAGATGTGCGACTCTGGATTTGGCAGATGTCAGGAGAATGTTACCTGCCTGACTGCATTATGCCAACTGTGAAGTTTGGTGGAGGAGGCATAATGGTATGGGGTTGTTTTTCAGAGTTCAAAATTGGCTTGATAGAATTAACCCTAGTCTTTGTGTGTTTGTATCTTAGATCACGTGTTGTACTGTCGTAGGAGGAGGGAGACCCAACTGCCCAATAGGGCAGACTGTCTTGGTCTGATGTAAGAAGGCCAGTGATGTTTAGACCCCGAACTGCTTTATGTGTCCTCAGCAACCTGAGCCTCGCATTGGAGGTGGACCTAAAGACCCTTCATCCTTAAGGGGCCAATTGGTTTCGGGGTCGGGGATGTCAAGGAGACCCCCAGGTTTGGAAAAGGGGGGCCTGATAACACTTATCCGCATAAGGAGCCTTCTGTCTCCTGGAGATGGGGAGGAATGGTGCCCTTTCCCTTTAGGGAAGGATTCAAAGACCCAAGCCCCCAGCACAAGCTTTGCACTGGGAGATTTGGAGCATACACCTCTAGTTTCAATAAAAACATGTTGTGTGTGTTTGTGTTTTAGGCATTATATAAATTATATTATGAGTTCCACTGGGGTAGGGACTGCTGTGAAGGATTAAATATTCTCTGTAAAGTGCTTCATAATGTAAAGGCACTATATAAATAAAACTTAATAAATTACATACCAGCTTTACTATTTACAATTACCAAAGTACAGCACTTATTTTATCGTGTGATAAATTGCACAGTGTCATGATGTATATTGCCATAAACGACCACATATATTATACCAATACAACCCAAAACATTAACAGTACCAAAATATATTATATACCAGCTGTGGTGTAGCTAAAGACCTCTGGATATAAAATCTTTGGCCCCGACTATGCAGGACTACCAGCACAGCCAAAATAATATATTAGAGGTGTGTGCTGTGTTTTGGTTTAGATGTGGTTTTGGTTTTAAAAGATCTTTGTGTTTTGGTTCTGTTACACCTTTTGCCCAAAATCATGAAATGTTTTGGTTTTGATTTTTGCTTTGGATTTAATGAAAAATTGTGAAAAAAAAGTAAAATTATGTGATTTCAAGCTGTTTTCACTCCTATATTACTATTTATAGTATTAAGAGTCATCTACAGTGTATTTTCTAATGATCTCTTAACAACTGTCCAAATTTTCACCAATTTTGGCCAAAGTATTACTACTGACCTTCTCCAATGGATTGCAGCTGACCCTCTCCAATGATTGCTGCCAAACAGTTACCCCTCTTGCATATCTTCTTTTTTTTAAAATGAAAATGTAATTGATGTAGACATCTTTGATGAGGATGAGGATGAGAGTAATGATAATATTGTCATTTGTCACCATTGAGGAAGATGACCAGTGACTGCTGTTATCCAAATGCCCCTGATTCATTTGTTAACATCTATTCTCCAGTTCAACAATCAAAATATTGGCTTGTGTGTGTTCCCAAACACATCAAGTACTTCAGCCACTAAAGTAGCATTCCCTGTCGATGAAGTGCCTAGATTGTTAAACTATGTGCATGTCCTTTCCAAAATATGGTTGGGTAGGTGAGCCAAATGGCAATGTCACCTTTACTTGCACCATTTAACATTGTGCCCTCTCGTCATCTTTTAAATGTCTACTAAAGCCACTGCCCATAGTTGAGATCTTGTATCCACTCTCGTCTTAATGAAGGGTTTTGTAAATCTGCCATCATTGTGTTTGCTTTCTCTGATTCAATTAAAAAAATAATTAACCAGTCTATAAGGTTCTCTAACTCCATCACGTAGTGTAAACCATCAGACATCATATCTCCATCTATACATGTATTCTTTGCCAGTGCCAAGTTCTGCCCCTATTTTCACAGAATGGGGAGTTTGAATTGCATTGTCTTGTCAAGGCAGAGATTTATGGTCACCAAATCTGTGACCAATCAATATCAGTTATACACACTTATTTGTGTGGGACTATTGGACTATCTGAACTGTCTGTTTTACATATGTCTTAAACTTCAGTAGTATAACATATATACCTATCTATCTATATATAAATATCACACTGGTCAACACTCATTTTATTGCCAATCATAATAGAGTCTTTTAAAACTAGCCAGGATCAGGTTAGATAAAGATCTTGGAGGAGTTTGAAGCCCCAAAGTTGTAAGCCATCTAGCCACTCATGCAGAGCAGAGGTAAGAGATTCTCTGAGGTGACCAAACATACATCTTAGTGATAGATAATTTACTTTGGAAAGCTCTGTGTCAATTTGGGAGTCAATCTGACTTAATTGAAAATTGAATTTCTCAGATGAGGGTTAGGGTTTAAAATCTTTTGCCTAAGACAAGAATGTGTGCATTTTCATGAGGGTGTCTATCAAGACTGAAATGTCTCATATTTCTCAATTGCATTTCCTCACACACCAGGGGGTAAATATATCATACCCCGGTTTTTTCAACTCGCCGGGAATCAACGAGTTGACAGCTACAATTTAAAGTGGTGCTGGCTTGTAAAGGGAGAGACTAGGGTCAATTTTGATAGCAGCCAATTAACCTACCAGTATGTTTTTGGAGTGTGGGAGGAAACCGAAGCACCCGGAAGAAACCCACGCAAACACAGGGAGAACATACAAACTGCACACAGATAGGGCCATGGTCGGGGATCGAACCCATGACCCCAGTGCTGTGAGAAGTGCTAACCACTAGGCCACTGTGTACACGATTGAAAAACATAAAAATGTAATGTCAGGCAGAGCCTATTGACAAATTGCATTAAAATTGTCTCAAATCAAACAAAAGTAAAAATATGAAATACATAATGGCATTTTATTCAGTAGAATAACAGTTAAACATAGTATGCTGATTTGGATCATTACAATTAATGCATAGTAAAATGCTGTTTGTATGTTTTTCTTTTATGTGGGATGTGAAGATACCAGGTTTTCTGGCCCAATTCTACCCACTTCATGCTGGCTGGCAACCCATGGGTGCCTTACTATGCCAGGGAATTCTACCCAGTACCTTTAAGGGTTCTCAGTCACTCAGGCAAATGCAATTAGACAGTAAAGCAATACATTTGTTGTAATAAAAACAATCACTAGATTATTATATACACACAGTAAATAAATGCCAGGCAGGTTTACCACATTATCTGTCCCTTATCCCACTAGCTTAAGGAGTTACAGTCACCTGGCTGTTCGGACTTGATGACCCATGGATCTGCCGATATATTTTCACTGGTAGAGATTGGCAACTCTAAAACCGGCCACCCGGGAGCTTCCAGTCCCAGAATGAATATCTCCTCCCCATTGCAGTGGCTCTTTAAGGTCTAGTTTCTAGGGTCTAATTTCCACAGTGTTTTCCCCTCCCTGGGCAAACCCCTGGGTCTATCCTTCTTAACCATTGGTGGGTGCTGTATCAGAGGGCTGGAGGGGGAGTGGACATGTGCTGTACTTCCACAGAAGGTCCCCTGCTGGGCTCTAGACAAAATGTCTTAACTATTCATGTTGAGAACAATGGACACTAATTGGCCTTCACCCTCACCTGTATCCTGCAATCTGATCCTTACCCATAACCCAACTGGCTTTACTTTAAGGACAATGGCTGATTACATGCAATATCAACAAGATACAATAAACAATACACATATTTACAATGAGCTACAATGTCCCCACAGGTAATTAGACACTACAGTGGTATTCTGTTGAGCTGGAGAACAAAAGCAAGGGCTATAAAAAGTAAATGTTATAATTCAGATTTTGCGAGAAACGAGGGACAGACTGGTTAGGGTGTCATTAATACCTCGTTTCACCACATGGGTTATAAGGACAATCACGCTGGTGGATACAGAAATAGTCTGTCATTATGTGTTTGTTCCTTGTGCCTTGATACCTTTCCTCTATCACCTTTATATCTCAATGAAACCTCTCTTCTTGCTCCTCACTAAAATCACAAAGATAATCCTAAAATCTGTATAAGTGGCTATGGAGAAAGTGTACATTTATATGAGTACTCACAATTTTAAAATCTGTGAGCATGAGTTCTTCATAATTGTCTGCTTTGTGGTTGACAACTGAGACATAACTGCACCAGCTTCAACACTATTCATGAATTTTGTGAAATTAGAATCTTTGATAAGATTACGAATCTGAGGGTCATCAAAAATTCCAGCTTTTAGTTTGTCCACACTTAGTCCAGTGAACGATCTACACATGTATTTTAAGAAATCGACATCTTTGTCCAAGGCTTTAACATATTGTTTCATTTGTCCCAGCTTGATACAGAATGGTGAAAGAATGATTTTTTCCCTGTCAAACAATTTACTTTATTTTTACTTGAAACATTCTGCATATACAAATTGTCACTAGAACCACTCCATATACAACTTGACTTATTTACACTAATTACATGTATCATCATCATCATCATCATCATTTATTTATATAGCGCCAACATATTCCGTAGCGCTTTACAATTGGGGACAAACATAATAAACTAATAAACGAACTGGGTAAAACAGACAAAGAGGTGAGAAGGCCCTGCTCGCAAGCTTACAATCTATGGGACAATGGGAGATTGCATCCAAATATGTATACAAATATATCACATGGACGAGAAACCAGAAACACGCGAAAAGCTGAACTTTCAACTGACTTCTGTTTGGGTGACTGATTACTTATATATGGAGGGGGGATATTCTGGAATGATCATGGAGTGAACACCAAGAATATTTGCAAGTCTCACCTTATAGAATAGTCTGATAGATTCCCATAAGCACATGTTATAGCTAGGTTCCCTATTAATTGAGAATATCCATTATCTCAAGAACTAGAGCCAATTAAAAAAAAATACTTTAATTTTTGACTTCAGCGATCAAAAATACCCTAAATTTTGTCATACACTTTGTCATATACTTAGCTACCAAACAATTTCTTGTTGTTGGCATGTGCTATTTATACCTTTCATATTTAAATACGTTGTACTTCGGGACAATCTCCGCCGCAAGTCTCAGACAGTCCCCTTTACCCCGCAGTTGTACAAGGTGAGGGTTCCAGTCCCACCACCACTGCATTTTCAGGTCATCTATGAGCCTTGTCCCCAGGAGGCACAGGCACCTCAGGCTCCAAAAACCACCAGCCTTCCTGCATCCAACCAAGGAGACCGGCTCATTCAGGGCCTCCCAAACCAAACTTATTAGTTCAGATTCTACACTTGAACTTAGCCAAAAGGACAAATCAAGATTGACATTGCAATCTCCATCTGGACATTAGTGTGTAGACACATGGTAGCTATATGTAGATATTCATGGCAACTGGCATATATTACACAGTTCCTTTGTTTTAAGGGCAGCAGTATGGTCCACATGTACTGTAATTGGAGCATAAACAACCATTTAAGTAAAACAAGATATTTGAAAGCTCTGGGCTAATGACATCTAATTGTTACTGCCTCTTCATTCTCCATGATGCACGCTGTCTAATGTTCCAAATTTAGTGTTTATATAGCGTTTTAACATTTTTATCTCTTGCACCTTATGCTCATTTTTTGCTATTGTTTAATTTATCTAATGGGCTTGCTTCAGTTGGTAGCATGGCAGATGACATTTTTGAGGCGTTGAAATGTTCTACATGTGGTCACTGAATGTCGAAAATGCCCAGAAAAGGCCCTCACACTTTTTTTTCCCACTTAATACAGATGTCACTACCCCACAGAAGACGTTCACTACAATAACTTAAAATAGCTATACAGCAAAAGCACACTGTTGTTCCACACTAAATATACTAGTTTGTTCAGAATGATGTTTACCTCTGCCTATATACTAGTACTATATGTATGCATTAATAGCAATCAGTAGTCATTTCTCTGTCTAAACTCTCTGACAGAATTAAATTAAAACCAATTAATCAGCAAACTATTCCAACTTTCTGTTTCCTACAGAAATGCTTTACAATAATCACAACTATTCTATTCTTTTCAATGTCCCTCTTTCACCCTTAACACTGTTGAAGCTAACATCCTCCCTACACACTGTTCTAAAATGGCACATGAAAAAACAAGGGAATGCTATATTTAGAAGATATGAGTTTGCATCTATATTTTCCCAGAAATTATGTTTTGCCTCTTTTTGGGATCTGAAATTGGCGCGCAAAACCAAGTCATGACTCGATTTCACTCAGAACCCCAAATCTCAGATTTGTATTTCTCCAAATTTGAACCATTCATCACTATAATATATATTGGAAGATTACTTATTCTGAATTATCCTGGTGATTCTGTAAAGAGAGAAAAACCCAAGCAGCTCTTAGCCTATCTGGTCATCCCAGCATGATTTTTCTGTTTCAGTTTTTCTCCATATTTCTGTCTTAAAATAATCATGAATATTAGGGGATGTTAGGACTGTCCTTAATACACAAGTCCCTTTTGTGTGACTTATTTATTCTTTTACATTAGTTAAAATGCATCTGGAAAAGTGTGTTCCTTATAATGTGTGTTTGGAGGTGCAAAAAGAGTCCCATTGAAAGTATAGTTTAGTCCTTTTGCAAGGAAAAAATTATCTGTGTCACACTCTCTCTAAATGGTCTTTTTCCACCTGCCCAGGCTCATTTAAATAATCTTATAATAATCCTTCATAATTACATTGTATATTTTTTTACATGTAGATGAAACAGTAGGCTCACTACTGCATGGCCTGGATTTAAATTATTTGTTCTACTAGGACGCTGTTGCTGTGCATCACCTCCTCTCCATCAGTACCAAGCTAATTGTTCTAATGTTAGACCACATCTCTGTTATAAAAACAAAATGCATTCTCTCAACATTTAAAAGCACATATATTCCTAAGTCTGAACAAAAATTAAAAAATAAATTGAACTATAACACTGCAACTCTAATCTGTAGCAGATGGAAATGGTCAAATATCTAAACTGGGCAATGGCCGGTAGGTATATGAGTTGTTTTGGGCCTAACCTAAATCTGAAACCTTTGTTTACATACCGATCATTAAATATCCTAAAGGAGTTCATATTACATTGAGACATCTTATTATAATTGATATCTTGGTATATAGTTTAACAAGTGATTTCAGGAATATCTGTCTGGGACAGATCAATTGATTTGGCATAACAACCACTTATTTTGTAAATAAAACTATCAGCAGATCTTACATTTACAACTATATCAGTTAACAAGCATAATAATGGAGTAGTGACTGGTCATACTAACTGATGTGTAGAGCCACTGAAATAAAATAATTAGATCAATTAATGCATTAGGTTAATTGTACCATACATAAACCTTATATCAACTTCATGGACAAAATCAAATTGTCCATGAAGTTGTTAAAAGGCAAATTATAAGGGTATGGCCCAGTGCTGAAAGTGGAACTAGAAATACTGAATGCTGAACAATTAATCCCATGATAAAATTGATTATGTATGTTTGTATATAATGGACATTATTAAAAGGTCAACTGTCGCGGTTGTCTGTTTTTGCTGAACCCAGTTGGGACCCTTGGGTCTTGCTAAAGCAGGAATGTAGCTTAAACTGGAGGCCTAGTCATCTAGAAAATACAGCGGTATGCTCTAGCAGGTAGGAAGGAGTCTGGAATTCGGGACTGGAATACATTGCTGTAATAAACTGGAACTGTTGGAGAAGATCTCAACCCCGGGTTCTGTAACCAGGCCCACGGAGCTGGAACCCACTACTGGGAACTTAGAAGATGTAAAACATGTAACCTCAGAACATTGTAAGATAGAACTGGAATTTAGGACTGCGAATCAGCCACAGGCCTGACACCCACACACAGATTCACAGAACTGGAAAGTTATCTCAAGACTAACCTCTTCATTACTATTCTGATGTATCATGTTTACTAAATAGGCCTCTCATTGTACAACCGGGCAATTAGTGTTTGCTTTAAGTAGTTATGTTGGATTGCCTCCAGTACCAGAACCAACCTCTGAGACTCATTTACACTTTGGGTGGTTTAAATAATAGTCCTCTATTACAAGTCCGTTGCAGGCTTTCTCCACTGGAACTTATTGTCGGCTGAAAGGAGAATTGTGCATTTGGCATTCTGCACAGGACTGACTACATGTGTTGCTTTGGCGATATAGTGGACTATTACTAGCCTACCAGAGAACCGTGGTTTTTATGATCCATGTGGATCTATTTGGACTTTATACAGACATTGTTTGCCTGCTTTCACGGTATATAAAATGTTTATGTGCCTTTTCCGTATTATTATGTCAGTGTAAAGTACACTGTAGGGTTGTTACCCATTTTACTACCTCTAATAAATCCGTTTTTGCTATCACTCACTGTTCCCTCTGTTTCAAGCGCCAAGGGAGTTATAATCAGGGGCGGGCTGGGCCGGGGGGCAGGGGGGCATCGGCCCCCCGGGCCTCTTAGAATTACAGCTTTTAGGGCCGGGGGTAGGCCGGCCGGCCGCCCCCCCGGAAGCAATATAATGGCCAAAAATGTACAAGAAGAAGAGATTTTACGCTCTTCTGAAGCAGCTCCTCAAAGTGCGCAACTGAAGTGACTTCTGACAGCGCTGCCATGTTGCCGGGAACCAGGAGACAGTCGAGCGCCGAGCGATGGATCAGAGACTAGAGGTGTGATGCGGCCGCACAGGTGGCCGCATCACATGACACGTGATGCGCCGCGTCATCAATGACGCGGCCGGATCACGTGTCATGTGATGCGGCCGCCTGTGCGGCATGCGCCCCTCGGGCTGGCATCTGCCAGCCCGCGCCTGGTTATAATCGAAGATTTATACGTTTCTAATAAGAGCATGCAACTGTATTTAAACCCAAGATTATCTCAAGACACATTTTGTTTTAAATCTGGTTGGAAACATGCTCTGTCTAAACAATGCTTGCTGTACTTACATGTGCATAAGAGACTGTAGTATATGCACGTGTGTAAGTACAATAAAAGTGCATGTCAGAACACATACAAATTTTATGCGATAAAAAATTTAAATAAAAAAATAACAGTATAATTATTTCTATAAATATTTATTTTCAAATATAAAATATTTTTTCCATTTTTGTAATGAATTACATAAAGAATATTACAATGCGTGATATAGATACAATGTGTTTTTAAAATATATCTTAGTTGCTTACAGATATTATGTGATAGCTACTGACACACATAGGGGTAATTTTTAAATCAAAGTCTGTGCCGTGTCAGTCACTAGTGTCAGTCGACAATTACACCTGACCTGTAGTGGGTGCAAAACATACTGCTGAAAACAAACACAGGAGTTGAACTGACCACATCTGTGCTGGAATAGCCTTACTGTACATGATCTTCATTAGTCCACCCCTTCCGTTTCCCGTTTCGTCTCTCAACTAGTTGACTTAGTTGTGTGTTGACACTGTTGAAGTTTAATAATTGAATGAAGGTGGTAATCAATAATTTCTGTACACTACAATCTGTTATAATGTAATCAATACGCAACATAAGTATTATCATAGCAACATTTAAATATTCTTAATGTATTTACTCTCTTTTAATGTAAAATATAAGGCTAACTAATGGTTTCAACATTTCAATCACATCATTTTGATATCATTCTGTTGGCAATTACATGAGAATGTTTCCGGTATTATTTATGTAGTGTCAATATCAATTTTCATTTACCAAAGAGCAAGTCCAGAGATGTCATAAAAGAACCAGTTTATACAGGTCTACAGGCAGGTGCCTGAAGAAGGACACCTGGCCACCTCAAGGAACTATGACCAGAGAAATCAACCAATGGAACATTGCGTTTATGGGAACTCACGACCCATCAACCAATGAATGTGAACCTCAATACTGTAACCATGTATTTTTGTGATGCCTCTGCTTTTTACAACTGTACAGTGCATAACTTTTTCACCCCTGGCTTTGGAAATGGGCATGTACAGGAGCTATTTCACACATATGCTACGCAACATGAATCAAGGCCATAGTCCCTTCCCCAAAGGTTGAAAAGTATGGCAGTAACAAGTGATCTACCTTTTAATAAGTAATAGAATAGTTATTCCAACATCACACATTCCCAACTGTCCCTTGGACGTCCTATTTATTGCAGACTCAAATAAGAAAAAAAGGTATCATTTTATAGACACTTTGACCAGATATTCATTATTATATATCAATTGTTGTTCACTAATAGTAATAAATAGATAAGTCAGTTGCAAAACCATTATTATAATTTTAATGGAAAAAATACTCTCATTAAAAATAGTAAATGAATAAAAAGGATGAATATAAATTAAATTTGTGATTTGTTCAACCGATCTCTATGCTCATCAAGTCACAGTCCAGCTTTGGGCAGCTAGTTGTGGTATAAATCCACTCAAACATGGGGAAAATTGGGCAGATGAAATATCCTTCTTTTGGTAACACATGTATCTCAGGTCTGTAGTAGAGGATTTCCACCCCGAAACATATACACTCTCCTAATATGTCAGTTTTATGGAGTAGTGTATTCAGATTAGAATAGTAAGTCCAGAAACAAATAATGTATTTTAACGTGTTTTTTCACCAAGGCAGTTTCTTCAGAAGCAAGTTCAAAATAAAATAAATTAGGTTAAAAATAATAAATCAATCAACATCTGTGCCCAAATTGATTCGTTTTTATAAACCATATACATGTAAGAAAATGACGAGCATCCCTTGAAAAGTTGCTTGGAGATCACCAAAACAGCCATAGGGCATTTTGACATACAAGAAGAGTATACACTGTTATATTTTTGCTGCCTATGCAATGCTATATTTTCAATAAATGTTGAAAAAAGGAGTGCTGGTTTCCTGGATTTTACTAGGATGAATTCTATATGGCATATATATTACCTGGCACTCACATTGGTGATTTTTTTTAGTTATTACAACATAATGTAAAAATAAAAAATATTACACATTTTTACTTATGTATATTTGTATATTTCGACTAACAGTAATTATGTGTGGACACAAGTGACTAGCATATATCCCACTTATATGAATTACAACTATTTAAGGATAAATATTTTATAAGCCATCTTAGTTATATTTAATCTAATTTCAATGCTCTTTTGGTGATAAAGGAGCAAACTATACAAGAGGAATTCTCACATCTGTGACATCCTAAAATATGTGCTGGCCACCATTGTTTTTTGGATAGAGAATCATCCTTCTTTTGTTGTTCTTTTGTTGAAAATGACTTGGTGCCCGAATATTTGAAAAGTTATCCGCCTTCCTAAAAATAATTGGTGTGTTTGTTGATTGTGTGTTTAATCTTCTCTGATGAACTGTTGAATTTGATGACAAACAAATTTATTATTTAACACAGTCTTTTACAACAATAGCTTTTTCTTGTCTAATTTTATAGATGCAGAATATGCCTGTTTTAACAAACCTTGAGGCTATTATTTCTCTTCAAATGACTCAAGTAGAATTTTGGCTTGTTATTTTAAATATGAACTGTTCTTTCTTAGCCTCCACAGGTGACATGAGGGTATATTGTTGGCCCAGGGTTGATAATGATTGGCTTTCTGCTTTTGTTGTAAAAATAGTTATATGAGTCAATGTCTTTGCAAAATTCCAGTCTCACCGTTGTTGCGTTGGTTTGTGTTTCAAATAAGTCACTATAGAGGATGTGATAATAATAATAATAATAATAATAATAATAATAATAATAATAATAATAATAATAAAAGAAAAATAAGAAGAAGAAGTCAGTTTAATTGTAATAAGTGTAAGTGTGCATAATGACTGACAACAATGCTTCTCATGCTCAGTGACTGACAATGCTTCTCAGATGACTGTTTGCATATAAACAGCAGATGGAACCAAAGCCTGTCAGAATAATTACATTCAATTAAGACAAAAGAAATAGCAAATGTCTAACAAATTGCAAAAAGGAAAAATCATTTATTAATTTATTGATTAAGATTAGAGAAAATGTTTCTCTAAATTTTTTCAATATTTCCATGCAACTGAAATCATGAAAATGGTTCATTAAACCCAAGTCATCACATAATGTAATATTTGATGAAATGAAAGGCATATAGTTAGTGAGGGAATCTCTTCAGGTTAATACAAGCTGAACACTTTCCCTGTAGACCTATGACCTTATTTCTTTAAACAATGTTCCTTTATGGAACTTCTATTCTATGTCCTTCTAATCAAGGATTATTCTGGTTTCTCTCTGCTTGACTGAGTTTCATATTAATACCATTCCTAGTAATACCTAACCAAGTTAAACTGAGGTGACATGTGCATTGATGTACACAAGAAAAATCTTTTTATGGAGTCCTTTGAGACATCTCTTGCCTACTCCTTTATAATAACCAAGGTGTATATATGAAACGGTGATGAGCAGCTTATGTTTCTATTAAACACCAGTCTAAGAAAAGTGCCATACAAAGACTATGTAGTTTTTTTTGTTTGATAATGTTGTATCTTATATGAGTGTAAACCTTTGATGTACAGAAGAATGGGATGCAATTGGAAACTTGCCAAGAAAAGGCAATGGAATTAATTGACAAAAGTGAAATTGCCCCCAAGCGCAAATATAGTTTACACCAGAGGCGGAACTAGTGAGCCTTGAGCCCCAGTGCAGGTAAGCGGGGAGGAGGAAACTGGGGCCCACAGTTCATTAGTTCCCTTTGCAGCAGGCCTCATTATCTCCATGGGCCATGGTGCACCGCATCTGCTGCACCAATAGTAGTTCCGCCACTGCTTTACACCAATCTTTGATGAATGCAACTGATACTATGCCAAGCACGTGGATATTGCACATCAAACTGGTTGTGTCAGTAGAAATATCACATTTTGGAGCTTAAGATGGAATGAGCTAGATGAATTAGTGGTCCTTATAACTAAGTGTCTATTAGGTGCACTTGCACACCTCAATTTATGCCCAAATGAAAAAACTAAATTTTGCTTTGAAGGATAAGATATTTGTGATGCAGTCTTTACAGGGGAGTATTTTGTTTTACTGTTGGCTACAATGCTTTTACTGCAAAACATGATGAGGAATTCCGGACTCCGGCATACATTTTCAGTTAGATGTGTTTGGCACCTTTATTTTTACATTATATTGCATTTCTTGGTACTCTTGTGGACAAAGAAAATAAAAATAAAATGTGCATCTTATATCTTGGGAATTGGAACTGACATTCCTTGTCCATTTTGTAACCTGAGCCTACAACATTCTGGTCAAATCCTGAAATTTCTACTACTGGCACAAAATAAATTGTTGTAACTCTCCTGCAGTAATTCTGTCCTTATTTAAACTTGTGCAAGCTGAAGAAAAAAGAAAGACCTTTCCTCTTTTGCTTTACATTTATCTCTCAGAGGCGACTATGTCTTACTTACTCAGGAGACTCACTCTCTGTTCATAACAAATAAACCAAGGAATTCACAGTATTTCTTTATTATTAATGAATTCAGCACTGAAAATGTATTTAATTCTCACACAAACTCTTACAAACTTTTCACTTTTTTTCATGAGAACAATTGCTGGTGTGAACTCAGCAAACAAATTTTCCATCAAAATAACATTTTCTAAATTTAAAAATATATTTACAGTAACATGATGGAAATATGCTTCACAACTGTAGCAGTAAACAGCTCCAAAGGCAAATTAAATAATGCAGTTGTTTCAGTACAAAGGATGAGTGAAACTGGTATAGCGTTTAACTGATTTGAAAGACTAATTGGGGTTTAAATGTCGATGCTCTGAGATTAGGATTGAGATATCAGTGTACTCAAGGTCATGAAGCCTGTATAGTTTGAAAAAGGTTTTTGAAATTACTTTACATAGTTGTGTGCTTGAGGAAGTTTACATGTAAACAGTACATTACAAAGTATTAAAGAATGCTCTAGACGTTATTTAAAGACAGTATTGTCTCTAAAACAGGGTAGGTCTAAAGTTGTAAAGGCTCATTCACTAATTGAGGAAGTTATTCAAGGAGAGCACTGTGAGCTGGTGCCTCTCAGGTACGAAGCCCGTGAAGAGGGTGATGAAAAGAAGAAAAAAACACTCCTCTGATCAGCGATCAACCGCAGGTAAGTTCTTTTTTTTTTTTCTTCTAGGTTCCCACTGCACTGGTGACAGCGAATTGGAAATTATTTGCTGCCAGCCAATCAATGGCCGGGAAAATGATCCAATCAGGGCTCACCTCCAGCCATTTGATTTTTTTGCACCACGACGAGTCAATTGCCCATTCAGAGTGAGTTTAGTATGATGGCTGAGACTGACCTGAATGTAGCTCCGGAGAGAAGACGATGAGGTGAAGTAAGAAGCTGGCAGGACCAAGAGGATGGCAAAATAAAGAAAGAAGCTGATGGAGAGGAAAGAGAAGCCAAGTCAGGAAAGGAGATGTTCGGAAAAACTTTAGAGATGGCGAGAGACAACACAGAGCCAGAAAATTGTGGGGTCAAGCCAGAAGACTATTGAAGACTCCTTCTAGAAGAAGCACCAGGCGCATGGCAAAGAGCTATCATGGTTCCCCCTGCTGACAGCAAATGCTGCCAGAGTAAGGTAAGGCCCGTGAACAGCCCTCTTCCAGGCCCATGCCTGCACTCTGTCTTTCTACAATCTTTGGGCACAATGCCTGTGGACCTATTCGGGCACTGGACTCATGCAGCAGTAGTGGTAATAAGGCCTGGGGCATTTAGGTGTTGGAGGTTTATTGTATTTTTCTCTTTAGGGGCTCATTCTTTTAAAACAGGATTAGTCTGTGGAACCAGTTGAATTAAAGGAGTAGCCTGTGGGCATGTATTTCAGTCACTAGGCCTATGGAGATCAGATTGGCAGTAGTCCTGGAACAGTTAGGTGGTAGACCTGTATTCTGAGACCGTGTCTGTTCTGCCGGAATTTGTATATTTTGTCTAGGTGTCCCTTGTATGGTGTTCCCTTTACAGTATTGCATGTATTGCTGTTGAGATATTTTCCATTATAGGATACAAAAGTCAGGCCCCGTGGTATTCATTATTACCTGTTGTTTGTATTCTTTGATTGGTGTATTGGAAATATGGGGCTTGTAGTTAGGGCAGTAAACTACACCTAGTGCTAGGAGTTAAAGTTCGCAGCATCACATACTGTTTGTTCTGTTGTTATAGCTAGCACTGGTGTGGGAGGTACAGTCATGGCCAAAAAATTTTAAATTACACAAATATTATTTTCACAAATTCTGCTGCCTCAGTTCTTATGATGGCAATTTGCATATACTCCAGAATGTCATAAAGAGTGATGAGATGAATTGCAATTTATATCAAAGTCCCTCTTTGCCATGACAATGAATTTTAACCAAAAACAACATTTCCACAGCATTTCAGTCCTGCCCAAAATGGGACCAGCTGACATCAGTGATTCTTTCGTTAACACAGGTGAGAGTGTCGACGAGGACAAGGCTGGAGATCACTCTGTCATGCTGATTTAGTTAGAATAACAGACTGGAAGCTTTAAAACGAGGGTGGTGCTTGAAATCATTGTTCTTCCTCTGGTAACCATTGTTACCTGCAAGGAAACACATGTAGTCATCATTGCTTTGTACAAAAAGGGCTTCACAGGCAAGGATATTGCTGCTAGTAAGATTGCACTTAAATCAACCATTTATCGGATCATTAAGAACTTCATGGAGAGAGGTTTAATAGTTGTGAAGAAGGCTTCAGGGCACCCAAGATTGTCCAGCAAGTGCCAGGACCGTCTCCTAAAGGTAATTCAGCTGCAGGGTCGGGGCATCACCAGTGCAGAGCTTGCTCAGGAATGGCAGCAGGCAGATATGAGTGCATCTGTATGCATAGTGAGGCGAAGACATTTGGAGGATGGCCTAGTGTCAAGAAGGCTAGCAAAGAAGCCACTTCTCTCCAGGAAAATCATCAGGGACAGACTGATTTTCTGTAAAATGTACAGGGACTAGACTGCTGAGGACTGGGGTAAAATATTTTTCTCTGATGAATCCCCTTTCAGATTGTTTGGAGCATCTGCATATATACGCTTGTCCGGAGAAGGAAAGGTGAACGCTACCATCAGTCCTGTGTCATGCCAACAGTAAAGCATACTGAGACCATTCATGTGTTGGATTGCTTCTCAGTCAAGGGAGTGGGCTCACTCACAATTTTTCCTAAGAACACAGCCATGAATAAAGAATAGTACAAAAACATCCTCCAACTTCTCCCAACCATCCAAGAACAGATTGGTGATGAACAATTCCTTTTCCAGCATGATGGAGCACCTTGTCACAAGACAAAAATGATAACTAAGTGACTCAGTGATCAAAACATCGAAATTTTGATTCCATGGCCAGGAATCTCCCCAGACCTTAATCCCATTGATAACTTGTGGTCCATCTTCAAGAGGTATGTGGTGAATGAAAAACCCAAAAATTCTGACAAACTACAAGCATTTATTAGGCAAGAATGGGCAGCCATCAGAATTGCAGAGGTCTTCAAAAATAAGGGTCAACACTGCAAATATTGATTTTTTGCATAAACTTAATGTAATTGTCAATAAAAACCTTTGGCACTTATGAAGGGCTTGTAATTTTACTTCAGTATAACACTGAAGCAGCAAACTTTGTGAAAACCAATACTTGAGTCATTCTCCAACCTTTTGGCCATGACTGTACATGTTAGCCCACCAGTCAGCCTTGTGGGTGGGCTATTTTGTGTTGCCCCATTCCTAAGCGCCAATCCTGGGACTGCATACAACCATCAAGAGAAGACAGCGATTTCCCGGTAATTAGCATTGTGCAGCTTCACCTTTCTTTTGGTGGGGTCCTCACCAGTACATCAGTGAGTAGAATATTTGGGTGGAATACTTCTGTAGCCCCATGCCCAAGCCCAGACCAAGTCAAGGTGTCATTATAGCAGTATAGAGTGTAGGGTCTCTATTTCAAGACATCACCTCGTACACCCGCTTCCTTCTGCTCTGTGTTATTGCATTCTAAGAGGCCAATTCAATTCAGCCACGTTATTCTAGGAATAATTCGGCCTGTGCATTATTACCATTACTAAGGTAAAAGTGCGCAGTATTACCGCTACTATGGAAATTTTAACGCTGATCTTTGTGCGCAGCTCTCGGGGTCGCGTGCAAAGATCCGGGTTAAAATTACCGTATTAAAGGTAATAGTACTAGGGCGGCTTTAATCCTAGACTAATGAGGCCGAATTGAATCGGCCTCTAATAATCGTTCTGGATTATTGCAGGTGAGGTGGAATCTTCAAAAGGTAAAAACAGCAGCACCTATGGAGGTAAAAAAGGACTGCAAGTCAAATGCAAGCTAATGGCAGAGTCCTAAAAGGGAAGATAAATCAATTATGGCAAGACATATCAACAAACCTTCAAACAGTGATGGGGAATGGGTTATAGGGTGTTACATCTCACTAGAGACAACTACCAACCGGTATTGGCACTGGCCTTCCCAGGGCGCGGAGTCTAACAGACCCCCCGGTCTTCTCCAAGAACCGCCGCAAGGCCGGATGGTTTTAGCTGCTGGAGGCCCGCAGGTTGCGGCTCCTAGGTTAGCCCACCGGCGTGGTAGAGAGATAGTAGTAAGGTGAACGGTTCTGGGAACACAGTAAAAGGCATCGTCTAGCTGGATATTAAACAGCTTAATTGGAAGAAGTAGGAAGCCAGACGTACCTTGCTGTCTAGTAGAGAGGCACGAGGAGACAAACACGAGAGGAGTCAGGAACTGTAACCGGTTTGGTACACAGAAGGTCAGCCAGTGCATGTTGCCAGGGATTCAGCAGATGCAGGGTTAAATAGACAAGCCGGGTCGGTACACAGAAAGTCAGCCAGTGTGTGTTGCCAGGGATTCAGCAGATGCAGGGTTAATCAGACAAGCCGTGTCGGTACACAGAAAGTCAGCCGGTGCGTGTTGCCAGGGATTCAGCAGATGCAGGGTTAAATAGACAAGCCGGGTCGGTACACAGAAAGTCAACCAGTACATGTTGCCAGGGATCCAGCAGATGCAGGGTTAATCAGACAAGCCTGGTCGGTACACTGAAAGTCAGCCAGTATTCACAGGGAGAAGTGCACAGGGAAAGCACAGGAATCAGGAGCAGCCAGACGCTAAGTACACTTGTTGCTCTGACACAGGAGAGTGTCAGAGGGAAGACTAAATAGTGGGGAAGTTTGAATTACCCGCCTCTCAGGTCACCTGATCAGACAGACCTAACATAGGGGGAAAGGGATGGGGAGTCACAGGCCCAAAGCTTTATTGTAAGACAGACACATAGGGGAGAAGAAAGAGGAGCCAAAATAAATCAACTTCCTCTTTCTCAGGACTGACCGTGATGTTATAATCTCTTAGCAGGCTGTGTAACAGCCCGAGAAAGTCCTGGATAGACAGCTTCTCCATTTTCAAAATGTTGTTAAGTTTGTGTTCGAAGGCATCCATGCAAAGTCTTTATGCCTATTTTCACAAGTCTGGTTTAAGTCCCTCCAGATGGTGTTCCCTCACAAATGGTCAACATCCCGATAGAACCAAGGTGTAGTTCATAAGGAGAGAAACTGCCCCACATATCGCAGCCAAGGACCATCCAAAGAGGCAGCAGGAAAAGAGAGACATGAACTATCCAGCAGAGCAAGTATCCTTGTCAATAAGAGTCCTGTGGTTACAGTTACAGACAAAGAAGGCTAGGAGCATGTTGGGGGCATCAGGTATTCCTTTCCCGCCTTTGTGGGACTCCCTGTACATAACCAACTTCTTCATTCTGTCCATTTTGAAGCCCCAGATGAAGAGAAAGTCTGTTGTCATGATGGTCTTGCAGACTGCAGCGAGAGCTGGCCAAGCTTGGGCTGTGTACTGCAGAATGGGAAAAATCTCGTTTTGCAGCATCAGTGCTTCCCTTTCGATGGTAAGGTCTCTGAGGCTTCACAAAGGAATCTTTTGTCTCACAGTCTCATGTATTTCTTCCCAGCACTTTAGGGCAGCTGTCACTCACCGGACTGTGAGTGCCATTTCTCCTGTGTTCAGGAACCGTGGCCGTCCACCATCCTGAGGGTCTGCGCATGTGCAGCCCTTATGAAACCTTCAGTACTTGTTGCTTTTAATTGATTGGATGATCAGGCAACCCTCCCTATTTAAACCACCTGTGATCATTACCTAGTTGCCTGGAGTCTCATTCCCCATGAGCCTTTGAAGGTGTTCCTGTGTTTCCTCGTTTATTCAGCTCCAGCTGATTCCTGTCTACTACGATTATGGTTTCCAGACCACTTCAACTCTCCTGTGTTCATCGTGTCTGCACTCAGCTGATTCCTATCTGCTAATACTGCCGGGTTCCAGACCGTCTCAACTCTCCTGTGTCATCGTGTCAGCTCTCCACTGATTCCTATCTGCTACTGCTGCCGGATTCGAGACCGTCTCTACTCTCCTGTGTTCAGCATGTCTCCCCTCCGCTGCCTTCGCTACTACTGCCGGATTCCAGACCGCCTCTACTCTCCTGTGTTCAGCGTGCCTTCCCTCCGCTGCCTCCGCTACTACTGCCGGATACCAGACAGCCTCAACTCTCCCGTGTTCATCATGTTTCCAGTTTTACTTACTACTGCTTCCTGAGTATTGCTCCGTTGATTACCGGTTACCTTCTGTGCGCTGCACCAACCTGATTACCGCTTCCATCCTCCAGTGGTCTCTCCTCCTGCCGGCGTTCAGCCGTTCAGGTATCCCTGCACGTCTCCTTGACAGCCTGCTCTCCTGAACCGCGGTATGCATACTTTCCATTGACTTTGCTATTGTATTGCATATCCGTCTGGACTGTGTTGTGTTCATCTCCGGAGTCTTCCATCTACTGAAGCTATTGTTACTATTGACTTTGTTTCCTATTACCTGGATCTCTATAGTGACTTTGTATACTTCAAGCAGCGCTTGTCAGTTATTATTGTATTGTGGTTATCATCGTGGGATCAAGTTCCGTGTGCCCGTGTATCCTCTGCATTCCATTCATCTCCTCGTGCCCCTCCTCACATATATATAGCAGTGGTACAACTTGCTGAACGCAGACCACTGACTCCTGTTTCCCATTTGCACCAGTTTCAAGTATCCTCTCACATAGCAGTGGTACAACTTGCTGTACACAGACCACTGACTTCCCCGTTACCTACTTGCACCTGGAATCCATTCCTTCACTATAGACAGTGGTACAACTTGCTATACGCAGACCACTGACTCTCACTACCTCCTCTCTACTCCTGGACATTCCTCCTCACTATAGCAGTGGTACAACTTGCTGTACGCAGACCACTGACTCTCCTCACGTTTACTTGTCCATCTGGTTCCTCGTGTTCATACATCTAAGTCATTACCAGTTGCTGCTAGTCATAGACTTTCCTTGAGCATTCTCTCACCATCTGCTGATTCTCCTGTTCCGTTGTCACCCTGCTACCAGAGGACCATAGTACCAGCTATATTACTCTGGTAAGAACATCATCTGGTGATATCCTGGGCAAAGACTCCTAGTGCCCGTGACAGTAAGATCAGGCCATGACAGACCCAGGAGCGGAACCTACAGCTAAAGAGATGCTGCAGTATCTGGTTACCCGTATTGAACAACAGGATATTCGCCAACAACAATTGCTGCAATATTGCCAGGCGTTAGCCTCCCAAAGAAAGTCTGTGCAAAATATCACAGCTACTGTTGATGCTCCTGTGCCTTCCTCCATTTCCCCAGTGCCATCCCAGGTGTCTACTGCTTCCACACTACACCTGCCTACTCCTTCAAAATATGATGGAGACCCCAAAACATGCAGGGGTTTTCTAAATCAATGCTCAGTTCATTTTGAGCTTCAACCTCACAATTTCTCTACTCATCGTTCCAGAGTGGCCTATCTCATTTCCTTGTTTTCCGGACAAGCTTTTGCATGGGCTTCCCCTCTGTGGGAAAGAAATGATCCATTATTACAAGATAGTGCCAAATTTATTTCCACGTTTCGAAGTATATTCGATGAACCTGGTCGTGTTATTTCTGCTGCATCCAGCATCCTCAGTCTACGTCAGGGTTCTCGTACTGTAGCCCAGTACGTCATTCAATTTCGGATATTAGCCTCTGAACTTCAGTGGAACACTGAAGCTTTAATTGCTGCCTTCTGGCAGGGGCTTTCTGATAAAATTAAAGATGCACTGACTACTCAAGAATTACCTAGTTCTCTAGAAGATTTGATTTCTCTTTGCCATCGTGTAGACATGAGATTTCGTGAAAGAGAGTCTGAAAAAACAACTTCATTTAAAGCACCTCTTCGCTCAAGTCCTCAAGTTCGCCAAGTTTCATCTCCGGTGATATCTATAGAGATAGGTCGCTCCAAATTAACTTCAGAGGAGAGGGACCGAAGAGTAAAAAATAGACTTTGTATCTATTGTGCTGATTCTACTCATATGCTCAATTCATGCCCTAAAAAATCGGGAAATGCCAGGCCCTAACCAGTTCTGGAGAGGTGAAGTTAGGGTCCCTGGAGTCCTCTCCATGTTCTACGAAATTAAAAGTTTGTGCTTTTGATGTTACGGTTTCCTTTGCTACCAAATCTTTCATGTCCCAAGCACTTATTGACTCTGGAGCTGCAGGAAATTTTATTTCTAAATCCCTCGTGAATCAATGATCCCTACCAGTGATTACTTTGAAAATACCTATTACTGTGACTGCTATCGATGGATCACACATTATTAATGGTCTCATCACCCAGAGTACGTCTCCAGTAACCCTTCAAATTGGTGTATTACACCAGGAAGAAATTTAATTTTTAATTCTTCCTGTTACTACCAGTCCGATTGTATTAGGCCTTCCATGGCTTCAACGTGTTTCTCCCCAGATTGACTGGCACACTCCTCAAGTTACGTCTTGGGGGCCTGAATGTCATCATCGTTGCCTCTCTCAAGTCGTTCCTCTCAAGATTCAGCAATCCTCCATTTCACCTTGTTCACCGGGACTTCCTCCTCAGTATGCTTCTTTTGCCGATGTATTTGATAAAATTCAGTCTAAACGTCTTCCTCCTCATCGTTCGTGGGACTGTCCGATTGATCTTCAACCTGGCAAGACTCCTCCCAGGGGTCGTGTGTATCCACTTTCGTTACCTGAAACTCAGGCCACATCTGAGTACATCAAAGAGAATCTCCAGCGAGGATTTATTCGACCTTCTACCTTTCCCGCTGGAGCAGGGTTTTTTTTCGTAAAAAAGAAGGATGGGTTATTACGTTTTTGCATAGATTTCCGTGGACTTAACGCCATAACTATCAAAAATCGGTATCCCATTCCATTAATTACTGAGTTATTTGATCGTATCAAGGGAGCCCGGATCTTTACCAAGTTGGATCTTCGTGGTGCCTATAATTTAATTTGAATCAGGTCCGGTGACGAATGGAAGACAGCTTTCAACACCAGAGATGGGCATTATGAATATTTAGTAATGCCCTTCGGGTTATGTAACGCCACCGCTGTTTTCCAGGGTTTCATTAATGAGATCTTCCGGGACTTGTTATATGTTTGTGTCGTCGTCTATCTGGACGACATATTAATCTTTTCTCAGGACCTGCCTTCTCATCATCAACATGTGGCAGAGGTCCTTTCCAGACTCCGTAAAAATTCATTATTCTGCAAGTTAGAAAAATGTTCATTCGAGTTGCCCCAGATTCCATTTCTGGGATATATTGTCTCCGGAGTTGGTCTTCAGATGGATCCAGAAAAGGTGAATGCTGTATTACATTGGCCTCAGCCAACTACTCTTCGTGCAATTGAGCGTTTTTTAGGTTTTGCCAATTACTATAGACGCTTCATTCAAGATTTTTCCTCGATTGCATCTCCTATTGTGGCCCTAACTCGTAAAGGGGCCAATAGTAAACAATGGCCCTCTGAGGCCCTTCAAGCCTTCCAGTTTCTCAAAGAGTCCTTCTCCTCCGCTCCTGTTCTTCGACAGTCTGATGTGAAGCTTCCCTTCTTCCTAGAGGTAGATGCCTCTAATGTTGGCTTAGGAGCCATTCTCTCCCAAAGATCGGAGCAACAAAAATTCCATCCTTGTGCCTTTTACTCTCGGGGTCTTCTGCCTGCGGAGAAGAATTATACCATCGGGGACAAGGAGTTGCTGGCTATAAAAGTAGCATTAGAGGAATGGAGATATTTGTTGGAAGGAGCTCGTCATCCTGTGACAATTTTTACTGTTCATAAAAATTTGTCATATTTACAGTCTGCTCAATGTTTGAACCCTCGTCAAGCAAGATGGTCTCTTTTCTTTTCTCGTTTTGAACTAATCATAACCTTCAAACCAGCTGCGAAAAATAAAAAAGCAGACGCCCTATCTCGAGCTTTTGTGACGTCCTCAGACGTTGAAGATGGTCCTAACCACTCTATATTAGACCCCAAATGTGTTTCTCTGGCTGCTTCTTCCACTAAGGTGCTACCATTTGGGAGAACCCTCGTGCCTCCTGCTCTTAGGAAGAAAATCCTTTCGTGGTTTCACTCTTCTCGTTTTTCTGGACATGCTGGTGAACGCAAGACTTTTGAAATTCTTTCTCGAAGTTACTGGTGGCCTTCTATGAGGAGAGATGTCAAAGATTTTGTGGCTGCTTGTGAATTGTGTTCCCAGTTTAAGACTCCCCGCAGAACTCCAGCGGGTTTGCTTCAACCACTACCCATTCCTTCCAAGCCGTGGACCCATATTAGTATGGACTTTGTTACTGATCTTCCTCCTAGTAAAAAGTGCAATACTATTTGGGTAGTGGTGGATAGATTTTCGAAGATGGCACATTTCGTTCCTTTGACCGGTTTACTTTCTTCATCTACTCTGGCTGATTACTTTATCAAAGAAATCTTCCGTATTCATGGATGTCCTTCCGAGATTGTTTCAGATAGAGGAGTGCAATTCGTTTCCAGATTCTGGCGGGCCCTCTATAAGACCTTGGGTATCCGATTATCACTCTCATCCTTCTACCATCCTCAATCAAACGGACAAACCGAAAGGGTCAATCAAGATCTTGAGACTTTTATAAGGATGTTCTTTTCAGCCAACCAAGACAACTGGGTAGATTTGCTTCCATGGGCTGAATTCGATCATAACAACATGTATCATGAATCATCTTCTAAAACTCCATTCTTTGTGGTTTACGGTCACCATCCATCTTTTCCGGAATTTCCTGCCCTCCCTCCCACCCAAGTTCCTGCTGTAGAGACTGTTTGTCAGACCTTCAAAAATATTTGGTCTCAGGTCAAAACCTGTTTAAAGAAGACATCTGCCAGATATAAGTCTTTTGCAGATAAAAAGAGACGGGCTATTCCACCACTTAAAATCGGAGATCGTGTATGGTTATCAACCAAAAATATTTGTTTGAAGGTCTCATCTATGAAGTTCGCTCCTCGTTTTATTGGTCCATATAGGATCATTCAAGTGATAAATCCAGTTTGTTTCAAACTTCTACTACCTAAGAACCTTCGTATTTCTAATGCCTTCCATGTGTCTTTGCTCAAACCTCTTATCATCAACCGTTTCTCGGTCCCTCCTTCAGCACCTCGGCCAGTTCAAGCTCATCAAGAGGAGGACTTTGAGATTACTCACATATTAGATGCAAAAATTTCGCGAGGAGTTCTTCGTTTCCTCGTTCATTACAAGGGCTTTGGTCCTGAAGAGCGTTCATGGATTAAAGCAGAAGATCTCAATGCTCCAGCTCTTCTTAAGAAGTTTTATTCCAAGTTTCCGGACAAACCTGGTTCCATGTGTTCTGTGCCCACCTTTAAAAGGGGGGGTACTGTCACTCACCGGACTGTGAGTGCCATTTCTCCTGTGTTTAGGAACCGTGGCCGTCCGCCATCCTGAGGGTCTGCGCATGTGCAGCCCTTATGAAACCTTCAGTACCTGTTGCTTTTTAAATTGATTGGATGATCAGGCAACCCTCCCTATTTAAACCACCTGTGATCATTACCTAGTTGCCTGATCTTGGAGTCTCATTCCCCATGAGCCTCTGAAGGTGTTCCTGTGTTTCCTCGTGTATTCAGCTCCAGCTGATTCCTGTCTACTACGATTGTGGTTTCCAGACCACTTCAACTCTCCTGTGTTCATCGTGTCTGCACTCAGCTGATTCCTATCTGCTACTACTGCCGGGTTCCAGACCGTCTCAACTCTCCTGTGTCATTGTGTCAGCTCTCCACTGATTCCTATCTGCTACTGCTGCCGGATTCTAGGCGGTCTCTACTCTCCTGTGTTCAGCATGTCTCCCCTCCGCTGCCTTCGCTACTACTGCCGGATTCCAGACCGCCTCTACTCTCCTGTGTTCAGCGTGCCTTCCCTCCGCTGCCTGCGCTACTACTGCCGGATACCAGACAGCCTCAACTCTCCTGTGTTCATCATGTTTCCAGTTTTACTTACTACTGCTTCCTGAGTATTGCTCCGTTGATTACCGGTTACCTTCCGTGCGCTGCACCAACCTGATTACCGCTTCCATCCTCCAGTGGTCACTCCTCCTGCCGGCGTTCAGCCGTTCAGGAATCCCTGCACGTCTCCTTGACAGCCTGCTCTCCTGAACCGCGGTATGCATACTTTCCATTGACTTTGCTATTGTATTGCATATCCGTCTGGACTGTGTTGTGTTCATCTCCGGAGTCTTCCATCTACTGAAGCTATTGTTACTATTGACTTTGTTTCCTATTACCTGGATCTCTATAGTGACTTTGTATACTTCAAGCAGCGCTTGTCAGTTATTATTGTATTGTGGTTATCATCGTGGGATCAAGTTCCGTGTGCCCGTGTATCCTCTGCATTCCATTCATCTCCTCGTGCCCCTCCTCACATATATATAGCAGTGGTACAACTTGCTGAATGCAGACCACTGACTCCTGTTTCCCATTGGCACCAGTTTCAAGTATCCTCTCACATAGCAGGGGTACAACTTGCTGTACACAGACCACTGACTTCCCTGTTACCTACTTGCACCTGGAATCCATTCCTTCACTATAGACAGTGGTACAACTTGCTATACGCAGACCACTGACTCTCACTACCTCCTCTCTACTCCTGGACATTCCTCCTCACTATAGCAGTGGTACAACTTGCTGTACGCAGACCACTGACTCTCCTCACGTTTACTTGTCCATCTGGTTCCTCGTGTTCATACATCTAAGTCATTACCAGTTGCTGCTAGTCATAGACTTTCCTTGAGCATTCTCTCACCATCTGCTGATTCTCCTGTTCCGTTGTCACCCTGCTACCAGAGGACCATAGTACCAGCTATATTACTCTGGTAAGAACATCATCTGGTGATATCCTGGGCAAAGACTCCTAGTGCCCGTGACAGCCGCCTTCTCTCCATAAAAACCAAATTCCAGGGGGTAAGTTTATAAAACAATTAGTTATCATTTATCTAGTACATTCTAGAAAATGACAGCTAGAATCTGATTGGTTGCTATAGGCAACACCTTCACTTTTTCAAACCCGCAGCTTGATAAATTTCCCCCCAAGAATCTTGATGAAGTCTGACTTGATTGTAATGGAGAAAGCGGCGGAGGGTGACAGCTGCCACTGCCCGAATAGCATTGCCTCTGACTTCCCGCAGCTGACCTTTTCCCGGAAGCTCGGCCAAAATTGTTGCAGATCTGAACGAGTGCTGCCACTGCACACTGGTCTGCGCAGCAGACAGTAATGTTATCCATGTAGAGCGAGCATTTGACCTCTAGTTGGTCTGGACCCAGTGTGGTGATACCTCTTATCTCTTGATTCAGTCTTGATTCAGTCTGATGTACATCACGAAGAGCTCTATACAACAAACAAAAAGCAGAGGTGAAAGAGGGCAGCCCTGTCAGACCCTAGACATAGCAGAAAAATGGTCAGTCTTCCAGCCATTCACCAAGACTGAGCAGTAAATGTCAAGGTACATAAGACTAACATATGAACAAAACATTTCTCATAAACCAAATCTGCACAAAGCCCATGAGACCAAAGGCCTTCTACTGAGCAAAACTGACCAGGGCCACATGTGCATCGTGATCTTTGATGTAATGGATTGAGTCCCTCAGCAGCGCAAGGTTATCAGCAATATACTATTGTTGATAGCTATCAGCATACCTGAAATCAGGAATGCCGCAAGTCTGATCTGGATGAACTAATTGCCCAATGTCACACTTTAGCCTGTTGTTTCGACAATACAATCATTGAGTTCCACTTTTGCTCTGCCACTCCGAAACAGCAATTCTGCACTATATCTGTAAATTCCTAATTTCACAGAATTTATAGCCTATAAATAGAGCTGGGATCATAACAGATCCAATTCACTCTGTTCTGTGTTATGGTTATATAATAAGGAGAAGTCCAATGGAACAAAATGACAACGGAGTGTTGGAGTAACATCTAAAATTCTGCACCAGATGCAGATAAAGGAAAATATTCTGGGGAACAGTTTTAAAAAGTTTGCTCATTTGTCTGTTATAGGGATATTGGATTGTATGTTCCACAGGGACAGAGACTAATGAACAAACATTATCCATTTCTACAGCACTATTGGCCCAGTATAAAAGAATAAAAATTATTGTCTCAAAAAAACAAAAACCAATAGTGAGGCAATGGTATTTCTTCACAACGACAAGAAAATATAGGGAATATATAGGTTTATAGGTTAAATTGGCTAAAATGTTCTCCTTTCAGTGAATGTTAGTCTAATCTTAATGAGCTCTGAATGGGTAAGTAAAATCTATCTGTAAGTTGAATATAACACTTTACATATCTTATCAATTCTTACCAATGAAGTCAGTAACTTTGGATTTTTAGTTCACCAAATGAACCTATAAAGAATGATTTTTAACCGACTATTTCTTATTTGAATAAGTGGACCAAAAACTTGCTGTTAACTTAAATAACAAGATACATTTTAAGATTAGAGTTCCCTAATCTATTAGTTTGCCTCTTATTAATTACAGACCTTCTGTTGGGTGAAGAATCCTGCAGTGCATGGTGCCATGTTAATATAATTTTCAGAATTAGTAGATGTTTATTCATTACTATGTAACTTAGCTTGTCATGTCCTCACTTATCATGAAGCATCATAAGGTCAGTAAATTGTGTATTTACATAAATACAGCACCCCTAATCATATAAATAGCCAAGTCTTTAATCAGAGTTTCTCACAGATCCTGATAGCACACAAGCACTGATCTCAGGACAGAGCACAGAGGATGTTTTATTAAATAATTTTGATAATGAGTTCTTCTTTATCACACAAATTAAATATTGAGCTGGAGATTATTCAGCCTGGCCCCCCAAAAAATGCAGAGGAGAGAGCATCATGAATGCGGATGTGGTTTATAAAAATAGCTATTATCTAAAAAATAAAAAGCATTTAAAAAATGTAAGTATCATATAACCTTTTGAGTACCATCAATTACTATATCAATATTTGCTCTAGTATGGTAAGGGATACAATATAAATCTTTTCTCTTTCCTATAATAGCACCTGCTAAGGTGTGAGGCAATGTAAACTCCAGGGGGTATATTTACTATGTGGCGGTTCCGTAGAACCACTGATTCCCATCGATTTGAATTAAATTTTTAAAACGTCCCATTTATAAAAGACAAGGGGCTAGATTCACTAAGCTGCGGGTTTGAAAAAGTGGGGATGTTGCCTATAGCAACCAATCAGATTCTAGCTATCATTTAGTAGAAGGTACTAAATAAATGAAAGCTAGAATCTGATTGGTTGCTATAGGCAACATCTCCACTTTTTCAAACCCGCAGCTTAGTAAATCTAGCCCAAAGTCCATTGGGTTTTGTCTTTAATGAAATTGCCGTTTGAAGAAAATGACTTCAAAACGCCGGGAATCGGCGATTCTACGGAACCGCCAGATAGTAAATATATCCTTATCAAGAGAAAAGGTATTACCTATGGCTGCATATTTTGCAAAATCTAAAAAGGTAGCTTAAAAGTGTATCCCTTATCATACTAGAGCAAATATTGCTATAGTAATTGATGGTACTCAAAAGGTCATATGATACTTCAACTTTTTAAACACTTTTTAGCTACGGAACTGCCGCATAGTAAATATACCCCTAGGTCTTTTGAATGATGCAGCCATTTAGAGGCATATTTTCACATATACACCTTCTCATCCAAAATGCTCTACTTCACTTAAAGGCTAAGTCTACTTTTATTAGAGTCTACATTTTGAAAACCATCATGTTCACCCAAGTATGTTTGTAATTACTTTTATATACTTACCTCCTACATTTATTTTGCAACATTCTCTTGGATTTACGGCAGTCAACCCTGGTCTGCTCTTTTCTACCACTACATATCTTACTGCATAGTTTTAAAATTCAAAGTACAGTCCGCCCATTGTAATGGATTGTATTACAGGACACCATGCTGCTGGGCTGTCTCAATGTAGTATAAGTCCCTTATCCCTTATCATAGAGCTGGGGTTACCCAGGGCCCCTGCCTCCTTCTCCTACTTATGAATGCAAGTTTATATTTATAGAAGTTTGGGAATGTCAACATGGGGCAGATCTTGAGAAATCCACAAGAGTTCAGCCATGAACAAAAAACAACTTAGAAATCTAAAAAAAAAAGGTAACTTGAAATATGCAAGATTTACTAATGTACATGCTTGTGGAAACAGCATGCACAACCAATGAGGATGTGGCCACGCAGACTAATAGGAAGTCATTGATCTGTGCAGTTACTTCTTGGTACCTGCCTCTGTCTAGGTGCCCATATGTACATTTGCTGGTTATTTGTGACAAATTTTAACGTGGCTGGAGTTAGCCTTTAAAGCCTCCCCATGTTGTGTCATAGAACCTATTTAAAAAGTGTTTCATGATGGAATGTAAAACAGTTGGCTAGAGTTTACCCAGCAACAATATGTGAAGATCATACAGGACATAAAAAAAGACATATTTGGAATAATTTGTTTTGTTATTGTTGTTTTAAATCACCGCCCAATTTTAGCTAAAGTTACTGCTAATGAATCCCTTTGACCACTAGTATCTACACCACTCGTAATTTTTCCTCAGCCTAAATTATGGAAATTAGTACATAATGTGGTTGCTGCACTTTAAGGCAAATTACATCAAACTTTATGGATTCCTTTATACAAGTAATTTATTGGGGATGATGGGTAAGATTTATAAATGCAATAATATAGTCAGAAAAAATAATAATAATATTATAAGTAAAAAGAAATTACTAAAGGAGAGTTCAAACACAAACCTTTGGAGTTGTGTATATGAAAACACTTGGATTGTTACCAGAAGATCTTTTTAAGGTGCTGAGATACTTGTTCGATCTGCATGATTGAGCTAACTAAATGCAGACTTTTCAGCAAATCTAGCAATTAATATAGTTGAGCTTCAGTTGCTAGTGGCATGTGGCCAAAGGTTACCTGAAAAAAAAATCAATTATTGAGCGCTTTGATTAATGGTGCAATAGTGCCTTTATTGACCTAGACGTTGCTTAATTCCTTTGAAGTTCGATTCAGGTGAGATACTTATTTGTTTAATACAGAGCTATTGTTACATACTGCACTTTTCTTAGGTGGTTAGATAGGCCATTTATTGTTTTCATGTTTATATCAACAACACATTACTGCCCGTCTGTAATTAAGTCCATATTATGAGCAAAGAGTGAAAATTACATAATAAATATAATAAATCCTTATAAATACCTTGTATTTAGAATTCAAGATTAATGAACAAAGAATACCTTTTACCAGGTGAGTTGTCATTTTATTTCCTAATTCTTTATTATTCCTATTACACAAAAACAACAACAACACCCTTAAATGTTGAACCCTGCAGTACAATATTATGCACTGATACATTTTCAGTGGGGGCATCGCCATTAAAAGGAATTGCTTTATTTTAAATTATATATAAAAAATATATATTTGGACACCTCAATTTTTGGTACCCAAATAGTGACAAACATGAAAAGATGAGAAGTATTTGAGCAACTCCCATAAGGTAAATTATTTTTTATAATGCTACTCAATCGTTCACTTTCATGTATGCTCAAAATGAGAAAAAATACATAGGTAATGTAATATGTTTCACAAAATTTCTGCGCTCTATATGAATTCACACTTACGTCACATTAACAATAAGTGCCTTATATATACATCCTTATGTGATGGCCTTATTCCCTTTCTGTTCTGCAATATACTTTGATGCTCAATCTCTCAACTTAAATTTCAATAATGTGTATACCCCAAAAAAGAAAAAAAAGCATAGGGGAATATTTATCATTATGTGACAATATCAGAGACTTTCTATCATCACTTATCACAGTGATACAAACTATTGTATCACTGCAATTTACTAATAAAATTTCAATACTTAGCTCATCAGGGATACTGGTAGGCAGTGATAAGAGCTGATTTACCACTTCTCCATCTAGTCTGGTTACTTCTGCACATGCAGGACCTGGCTTTGACAGTAGACACATCTGCAGTGGAAGTCATGATGTGAGAGGTCCTCAAATTAAAGCCACCAGCTTTCAGTCTCAGGATCTGAAGTTATTTGGAGTTTCAAGAACTCAATACAAACCTCTGTGAATATGATGTCTCTGTGTGGAAGCTTCCAAGTAGTGTCAGCTACTCTACATCTTTTTGGCAGAGTGTTGTCAAGATGGTTTAAGCTGAACACAATGTTTTGGATCACTGAAAAATAAATGAATTTAATCAATGTAAATGTCATTATTCCTTTATTTAGAACAGCCCTGTCCAAGTAAGGTGAATGCCCAAGCCATAGACTCAATTGTGAATAACATATTATCTAATCCACTTTATCTCTTTCTGAGTTGAATCAGGAAGATTGTTGTTGGAAATGTAGCCTACACTGGGTTAGGAATCCTTGGTAATGGTGTTGGTGTCCACTGAACCTTGGAGCAAGTGACAAATGGGTTTTCTAAGGAGTTAAATGGGAGGATGGACATGCAATTCGTGAATTTGCTGTTATAATTTGACTACTAAGATCCTGAATATGTTTTGGAAGAATTTGGGACTTAAAATGCAGCTTTTGAATCAAAGCAGTCACTTGTGAAGTCAGAGCAGAATCTGCTACAGCGGACTCCATGGTTTAAGCCTGACTATTCTGAAAGTAGTTTAGAACCCAAAGTCAAAGGAATCAGAAACAATCCATGGTCAGTGCTGGCCAACGTAGAACATGGTTAAATGAATAGATATAAAAGTAATATCTGTGAATAAATCTAAATTATTCTGGCAATTGTTAATGACCATTTGTAAACTAATATAGGCTGTGAGTGAAAGTGTGCAATAACTACATAGATTAAGTAGGTATATAAGCTTCCATTGGACTGAAAGCCAGAGTGCTTGATGTGTTTGTAGACAGTTAATTACACAAGCATCAGGTTTATGATGCACTTCAACATCCCATCTGAGAACTATTGACAAAAATCAGGGTAATATGAAACAGCTTAGTTGACAGCTGTTAAAAGCTTTTGAGACTTAGTTAAGAACATTTAAGCAGTGCTAAGCACTGAAAATCATCTTCTAAAATCATAAATGGTTCTTGAAATAAGTGTCTTTCTTAGATTCAATTACTGGTTATGGTATAAGATTCAACAAAAAAGACTTGTGAATGTACACAGACTTATATGCACACAGCAAACAGAATAGATCATAAATATTTGTTGAACAATTGGCCACAATACCTATTCCTGCATAATAATTATTAATGATACACACTGCCTGAACAGGACAAAAACACCCACTAAATTACTGTGTTGTTGCAGATAGGAAACTTGTGATTGACAGCAAGGTATATTATGGTAAATGTTTTTACTTTGTATGTGTGATATGTACATTATATTGTATGGTATCACAATGTCTAATACATGTAATAATGCAAAAATCTGAAAAATGTTAATTACTATGACTATTGACATTACACCAGACCAAACAGCTCTAGACGTTTCCCTGCAAACACATGCAAGAAATTGTGTATCGATTGATGTTGCCCTCATTGTTGTTAAAATCTTAAATTCTGCTTTTGAATCCTGCATCCTCTACTAAAGACCATTCTAGAGATAATAAATATGGTGCGTACTATACAACAATTAACAGATCAGAGTTGTAGTTCTTTTTGAAGCCTCACTAAAATAATAACATGAATTAGGCACCAAAATTGTACAACCACTGTTTGCCTGTTGGCTTTAACGCATCTTATAATTATGTGTTCTTACGCCTGGAAATATGAAACATGGGAAGGTAGAGATGAACACATAATTATGTTCCAAGAAGGCCTGGACACAATTACACCTGTCAGAAGGCATATTTATTGCGTATTATGGAGGACTAGGGCAACAATAAACAATGATAATGATGATTATCACTATCTAGCTGCTTCTGATTGCCAGATTGCGTATTGACCACTCAAGCTGATTGCACTTAAAGCATTGACATGGCTATATTATATGTAGTCACTTCTGCCTATTTAATTCTATTTTATTTGCAGTACTTAATAAAACATTTCCATTTCGCCTAATGCAGGAAAGAAGATTCCAATTGAATTTCTAAAGGGGAAAGCAACAGATGCATTTAGTTTAATTTAATTTAATTTATTTTTTATTTGCATTTTGCATTTGTGTTTGCATGCAATTACATTTTATGTGGAACATGTGACTGTCACATATATTAATAACTGTCAAGACACTTTTTTCTTTTTTGCATATGACATTACATTATTATATTTTGTACAAATAAGGTAATGTAACACTGTTGAGCCACATCCATAGGCTATCATTAGTGTGGTGAAAAAGTATACACTCTTGTTACTTCTGACTTACGTCTGGTGCATATGTTAGTGTTTTATAGCTGAAGGTTGAGATGTGTTCAAATGCACTTAAAAGCTCTTTTTGGGGGCATCTTGCATCGTTTACTGCTTGCATTCGAGGGCACAATTGTGTCCATCTGCACATGAGCCACAGTGCTCTCACAAACTTGATAAATGGTAGGAGCACCAATACCACCAAAAAGGTGTAATGAAGACATCATGTATAACAATAATCAACACCTAAGTATGTTAACTACTACCAGATTTGTTTGGGTTTGACACTGCATTCTATTTTCCCTCTGTTATGATCAAACCCATTTGGGCCTGCCTGACATGTAGGTGAAAAAGGGTTTATCAAAACAAAATCAGCTGGTTTGTCTAAAATTAATAAAATCCCCAGAATTATGTCTCACACTCAGTATTAAATGCCCAGTTCTGCCATCACTATGTTTTCGTTCAAAAGATCTTTTGTAAGTTTTCGGTTGCGCCTTGTCTGGGGGATTTTATTGATTTTAGGCAGATCAGGTGATTTTGTTTTGATCAACCCTTTTACACCCACATGTCAGGCAGGCCCATCACTGCCTTAAATGTAAAACAATATAAAAGTACCCTATCTGGCACATTAATTTATTAATAACACATAGCCAAAACATTATTAAAAGAAGTTTAATATCAAAAGTCACAATTCTTATAGAATAAAAGTGGCAATAACAATTTCACAGAAAATATACAGATAGAACAGTTTCTTTAAAAAAACAAGAATAAAAACAGAAAATGCCATAATATAATGCCTGGGGAAAGGCTAGAATGTGGGCATTTACTCATTTTCTTCTTTGCCCAAACCTGGTTCCTTTGTGACCTTATGGCCAGTGGTGTACTGGTAAGCTAATCTGTTTTAATACCCTTTTGATCAAACACACTTCTAGTAATGAGTTCTATAAATAGGTTACTTTTTCCTAGAACAAAAAAGTGCTTTGATAATTATTCCACTCAACACAGCATTATTTATACACTTATTTATAAGAGATAAACAATATCTCCCTCGCTTCCTTATGGGCGAGTATCTAACTTGGTCACGCATCATGTGGCTGGTTCCGCTAGTTACAAGTTTGAATAGAGATATCACCAAAATGAATTATGAAAGTAGTATTTTGATGTATTTCCCTTCTAAAGAACATGTCTGCCTTTAGAGGAACCACAGTTATTAATCTTTTTAACTGCAAAGGAAATCACCAGACAATACTCCTTACAAAAAAAAAGAATTAAGAAGTCCAAGATTGGGGGAGGAGGACATAAAGTATTTATTGGTGGTGTTTAGAAAAAAATGCACACGATTGCTTGTAGGTCACTTTCTTGTAATTTCAATAAAAAGCACTTCTTGGCCATTTTGGATAGATTTTTGTTTTGTTGCAAGAGTAAGTATAAGCAAATTAAAGGTATTTTTGAAAAATAAAGTCTTCTGAAAAAAACAATATATAGTTTGTGTGCATACTGCATAAACAAATGACTGATTTTGATATTGGAATGTAACCAGCCCGAAAAATGCCAAAATAGGCTCAGTGGTCAAATGGTTACTAGTGGGACACAATACCATGCACAATGGTACCAACATAAGCAAGTAATGCAACATCATAAACATTTTGGGCTGTGAACTTGTGTTCTATTTAATTGTAAAAAATATTTATTTTAAAAAGTGGTGGTCATTTATGAACCAGAAAAAGTGTCCCTGCTTCTTATGTTATTTAGACAAAGTCATTTGTTTTTTTGCCTTGAAAATAAATACCCAGATTCTGCTTTTTTTGCCTCCAAAAAAGCACTCTGGGCCAAATCTGGACGTAAAGATGCACACTTGTGTTTTTACTTGTGCCTTTGATATGCATGTATCTTAAGATATATGAAACATAAAATAGAACACTTAGATGTGTTTCCAGAAGATGCATCCACTGCTCTACAGTATGACTAAGTGGAAGCTGTTCTATGGAGTTATGAACTGATTTGTTGTGTATTAATTTTGCCTTTAGTGTTGTAGCATAGAAAACAAACCAGCTTCGGAAAAGGGAAAAGTTACCAGAGGCTAAAGGTGGAGTCGCCCTTTAATGTCTTTATAAATTGTTACTTTTGATTTGGTCTTTGTCCAGAGTACCATTACATTTTATATGATTTGCCAAAAAACTAAAAGGCACTCTTTTTGTTAGAATCAATTAACATCCCCAATAGAGAATTCACACTAGCTAAATGAAAAATAAATTCTCACTTTAAGGCACTTAAATAAGTTTGATGAGGCACTTTGCCAATCTAGTTTGGTGGAACTTATGCATCTTTGATGTTCACAGTTCAAGTGAATAATTGGAGAACATAAGTTCCAAATATTAAAATTTGGCATCACTCATAAGTCGTAAGTGATATAAAAAATTAATTGCAACAAAAGTGCATACATTTTAAGGTTTAAGCCAAATGTCTCTAAAGCAATAAAAAACATTGCCATTGTTGATTTACTTGAATATACTGGGATAGTAAAATATATGCAATAGATTTCTAATTGTTTAGTCTTGTACTGTATGCACAATGGTAGTAAATATTTGTGAACATTTTACACTTATCTGTATTCCAGTTTAATTTGATAAAACATATAATCTGATCTAGTAGAAAAAATAAACCACTTTTCATGGCTCTAGCAAATACATTAAGATAAATAGTAAAAAGTACTGAATTGTTATGCGCACAAATGTGGTTACATGTCCACCTACCACATTTCAAGGTCCCTGTCTGCTCTATGATCTCTAGAACTCCCACTAGGAAAATCAATCTTTCTTTTTTACACATATTCCAGAAAATGTAGATGGTGGAAATAATAGAAACATGTCAAAATCTGGGATGAGACAGTTCAATTATTTCTACCTTTTGACTGGTCTGGGTTTCAGGGTAGAACTAAGTACACTTCAAACTCAATCCCACCAGAAAAATGTTGTGGTCAAAATGCAGAATAAGCTTTGAAACTTTCTCTTCTTTAGTCTTGATTATGAGAGTGAGGGGACATAGGGATTTTGTTACATGTATCCTCAAATCCATGTGCTTACCATAAAACTCGGTGAAAATGTGCAAAATGTGGAGTCACACAGTTTGCTGTGTGCTTTGTATATTGGTGGTTCTTAAATGGTGCAGAGGCCTATTTTGGTCATATCCAGAATGGTACAGGCGTGTAGAAGGTGCAGGGACCATTAAGGTGTCTGGGCTTAGGTAGTGTAGAAGCCTTAAGTATAACTTTGTGTTCCCCGGCGCAATTTAGGGATCGTGGTCCCCTTCCGTGTGTAGTAAGTATCAATTTTAATGAAGTTTATAAGAAGTAAAATATATATATATATATATATATATATATCTATCTATCTATCACAGATGTAACAGAAAAGAGTGATCGCTGTATAATAAAACAATTGCCAGGAGACAAAATCAATGTAGCAAAAGTCCATGCATTTATAATCAGCATAAGTATGTGCAAAATTACAAAGAGGGAAATCCCTGTAAACTATGCATGGTTAAATCAATTAAACACATGTACATCCGTACACTCTGGGCAAAGTTCTCCACAGGTATTAAGGAAGAACTATCCCTATAATTAAGTGTATAGTTCAATGATGACAGATAAAACAATCAGGCTGGTAGTCTCAATGTGCTGTATAATACAGAACCCAATAGAATAAACATGTAATGGCAGTTAAAACACACTTGATTTTAGAATATGCTGTACCAGTATGTTGGTAATCACTTGCAGTTCTCGCGGCCGAACTGAAAGTGTTCCAATATTGAAGGACCATAGGCGAGTGTAAGCGGTCTGAGGTTATGGGTATAGAACCTACCCCTCTCTTCACTCAATTCCCCAGCTGTTCTGGTTCTCAAGCGTCTCCTCACTCTTCAACTGCACTCCGTCTCCTCTTTCCATATGTGGGGTAGATCATCCACCCATACACGGAGTCAGTAGAGCACTTGCGCATGCGTCTGTAGCGGAAGTAAACTGCAATGTCTTTGGTCGGATTGTAAGTTGTAAAACAAGTGTAGACAAATATTGTTTTAAATTAGAGTCAGTAACCCTACGTGTTTCGCCCCAAAGGGCCTCCTCAGGGATATTTGGCAACAAATGGTGGTCTACGGCTAATTAGTCCCATCATATAACAGTGTCCAATTTGCATATCCTTGTCATGATTGGTTGTTTTTTTTATTGGCAAGGATAGAATGCCACCCAGATGTTCATCTTTAATATGATTCAAAGTTCTGTAGAAAGTAGTCACTAAATACATAGGCTGGGTGGAAATAGCGATAAAAATAAAACTTATAGAAAGAATGTTAGCATATCCAATGGGAACATCCATTTAAGGGAATGTTGCATAAATTGATGATGTAAAGACAGAGATGGTAAAAACGTGATAAATATTTAACCAGAGGAGGACACATATAAACAGCAACAGATCACAGAAAGGTGTTAAGATCAAAGTCTATATTTAGACCCCCTAGTGCAAGGGTTTTCAGGGTATAAAAAAATGTTGCTTCTTCCCGTGATATGAGTCTCACATAGTCTCCTCCCCACTATAGTTTTTATGACCCTGTGTATACCCAGAAATTTCAATTTTGTGGGATCGTGTTTGTGATATTTTTGAAAAGTGTTCCAGGATGCTATGTGCTTCAAACTGGTTCCTAATATTTTTTGGATATACCGCAATTTTAACCGATAATCTCCTAATTGTCCGCCCCACGAATTGTTTTCCGCAGGGGCTCTCCAGCAGATACACTAACCCTCTCATATTGCAGGTTAGTCTGTCCTTAATTTCAAAGTTTTCCCCAGTAACATTGGAGGTGAATGAGGTCACTGGTTTAGTGTCTCTGACCTTGCTAGTTTTACATGCCACACACCTATTGCAGTAAAAGTAGTCTTTTGCCTTTTCATTTAGTACCTTCTCTATTATTCTTCCCATGGGGTATTGAGCGCTTAATTAGTCTGGTGTTGAGATTTTTTTATATACAAATTTTGGTTTTGGAGGCAAGGTTTTCATTAGTTCACTCACCCAGTAGTATATTCCAATGTTTGTTTATAATATTTTCAACTTTTTTAGAGTCATTGCTGCATTTGGCAATGAAGGGGAGGTTTGGTGCTTCCTCCATGTCAGAATTAATGACCTTATTACCTGTCTTCCCCAAAAGGTTGCTTCTATCTGTTTCTCTCAATTGAAGATAGGCTTTCTCAATGGTGTCTTTCTCATGCTTCTTCTTTAGATATCTTTCTTTTAGAGAAGTGGCTTGTTCGTCATAGTGTGACAGATGTGAGCAGTATTGTGTATTAAGTCTGGTGTATTGTCCCTTAGGGATATCATTTAGCCAGTTAGGATGGTGGCTACTCGATCTGTGAATAAAAAAATTATAGTCAACCTTTTTTAAAAAAAAGTTTTGGTAGCAAGTTGACCATCCAACAAAAATTTCCAAATCTAGTAATTGTAGAAGCCCTGATAGTGACAAGGGAGGAATGACAGTGACAATGCAATCAGCATTGGAATAAGTGGTAAAAATAACAACAATGGAATGCTATGAAAATGTGTGGTATGGTAGAGCAGTACAATGAAAAATGCAATGCAGGACAATAATGGTAGAGTTAAAAGAAGTAAATGCAAAGGCAATGAGAAAATAGTGTAGGGGGATGGGCAGGTGAATAGGGAAGAGACAGGAGCAGGAATGAAGAGGTGAGAAAGAAGAGGTGATAGAGTTTATGGAAAGTAGTTGTAGCAAGTGAAAGGGCAAAGGGTTAGTGAAAGGGGGGCAGAAAGAGAGCAGGATTTGAGCTTCTGGATGATGAGAATGAGGCAAGGAAACAGAGAGGGAAAACAAAGAAATAATTTATAAGTTATAATGTCCAGGAGTGAAATAAGTGTAGGGAAATACTGTTAGTTATTTGTAGACATTAGAGGTTGTTCCATGTTTATTCAACTGTGTCATCTAACTGTTACACTTACATTTCCTTACACATTGAAAGCAAACAATTAGTGTAGAAAAACTCCAACACATCACACTCAAACAAGTCTTCCCTTAGAGTGAACGTGAATATAGAATTGGAGTGAATACAAACTAGATACATCTTTACTAATTGGTCAGCTGATTAAAAATAAAATCCTATTGGTCTTAGTCAGGCTACTTGAGAGCCAGGGAGATTAGAAGAGGATGAAAGTTGTAGCAGCTTATGTACATAACTGGGGATTAAAGAGAAAGTAAGATGGTTAGCTGGTGTGTAATTTAACTGTGCCTTTCATTACACTTTGTGTGAAAAAAACAGTAGTGTAGAAAAAGTTTTCACACACCAATGCATCTCCATTTGTTAAACATATATATATATATATATATATATATATATATATATATATATATATATTGTAACAAAAGGAGGCATTTAGCTGGCAATATGCAGAGAAAGCAGGGAAGTAGAGTAAAACATTGGCACAGTTATGTACCTAGGTGGAGATTAAACCAGGTAAAAACATATGCGTAGTTTAAAATTGGTTTACTTACATGATTTAAAAGCTGCTTCCTCTCAGCAAACAGACAGGGTGGGCCTGATAGTCTAAACAGAGCCAGGGATGGGCGTTTCCTTTTAAAGAGAAGGTGGGTGTGTCACCTGTCCATCAAGCTAGTCCTGTGGGAGGAGTGTCAGGTATAAAACCCTGCTTGCTTCATTGTTCAGGGAGATCAATGCTGGGCTAGCTGGCTGATCTGGACAGAGAGCTGGACTATGTATAGTAAGCGTTGAGGGTCTCCATAATTGCTGTGCAAGTATATGGTGTCAAAACATTATTACCATCCTGAAAATAAAGAACCATAAAAAGGAAGAAGTTGTACGCGTGTGCTTCTGCAGTAGCGGGCTCTTGCCACAATATATATATATTTATATATATATATATATATATATATATATATATATAAAATGCAAACAAATTAAAAAATCTACCCCTGGTTTCATAGCTACTTCAACAATCTATAATGCACAAAATATAAAGGAGGTAGCTAATTATAGCATTTTATATGAAACATGTTTTTACACTGGGAGGAACTCCTTTAACTGCCTCAAAGGAAAACTTGAATTATTTAAGAATATATTGGTACATGTACTGTTGGTACATGGAACAGATCTCACCTTCTTGTCACCCCAAGCAACCAATGCCAATAATACACTCAAACTACTAATCTCAAGCACCCAATTCACATTTTGTTTACACTGAACATAACAATCATACTATAAAAATTTTCACAAGAAACTACTGCCCCAAGCATCTTGTCAACTTTTACGCGCAAATTCTTTTCTGTGAAATGACTATTTTATGTCTATTTTATCCATTTTAACCACAAGCCAATTACCATCTCACCAGCCAACACCTTATAACCTATTGACATCTTGTAACCCAACCAAAATTCCAGAGGTTCACTTTGAGGACCCAAATGAGGTTGCTCATAAGCTGAAAATAGTATGCAAAAAAATAAATACAAACCTTGAAAACTGAGATATTACCACACTTAAAGTAACATATTAATTCCTCCAAATGAAGAACATTATTGTAAAAACATAAAAATGTAATAAATAAATATTTTAATAGTTGTGTATGATACATTAAATGCCAAGCACAGTAGAAGTTGTGAAACAAAAATTACCATGTTAGTCTCTAGCGTGAGAAAAGAGAAAACAGCCCAGGAATCTCTTGTCCCATCTCACAAGTAAAAGTACACAAATGTAATATATACAGTACATTTTATTACAACAATACAGTCCTCTAACAGCCTTTATTCTCTAATATTTCCTCAAGGATTTCTTTTATGACTGCTATAAAAGAAAGATGCTCTTGATGGCAGCAGTATTCTAATCATAATCATGTAAACCGTGAGATGTTTCAATCCCTTGGCTTTAAAACATGTTTATTCACAATGTAGCTGTACAAACTCTGAAAGCAAGGTGGAAAGTCATATTGTATTATTATATAACACGAAAATGTCACTGATTATCACTGATTATAACTGGTATATTGACCTATATATAACTATCTCCTATCACTAGATAGGAGATATCATTAGATAAGAGATAGTTATATATAGTTGGAACTTTTTATTTTTCGTTAAGGATCTGGGGCCTGATTCATTAGTGATCTTATCTTGTGCAAAAGTTAATATGCTTATTTTTAAGAAGAAATGGTGAGATAAGAGTGAAGATAAGATGGATTTTCATCTTAACTTAAGAAATTCTTCACTTACGCAGTGGATTTTGCTTCTTATGTCCCTTTTCTGAGCATGCACAGAGTGGATTTGCTTAAGATAAGCAAAAGACGGCAGATAAGATCACTAATGAATCAGGCCCCTGATTTCTGATTTTCAAACATATATATATATATATATATATATATATATATATATATATATGTGCATAGATAGATAGATAGATAGATAGATAGATATAAACATGATTATGTGTTATTTATAAATATACTTTTCATTTCCTTTATTGTGTATTTGTCCATTTTCTATGCCATGCAGTGATGTTCCTCCAATAGTATTGCAATAGTGGTGGTTGCTATAGGCAACATCTCCACTTTTTCAAACCCACAGTTTAGTAAATATACTCGCATATTTTTTTCATGTGAAGCAGATAATTAATTAAATGTGGTTGGAGTTCACTAAGATAAAAAATTTTTATTTTTTTTACTTAATCTTGGTCTAGCATTAAAGCAATTCAACATGAAAGCAATAACTGACTAGTGCTGCTGTTATTAATTCTGCCTTTTTCAAATGAACAGTGGTATTGTTAAAGCCAATTTCTAATGATGTTCCCATTTCCCTTTTTGAATCCCGCAGATGGTGGTTGTCTTGAGGATGGCCATGCTGGACCATGACAGCTGTTGTAGAGAACGTGATATTGTGGTACCTCTGGACAGAATGTATGTCAAAGCTTTTGTTTTTTACAACCCAGATAACTCAAACCAGAATCTTCTTAAATTACCTTATTATTTTTTTATTCAGTGCTTATTGTGTATTGTCTTGATTGTATTATCCTTTAGTATTGCTTCCTGAAAATTGCTAAGATTAACTATACAACAATTCCATTTCTACATTAGTAGAAATCAATTCATGTGTTTTATAGAAATTGGCAATAAATGAACTAAGGCCTAATAAGGTGGAGACAAATTAATGTGCACCTTGAGATGCAAAGTGTGCTACAGATCATCATTTATTGTCATTTTCTTGAATACATTTAAAATTAATTAAACTAGAATTATCAAGAGATAACTGGCTTCATTAACATACCTAATTAAGATTTTTTTCTCTCTGAGCAAAATATATATAAAAGAGGCTCAGCTAATTGCTTTTTAGAAAATTGAGTTACTATTTTATAAACAATATATCTGAAGACTTTGCAATAATCTTTTTAGTAATTAAATCGTTGTTGATTATTTTGCCATCTTTTAAAAGTTTACATTTGATATTGAGAGAATAGATGTGTTTTCCTGTTCATTAATGTGGAGCTATGTACAAACAGGAATGTCATTCAGTGCATCTAACATTTAAAATGTCTATTTATTATTGGGTTTTTTTCCGTTAAATTTCCACCCAAAACTGTCATTTTCCGAGGACCGACTCAAATTTAAGTAATGAGCACATTTATTAAAGTGCATCACAGCAGATATTTTAGATGTCTATGGGGACTGCTATATATAGCAATTTAATAAGTTCTGAAAAGACAATTACACATGCGGTAATGTACAACAGCTCAGGCTGGCATAAAGAGATCTTCGGATTCCTCAATGCAACTTACTGCTCTCCCCTCCGGTCACTATCGCAGAGGTGGCCACTTTGCGATAGTGACCATAGAGGACATAGGAGACAGGTCTTAGCAGGAACAGCAAATTTTCATTACGGCTGTTCCTGTTGAAGTTTTTTAATAAATAGGCATGTTATTTCAATCCTTATCTTTGCAATGAGGATTGAAATACATTGTGTATAAAATGCGGTGGGCAATAAATAGAGGCCTACAACATTTACACACAGCTTATAAATGTATTCATGAACAAGGGGCTAGTGTACAGTTCAAAAAAGTAGAACATATAAAATAATATTTTACTCTTGGAAAAACACAAAGAAAGCACTACTCAAATGAATACATTTCTAGCAGATTTGTTTAAATACTGTTTGTCGCTGTGTAAAGCTGGGTACACACTACACGGTTTTCGCCCAATAATTGGCTCAATCAGCCGACATACGACCGCTCGTTCAAAAGTCGGGTCAGTGTGTGTAGTGACACGATGGTCGAAAGTCTGCCCAAATGGACGATTGTCGCCTCATTTGGTTGGTCATACCGTTTAATATTTTCTTTCCAATCTCGTTTCTGTTGTGTAGTGTGTATAAACTTCTGACCGATCCACAACAGTCAGTACAAAATTACAATCATTGCTCACGACAACATGGATGTAAAAAGTCGCTAAAGGGATGTCCGCTCTTCCCTTTATCATCCTAAACAAGGCTAGTGTGTATGCAGTCCATGGACCGAGCGATCGGACCATCGATCGCATGTAAAATCGCTCGGCATAAAAAGTTGGTGGAAATTTCTGTAGTGTGTACCTAGCTTAAGGCAGAATAAGAGCAATGGGTATTATTAATATATGTATATTATATTTACTCAAGGAGAGTTTGATTTGATGTATATAACATTAATATTTAATCAACCCAGAACATATACATTAAAATTAGCAGATAATTAACAATATAAAAAACAGTCAACAAGAGGTGCCACACATATATATTATACAGGTGAATTCACAGCAATGATCAAAATGCATATCAAAATACAATTGAAAGAAAACTAAACTAATTAAAAAAATGTTTTTGATGAAATATAGGTTAAAATTAATTATTTTCAATAAAAAATTGTATTCTGTAATATATAGTTCATGTTTTTCAAAACAACCACTTAAAGTGTATCCATAAATTATTTGTAGAATCATATTATTAACCCAAATAATACTCAGCTGCATTAACTTATATGAAATCTAATTGATACTTAACCATTTGGAATCATCTAATGTTAGCTGTCTCTTGAACCTATGAAAATCAATTACATTGCACAATGGGTGACCAGTCCCTCTCTGTGTTTGTGGAAGTCCTGGATAAATGTAGGAAAGTAGTAGCAGAGAGACAAATCACAGAAAGTTCACATAAACAATAGTGGATGGGAATAGACACAGATATGTCAAAGATTGCTTGAAATAGTATCCCAATGTCTTACACAATAAGCAATATTAGCAAACATATTGTAGGCCCTTCAATATGATTGACTTTCAACTACCGGTCTTTCACATAAATAATTCTGTAAGTCTCATGGATTCATAATCCTTATCAATGAGCATAATTTTTATCAATGAGTCAAATCCTATAAAAGTTGTGCTGTTATATGTATTTTCTAGTAAGTAAGCCACATTTTTTCCAATGCTGGGATCTTTGATGTTGATGTTAGTGACTAGTGCTTTATTGCTGGCATAAGAACAGTCTAAACCGGCAACATATGCAAAGTTTTGTACTCAAAAATCAAAACTGAGTTTTGACCCACTTGCATACATCAATGATCTAAAAAACCAAGTCCAACTTTTTTTATTCTGAAATTGATATTGTCTCCTACTACACATTTAAGTTCTGATCTACAATAGTTTTATTACTGTAAACATTCTCCCCTCAAAATATTGCTGATAATGTTTCTATCAACAAAAATAAAGAAGTATTACAAGCCTTCAATTATCATTTTTTCAGATTTTAATCACTCGCCTGCCTTTAACCTATGCTCCTAGCTTACTACACAACCTTCTGAATCTAGTTTTCCACCTGCCTCATTAAAAGAGGCTGAAGAACTTTATCATGAGAAAAGTGTGGGCACTGATTCCTTTTTACCAATATTTATGGTATGTTAGGCTAAGTACATACTAGAGGTTTTACAGCCAATCATCAGGCCAATCAGCCTATATATGACTATTCGGTCAGATATCGCATTAGCGTGTATACTTAAACGATGAACGACAGTCATTCCAAAGTGCAGATTGTTGTTTCATTTGGTTGGTCATACTGTTTAATAGTCTTGTTGCAACCACCTTCCGATCATGCAGTGTGTATGCACTCATGTTTACAATCTCCATAGAGATTACAGAGTTGTGCTTTTTCAGCTGATGCCGGCAATGAACATGTCCCAGTGAATAAATTTAGAGAGGGCTGTAGATGGAATAATTTGTTTTGAGACTGAATGTTTTGTTTCACAGTCATAGAAGCTAACGAAATTCGTTATGACATGTGGATAGCTATAACAAGGTGGTTTTAATCAGTGTGACAAGAATAAATGAATGAATAAATACTGTGTTGTCACTTTCTAAACAACTAGAGGACCAGATGAAGAGCACAGATCTGAAGGTAAATCATGTCTAGTGTGTACACATGAATCGCCTGACCGTTCGGACCTTCAGTCATAGGTACACGTGTTGTAGATAAGACATCGGTCAGAAAATTCTCCAGTGCGAACCTAGCCTTAGTCTTATGTGGTAGAGCACCTAGACTGGAAGCTACAGGGACTGATGCTAATGATTATATATTGTTTAAATATTGCTTGTAAAGTACTACCATTTGATCTACTTTTTTAAAGGGGAAAACAACAGATGTTTCTAATTCATTTTTATTTTTTTTGTTATTTCAATTACTTTACTTTTTTATTTGTGTTCAATTACATGTTATACAGTTTCTAAGAGGCATATCTGGGGATGCATCCACATCTAATTGTGTCACATTTGTATGAAAAAGCTCTTACTGAACTCAGCTTAGGAGTCTACAAACTCTGCATACAGATGTGCATTATGATTAGAGATGGTCACTGACCCCCATGTTTTGGTTTTGGTTTTGATTTTGGATCTGGATTACCTTTGTGTTTTGGTTTTGGTTTTGACAAAACCGCCCTTGCGTGTTTTGGTTTTGGTTTTGTTTGGGTTTGTTTTGCAATCGGTTAAAAAAAAATCATTTTTTTGGGCTAAAATAACATAATTTAGTACTTCACCTGTTTCTTGGATAGGTGAGGTAATTCTACAGCTAACAAATGTTAACGAACGCTGCCCCCCGGGATGTGTGCTTTTATCAGACACACACCAATCCAGGTGCCAGATAAGGCACTAAAAAGAGCGATCGAAATTCATAGCAAAAAAGGCAGGTTGGTGTCTATCTGTATATTACACCCTACAGTTATAGTTAAATAGGAAAAAAAGCAGCCTGCAAACACTGTACGATCAATAGAAATGCCCAAAGCATCTTTTCTGTTTGGCTCTAGTGTACACCCAAACCGTATTAGTGCAAATTAGGAAAAATACAGTTTAATCCCTGGTAGGCGGTCCTTATTTCTAACACTTGCCTGCAAATTCTACAGACAAGCCTGCTAGTCTTCGTCTCCATCTTTGACTATTGGCAATGTAGCCATCATCTTTGGGTGTATATTACACCCTACACTTATAGTTAAATATAAAAAAAAAACAGCCTGCATAGACTGTACAATAAAATAGAAATAGACAAAGGCAGTTTGGTGTCTGTCTGTATCTCACACCCTCCACTTATAGTTAAATAGAAAAAACCCAGCCTGCATAAACTGTACAATAAAATAGAAATAGACCTTTGGTGTCTGTCTGTGTATGACACCCAACACTCGTAGTGCAAATTCAGAAATATATACTGCTGGTATATATTATTTTTAACACTAGAAAATGGCTTTTTTTATAACTGGGGAATATCTGACACCACAAACACTTGTAGTGCAAAATTCAGAATAATATAGTGCTGGTATCTAATAATTTCACATCAGAAAATAGATTTTTTGGAACAGGGCAATATGTCACACCCCAAGCACTTGTAGTGCAAATTCCAAAATATATACCGCTGGTATATTACTATTTCTGCAGGCAGAAAATAGTTTCTTGAGGAGGGAAGATGACACCCCAAACAGTTGGTAATGTTTGCAAAAATGCCTCTTCTATCCTCCTCTCTTCCTGCTGTAAGAAGTGCTGTAATAAGTGCTCTCTCCCTGCTCTAATGCTGCAACCTAATCCTTATCTCTCCCTCTGTCAAATAATGCTGGATTGCTGTGGAGGCAGATATTTATGCATTTGAAACATCGCGAGAACCGAGCTCCGAGATCCGACGATGTCACAATGACGTTTTGCCTCGATTTGAAATACGAATAGGCGGGAGAGTACCGAGCCTGCTCGGCTCGGTACTCGGATACCTAAAGTTAGGGCGGGCTCGGTTCCCATCTCTAATTATGATGCACATTTGCAGTAGAGGATTGTTTATTTTAAGCAAAACAGTTGGTTTATATCCAACTCTAATTGATGTGTTTAAGATCTCATACTTTAAAATATATTAGAGAAGCATGCAACTGTTTCAAATGATCCAAGTTTAATCCACTCCCTTTCCAAAACCTCCCTGCTATTTCTTCTTTCATGAGTCACCAACTTATCCACTTATCTAAAACACTTGCTTACCTTTACCTTATATACTTGTAGCATCTCATTTTCCTTCTCCCCTAGTATTATCAGAGCTCCATACCACTCTCTCCTGGAACTCTCCTGACATATATCCCTGTGATATGCCTGGGTCCTTTTAAACTGTACCCATCTTTGTGTGTATCATTAATGTTAACTAATCTTCTCACTGTACTTTAATGCCTTTTTTTACAGGAACTATAAACCATGCATGTTATTGCATTTGGTATTCATTTTAATCACTTGCCACCCCATAGTTATGCATATCCTGCTGACTGTAGCTTAACACAAATATAATCATTTTTATTCTTTCTGTTGCAGGTCTACATGTACTCCTGTACTCTTGCATCTCCTGTCTTTGTCTGTTTTTAAATGTATCATTACTTGATTTATTTAACACAGGTCCACCTTGTAAATGAGTTTGCTCAATGGTATTCATCTGACTTAATAAAGAATTTGATTAATTAATTAATATATACTTGCAGTCTATAATGCAAGCGGTTTCCCAATTAATTATGCAAATTCATGCAGTGTTCTTGATAGAGTTAGTTTTAACACCGTGCATAATGAAGAATAGCAGTAATACAATTCCTACATTAAACAATGTTACACTAAATGGTGCTTACAGCGCTACACCTAGTGTGTATAATTAAAGCTAGTATAGAAATAACATGCACCAAATAAATCAGACTAGTTTAGCAAATAGTCAAAGTTCCTTAAGGATTGGTGAAAGTAGTCAATCAGTCTTAAATGGTCCTCAGATCAGTCAAAAATGATGCTAGGATCCACATAGAGAAAATAACTTGTTAATTCCCAAGGGATTTTTTCACCATTGCGGTGAGCCCACTTTTTGACTCATTCTTGAGCCCAAGACTTTCCAGTTTCAGCAAATGACAATGGTTCATTACAACTCAAGAATAGAATATACAATAGTTTCCCAGAAATTGATGCAGTAGAAGGAATAAAAAATGCATTTGTTAAAAATCGTTTGGCAAACAGTCGACAAGAAGAGATTGTGAAATGTTTCTTTATAACTACAGCTCCCCTTATTTGAAAGGTTCCACACTTGACTTTGCATATCTGTACTCCTTTGCACCACTCCCCGATGTTACTACTGCTTTTTGTATGATTTTGTTGTTGATGGGGTTTTTCAAAAAAATTAATGAGTATATTGTAAAATTTGCAGAGGCACAAAGAAATAAAAAAGGTTGAGAAGGTAAACCATTTATAAAACTAGGAAACCTGCTGCATCAATTAGAGGTTGGGAAAATATAATATAAGAGGCTTCTCTGTAGGTTCTGTCGTTATGTATCATCAGAGATCCTGGAAGCTCACTTCCATTTATGTGTCTTAGCAGCAACACGAAAAAACTTACTCCTATAAAGGTGCAAGAACATACAGCAGGAAATGCTTCCTAGTGTAATACCTTAAACACAAGTTTATTAAATAAGTAGATTCAGAATATGTACAAAGCAGATAAAAAAAGAAAGAATTCTTAGCAGTTAATTTGCTCAATATGGTTCTTTCCTGGTTCTCTCTTTTCATGTGGTTCTTTCTTGGTCCTTAGAGAAGTGTGTCCACAGTCCACTCAGTTGAAACTGGACAAAAAAAATAAAAGATTGGTCAATGTCTTTTGTTTGCTCAGGTTTATCAGTCAATGATTCTAGCCAGTTGCATGAAGTTATTATCCTACGCTTTTTGTTGTAACAGATGTTATCTGAGGCTTATAGGACAGACCCTCCTAAGAGGCAACAGGATAAATAACACAAGGAAAGAAGAGAGGCAGCTACATAGTGTACAGGAACTCATACAAATTCATATATACCTTCAGAGAGATAATTTCAAATGGGATTTTGCACATTTTATTACAGTCTAAAATGCTATTGCCCAGAGGCTGGCCAAAATATAAAAAAAAAATCTAGAAATAGGACTCTTTGTTGTAAGCAGGTAAGTTCTTTACATATTGTTGAAAAAATATATTAATACGTTTATTGAGATATATTTGTTGTTAGAAAACTGATACCAGATATTATCTGTAGTGAAGTATGAACCCAGAAATTCTGTATGCTCTGTTTCAGATGTGGGTCATTCCACATCAGATCACCCAAAAAAACATGAAATGTCCACCACCCATCTCAGATTTTTTTGAAATTTTTTTTAGTTAAGAGAGGATGTCAAAACAACTTTTTCTGCCAAATATCTCGACTGTCTGACAATTAGTTGATTAAATATTGATTTTTAAATTTATTAAATAATTTACTAATCGCAGCTTCTTTGTCCAGTTTATTTGAAGTATCATGGGTGTTTATTAAGGAATCTACACATAATTTGGACCCCTAAGGTAACTCTTCCTCCCGAATCCAAAAATCCAAACCAAATTACGTTATCTGCCTCATGTTTTGCGTTACGGCAAAAACGCATGTTTTTTTAATATAATTAAAACCGCTAGATTCAATTGACATTAGGGATCCCATTTTTTGGGGGTTGTTTAAAAAAGGTATAAATTACTACCACAAAAAAAAAATAGCCAGGTACTCTCTTTCATAGTGGAGAAAAAAAAATGAAGTTGATGCTCGATTACTGCTGTACAGCATACATAATTTACACATTGTTTAAAACTATACCAAAAAAGTGAACTAAACTGAGGCAATGGGATAAAACTCCCATATATGAAATGAAACAAACAAACAGAAACTGATGGGAAGGGGATTCCCTTTAGAGAGACCAAAACTGAAACTTTCTAGAGGAAGAGATAGGGAGACACAGAAAGAGTCAATCATGGCAGCTGCTCATTTGGTAGTCTTTTAAATACGGACTGCCATATTACTATTTACTCAAAAACCATTGGATTACATAGCTGGGACCACTTTACATTTGACATTAAGGATCCCATTTTTTGGGATTGTTTAAAAAAGGTATAAATTACTACCACAAGAAAAAATCAGCCGGGTACTCTGTTTCATAGTGGAGAAAAAAAATAATGAAGTTGATGTTCGATTACTGTTGTACCGCATACATAATTAACACAAGAAACCATGAAATTTAAAACCATTAACATAACTTAAGTCCTTAACTGAAGTTGAGTCAACAATCTCATTACTTTTCCCTTGTTTGGAACTTGCTGTAACGGTCTGTAATTTTCCTTAAAGTGTCAGCATAAAGTCTATACTGCCTTCCAGTATTACTTTGGATAGTAGGCACTTCCGTTACATAGAGGATGTGAATAAAAGGAGCAAAACACTTATCTCTTGAAGCCCAGGACCGCACATTTGTTGATTGGTTTTGTTTCATTAAGTGTATCAGCACATCTTGTTCCTCCTCATTACATTGAATGATATACCCAATGTACCAGATGTTATCATACACTGCTGCTATGTATGTTCCAGGTTGCAGATCACTTTTGTCCACACTTGTTGTGACTGTGGTCATAGTGACACTAACTTTGGGTCCTCCTGTCTTTATGTCGCCTGATGACAGTCGATATATGTGTAGCTCATCATTACTAATAGGCCGAAATCTGTGATGAGAACGTGTTCCTGCTACAGTGTTTGCCGTTTCTAGACGGCTATGCAGCTTGGTTTTGCAGTCTTGTATTTTGTTTTGTGACACGTAAAAAAAAACTTTATGCCATGTACATTTTCATTTGCCCAGGTCCAAAGGCGTCAAGGTGTGATGGGTTTCCACTGCTTGCAGACTGGTGCTTGTGGCTAGACATTTAACTGTCCCTTAAATGCCATCACATGGACCCTGAGATGTGGCAAAAAATGTCATTCTGCTTGAATGTTGAAGTCATCCTTATTGAAGTATAAATTAAAAAAGTTTTTGCAGTTCTTGTATTGTGCACTTGCACTATCACTAAAGTAGTAAACATACTCCAATTTTGACAATAGTATCGCTAAGTGTTTCATAACTACCGTAATGAAGGCATGCACAGTTATGGCTACATGGTTACGGGTATCGCTAATAATGCACAGGCTCACACAATTTGAAGTGTCACAATCATCTTGCCTAAAATATACAACAAGCTGAAAGTCACCATGTTCTTTGGTCCACTTCAGTGACATATCTTTTAAGCTTTTACTGGCTCCTTTTTTTGTGAGACAAGAAAGGATTACAGCATGTTTTCTGAAATTCTTCATATCTTAGCAGCAGAAGCTTTTCATGATAGTAGCAGACTGAAGTTTCAGGTTCATTGGTTACTGCATTTGAAACTTCAGTTCTCAGAATCAAAAGTTATTTTTCTTCATCTGTACAGTGGTCCCAGCTATGTAATCCAATGGTTTTTGAGTAAATAGTAATATGGCAGTCCGTATTTAAAAGACTACCAAATGAGCCGCTGCCATGATTGACTCTTTATGTGTCTCCCTATCTCTTTCTCTGGAAAGTTTCAGTTTTGGTCTCTTTAAAGGGAATCCCCTTCCCATCAGTTTCTGTTTGTTTCATTTTCTGTATGGGAGTTTTATCCCATTGCCTCAGTTTAGTTCACTTTTTTGGTATGGTTTTTAACAATGTGTAAATTATGTATGCTGTACAGCAGTAATCGAGCATCAACGTCATAATTTTTTTCTCCACTACGAAAGAGAGTACCCAGCTGTTTTTTTTATGGTAGTAATTTATACCTTTTTTAAACACCCCCCAAAAAATGGGATCCCTAATGTCAATTGAATCTAGCGTTTTTAATTATATTAGAAAAACGTGCGTTTTTGCTGTAACACAAAACATGAGGCAGATAAAGTAATTTGGTTTGGATTTTTGGATTTGGGAGGAAGAGTAACCTTAGGAGTCCAAATTTTGTGTCAATTCCTTAATAAAAACATGTAATACTTCAAATAAACTGGATAAAGAAGTCGCGATTAGCATATTATTTAATAAATTTAACAATCAATATTTAATCAACTAATTGTCAGACTGTCAAGATTTTTGGCAGAAATAGTTCTTTTGACATCCTCTCTTAACTAATTTTTTTTTGTAGAAATCTGAGATGGGTGGAGGACAACCCTGGTTGAACTGACATGGAATGACCCATGTATTTATCTTAAGTAACGGCACAAAAGAGTTTTAAAAATTCTACTTTCAAATAGTGATTTGCTTTGATTCAATTAGATTTGTGCGATCTCAGTTCCTATTCACCATGTATTTTACCACTTTTCATGTGCCTACAGAATGTCATCTAGATATGTGACTGTTACCAGAAAATAGAGTTGGACCTCCTTAGCACTATGTGAATGGGCCTAGCGCCAAGGAGTTTAAACTGTAATTCTCTCTTTAAAGGTATAGGGGGTCACCTATATTCTACTCCTTTAGGCAGCTACCCCCTACAGACTATTCAAAAAGGGAGCGCAGATAAGCACATCAGTATTCTATGTTTCCAGTAAATGATCACTGCCTGATACAGCTTCACAGTTTCCAAAACAATAGGGTGTCTAAGTTTATAAATTTAATGTTGTATTTGAATTTAGTAAAGGTATGCTTTCATTTCCACTTACCAAATTTCATAATCAGCTAAAATAATTTCCTCATCTCTAATTATCAGTTTTGTAAAGTTCATATGTATTTTGGAAAAATTTAAAATAATGTTTTTTCTTTCTTTGAGTATCATTATATCAAAATTCAGAAGTTGTTTATTTAATTGTTTCCTTTCCTTTCTCTAAAATATATGTGTCCATTATCTATTGAGGTGCTATTGGGGTGTCTTATTGGTTTTTTATGCCTTGTAATTACTTATTTATACTGATTTAGTTGGCATGTGCATACTTTATCTTATATCTGATTCAATAGACCAACAATTTAATAATATATAATAACAAGTATATAATATTTATTCAATCTGCATAGGTTTCTGATGAATTCTTGAATCAAGTTTATTAAAAATTGTATCATCTATTTGGAGTCTTATAATGTTGTGGATATGCATATAGATTTTTGGAATTATTTGTCACAGCTAAAGGCCTTTTTCGCTTTGTTGTGGGTGCTGAATCTTTTCTTCCAAGTCACAAATTCGGAGTCAGGATGGGCCCCGAAGTTTACTCAGGTGGATACTACCTCAGAGAGGTGAGGAGTCTAACGGAAGAGAGGTTTTCATCAGGGATCCCCGCAAGGGAATATGGACTTAGCCGCTCTCTAACCACAGGTCGCAATCCTCTAAGGGGGGCGATGAGCGAGACTAAATAGATGGACAGGAGATAAAGGTGGAAATGTGGATATGTCAGAGCGCTGAGGTCCTGATGAGCTGGAAGCCCTGGAGCAGGATCAGAGGTAATGCGCAATTATCTGCAGAGTGGCAGCAGCGTCTTGACTGCGGAGGTGATACAGAAGTACACAGGAGAGCAACAGGATGCAGGATGGTGAAACGCTGAGGTCCTGATGAGCTGGAAGCCCTAGAGCAGGATCAGAGGAGATGCGTAACGGTCTGCAGTGTGGTTGCTGAATCTAACGAATAATGAGCTGGAAGCAATAAACAGGAGCCAGAGGAGGAGACATCCTTTCAGTTAAGGAGACCTGAAGATCTGGCACCTTAGTAGGGAGGCAGGTGTTTAAATAGACAGGCCTGACAGGCAATTGGCCAATCAGGTGAATGCAGGAAGTTTTGAAAAGACCAGGTGTGCGCATGCTCAGTTCAGACCAGCAAGTGAATGTAGGGAATGAAAACCAAGAGAACAGGTATGAGCAGAGACAAGAATGAATGGTTAACTGTTGTGATGTGTGACATCTTACTTTCTTAGTGTGAGAGGGAAAATGCATCTTTATCATATTTACATTTTCTAAGTCTTTAATTGGCAATCTCTGATAGATTAAGTATGATTTTGGTCAAGATATAATTTTTGTTTGTTTTTTTTTTTTTTACTTTAACATGCACCATACATTCAATTTGTTCTACCGCTCTACTGGCTTTCACATAATTTTAGTGCATTCCCTTTTCTGTTTGTTTTAATTATTCAGTTTTCATTATAAATTCAAACCCTTGCATTTATGAAATATATTATCCCAATCTATAATCATTTATGGGTCTTAAAGATGGGTGGTGGGGGGTACGGAATAATGGCTGCCACTATTCCGACAATACTTACACCGACACGGCGACCCCGAACGGCTACTACTTTATGACCTGCTTTCAGTACGACTGCCAGGGATCGCGACCAATGAATAATCTGGCCACTCTGCATGACTTCACTTTAGACTATGACGCTCTTCTTCTTGCTGTTAAGGTGGAAATGTAACTATGCTGCCATAGACAATGTACAACACTAAACAAAGTACATTGTCTATGGCCGCATACTTACATTTCCACCTTAACGGCAAGGAGAAGAGCGTCGCGGTCGGTAGTGACGTCATGCAGAGTGGCCGGATTCTTCATTGGTCACGATCCCTGTCAGTCGCCGGTCACAGCAGTCGTCCTGGAGCCAGGTCGTGAAGTAGCCGTTCGGGATGGCCACATCGGGGTAAGTATTGTCGGGGTAGTCAGCATCGATATGCTGACTATCACCGCTTAAAGATATGACTATAGATCTACCCTTAATATATAACCCACTGTGGTCATATCTTCAGCTAAATAGTGTTCCCAAGTAATTGCTACCTAAGCATTTTTAGTTTCTTTAATTAACAAACTTTCAATATTCTGAAACTAGTAATCAAATCATCCATAGTAGTGTATATTATAAGGATTATCATTGAAGAATATAATTTGTATTATAAAATTTCTTTAGTCTTCATATGTAGATATATTCCAATACCATTACTTAATATATTTGAGCACTGAGGAATACATTTTTCATAATTCTTTTTTCCCAAAACCTTTACAATTGATGCTATGGAAATGGTCAGTGATGGAGAAAAAAAGGATTATGAAAAATGAATTCCTTAGTGCTCATATATATTAATTAAGTGTATTGTAAAGTATTCAAAATCTATTAAACGTGGCAGACAATAAACAAAAAAAAAACCACATAGGGTTTGATTCGTTAAGGAAAGTAAGACCAAAAAAGTTTTCTCCTAGACAAACCATTTTACAATGCAAGGGGTGCTAATTAGCTTATTATTTTGCATATTTTGCATATAAGTTACATACTGGCTGTTTTTTCATGTAGCACACAAATACTTCATAGCTCTATGTTTACACTGAAATATAAAGTTGATTTAGAACATGCCTTACCCCAACTATAAATCTGTCCCCATATTTTAAATTTACATCCCCCTCCAATGCAACATGGTTTTGTCAAGGTGCAAAGTTACTAATTTTTTAGCTTTATTTTCCTTAATGAATCAGGCCCATAGAGTATATAAAATAATTCATAGCTATTATAAAAAAACATATAACAATACATTTCATATGAAATAAAAATAATTTATATATCTTTGATAAAAAATAGCATATTTATTAATTCTAGTCTGAATGCCAATTACATGACTACCTAAGACTTGAAGTCAGATTGGAGGTGGAAGGGGCGGATGGATGTAAAGGAAATGTAGGGAAGGAATGAAGGAAATGTACAGTAAGGGTGTGCCAAAGTTGTGCCGCGGCAGATGTGGCCAAATCAAGACCTGGGTTTCTCTTAGTTATTTTTGTTTTCAAATGTATCATTTGCACCAGATACAGGGCAGGTATAAGTGCCAACTAATAGTGATGACTGGCATGGCATTGTGTTTGTTTAGAAAATGACATGTATGCATGCCTCTACCTAGCACAGAACATGTGTTTGCAAGTAAGATAGACTGTAAAAATGCATTGTGTGTACACTATGCAGTAAGAATATCTTGATTTATGTATTTAGTATTTTTAAAATATTTTTTTTTAAACCAGCCATAAACTTATAAATGATTATGCTGTTTACAGTTGTTTATTTATTTTATAATATAAATTTATTTACATGTGTTCTCATTTGACCTTATATTGCACATATGTTTGTGCATATACTGCAAACTGTTCTGTTTGTTAACATATGGCAAGTACTATTTAGGCAGAATGTACTTACACACCGAATCAAATTGAAATGCATCTTGAGATCAGCTTAAATTTAAATACGATCGGAACAACATTTAAGTTCTGTGCTCTTTTTTTGTGTGCAAATTGCGTTTCGATTTGGATCAGACCCATAATGTTCAATAATTAAGATGTATAAAAACAGACACCTTTTGATATCTGCAATAAAAAATGTATACTATATTAATATTTCAGTCTATTAAAAAAAAACAATATATAAAATGACAGTATTATGCATACAGCAGCATTTCACTCTTTAGAGATGATGTCACTTAGGAAATAAATGTGTTCCTAACTCTAAGGTACAGTATAATTTCAACTCCATAAAACATGACTGCTTCTAATGAACAAGAATGTGTCTCTTTGGAAATACGTAATAATACTTTTTTTTAATATGTGTTTTATTCAAAATACTGCTGCAATGCTCAACAATTCTTTTTTCCTTTATACTGACCCCTATACTCTTTGTGGCACCCGCACCTAACAATGAAAATGATTTCTGATGACTGGCATGTTAGATTTTTTTATTAGAATTTTGTTTAAAAAACTAGTTGTCTTTATGTTACTTAAACCAAATACACAGGACCACATAAAGAACTATTAGACAAATTAGTGTAGAGGGGCAAGTCGAATATTGGAGAAAAAGTGAAAGAGCTACGGTGGGAAAGTTGGGAGAGTCATCCTTTCTGCTTGCCCCCCCCTCCACCATATGGATGCGTAGTGACATTTTGATATGGGTATCATCCCTAACCTGTTGTCTGTCATTCTGTCACTCTGTTATCATCACTATAATCCTACCTAATAAGGTTTTTTAGAAATCCTTTATAACTATAGTACTAATTGATATTGCCATCACTATAGTTAGGGTTACATTGAGCATTCCTAATTACCCCAAATATTAGCATTCAGCAGAATGAACTGCATGAAATGGGCATACTGAGAAATATTGTCAGTGTGATTTTTGGGGAAAATGTCTGGAGAACATATTTATACAATTTTAATATGGCATTTTAAGTAACATAGATAATTTTCTTAGCCTAACTTGCTCTCAATTGCTCTTAGTCAATCATAATGATTGAGGCTTTTGTGCTATAAATCAGAACATCGTTGGGGGTCACTGAATCTTCATTTCCTTGTTTTCTGTGGATAGGATCTGATTTTGCACAATTGGAAAAAAAAGACCAGAATAAATTATCTTCTTGCAAAAATAGCTGCATGCCCACATTGTGATTTTGAAAACTTTTACCATAAAAATGCTCTTCATTTCCTTTTGTGGGATTTCAGACCCATGTTGAAATGATGGAAAGAGTAAGAGTAACACTGCAAAGTATCTAGTTAATGTTAATGTTTTCTTTTATTCCACTTGGACGTCAGTAAGTGAAAGCCTCAACAACAGCTCTCTCATTGTCCCCACTGTTCATGATTGGTTTTCTCCACTAGGCAAGGTCATTGCAATATCAATGGGTTTGAACTTGGACTCAACTCAAAGAACATGTCATAGCTGAAAAGACTCCCCAGAACTATGGCTTGGGACAACCAGCAGTACACACACAACAGGGTTGAAGAGAGATTTATTAATTATTCGATCCTGAAATTTAATACCATTCACTTCTAGTACGTAGTACTCCCAATTCATCTAGAATATAAGGGACAGTCAATTAATTTAGTGTTTAGTTAAAGGTGATATATTAAAACATTTTTGTAAACAAAGAACATTTTGTGCATCTTCTACTTTTCAATAAAGTAATATTTCTTTAACCTTACTTCTGAGTTTTTGTCAACGGGTGAGGCAGAAATGTTTTATTTTAGGAACTCTTCAATGCCTTGCGAGTTTGCTGTTGTGGCTGGAAATGTGCCCTATGTAAAGAGAAAACAGATCACTTTAAAGTCCAGTCTACTAAAACTTATGGACTTCCCCTTCATTAATTTCAACTTTTTAATGGGTTTCCTAGGGTAAGCCTCATTTTTGTCTTATTAAAACTAGTGTGAGATGACTTTATTACATGTGTCACTACTGTATTTTTTTATATTTATGCTGACTGTAATTTACCCAGAAATGCATTTTCTATAAAAAAAAAAGTGCTCCACTGGAAGTATAGGCCATGATTTAATATCTGTCACCTTATGTGTGAAAGTAAGTTTACAATGGAAATTTAGGTTCCGTAGCCACCCACAAACCAAGTAAAACTTTAACCTGGGTGGTCTCTGTGACCTCTGTAGTGATGATTAATTATAAGGCAATTTAACAGTGAACATAGTTAATCCTAAATCAAAGACTACAAGCAATGCCCCAACATAAAACAGCAAATTATGTGCAATATAGACAGTTCCTAAACTTCCAAAGTGCATGACAGAACAAAACTTCTAAATGGTTTATGCACTGCACCAAACCAGATGTCTGTTCACTTGCAATATATTGTAACACAAATTATTTGCCAGCCGAAACTTCAATTGTTTTCAAGCTATTGAAGGAAAGGAGAACTGTTTAGTAAGAAAGGTTGTGAAAATTTGTAGTAAGAAATAGTGATGATACCACTCACAACATTTTAGTGAAAGGTACACCATAATGTGATATAATAAAAAGAAAAAAGGACACATCACAGGGCGCAAACCAGCTCATTATATATACGTCACAGTACATTTACAATATCTGTGTAAAATGTGTAAAAATGCCATATTTATTCAAAACACATCTAAAAGAAACATTCTCACTAGAAGCCTGCTTGCTGAACAAAAACATTTGCTATTTACTTTCTATATGGTGATGATACTAATCACAGTTGACCAACATCCGTTTTATATCAATATTACATTCACCTATTGAACATTTATGAAGATGAATTGTCATTTTTCATTTATGCTATTTAATATAAGTAGTTTCACAAGGAAGATAAATAAGAAATGGTGTCATATATATTTTAGAGTATTGTGCTCCTCATGGTACTATTGTACAAGGAGTGATTGCAAATGAAGGTACAAGTTCTGGTTGGTTTCTATAGTACCTATCATGTTCAACAATTGGTTAAACACTATAATTAATTAAAAATATATTTAAATAAGAAATCCAATTTCAGTCATGTAGTACAGTGTAAGCATTAAGGAGGAGATCTTTCATCTTTTCCTTATGGACCATACGCAAGCATTTGTGTCCTATGTATAGGGACATACATCTGGGAAATATCACTTACATGCTAATTGAATATTATTATATAATCCATTATTACATATTCCATTTTCCATTAGGAGATTCACACAAGTAATAGTTAGCAAATGTCAAAATGAAGTGATTTCCCTGCACATTACTCTCCTCCCCCCACTTGTCCAAACTGGGAGTTGTTAAAGAGTTTAATAATAAAGACCATTATATTTGAATAGCTCTAGGTTCCATCCTGTGCATGAGCCACTCCAACAGAGATCTTTTAATTAACATATTTTAAGACAAAGACACAGTTTGGAGAAGGCTGCTCACAGAGACACACACTCTCTCTTCACTAGTTGGACACACTATAGAATGGAAACCATGCATAAGTTCTTCTTGTTACTGCTAATATGTGATCATGAGGGAATATATAATGCTTAAATATGTTTAATATGGACAGTGTTTAGTGCCATTGTGTTTATTAAAAAGGGCTAGCAATATAAACAAATGATTCCCTCTACAAGTACACGTTGCACGAAAAGCTATATCTACAGGGTGACATCTATCTGTCATCTGAAGTGGTGGTAATTGAATTTTGATTGTGTGCAAAACACTATCATAACGACCGGGGAGCATCCTCTGCCTTCCCCACAGCTGTCAGGTACAACTACGCAGTGCCGGCTGAGAGTCAACCGACTCCAAAGGTTAAAATCTTGAGATACGTCTGATTGTATATAAGCACATATGTTTTGTGTAGGTTCAACACTGGAAATACATAGTGTGTAAGGAAGCAGTGCCGTAACTAGACATTCTAGTGCCCTGGGCGAGACAGGGCACCGGCGCCCCCATCTAAGTGGGAGTGACATTTGCCAAGTGGGTGTGGCTAACCTAATGTGGGGGTGTGGCTAGCACTTTACTGAAAGAATTCTGTTACATGTCTGCAGACCCCAAACATGAGCACAAAAGCATGGAGGAGAAGATGAAAATCCTCTGTAAGGTAAGGTACAAGGGGGCTGACAGGTGACCACCGCCTCATTCACCTCCAGCTATTATCTGCTGTCAGTATCACTGATTTACATCTCTACACTGGGGAAATGTCAGATAATATGTAAACTTGTCTTATCCATCCCTGATATTAATTATTGATGCCACTACCTGAACTTTTAGTTTATTTTCCCTTTCAATGTATTTATTTTGTCCTTCCTTCCATTGCTTGCTGTATGTTTTTGGTTTGTTTCTCCCTGCCTCCTTTAAATTATCTTATTCCTTTTCATCTGTGTGCTTGTTTAGACCTGTGCATGAAAAATCAATTTACAACATAAAGGGGTCTATAATGTCACCATCTGTCATACCACTTCAGAAGTGATGTAGTCCTGTCTGCAAATATTTCTCCACTAATTTATTTTTTGAGAGAGAGACAGACTTTGTTGGATATGATTGTGCTGTAATTCAGATAAGTATATATATCCAAGTAATTGCACTGTATTGATCTGAATACACTCTGCATTACACTGTGATCACCAGAACATGGGCTCCACATTATACTGTGGTTTCCAGAATATGTGCTCTGTATTATGTTGTGGTTCCCAGAATATATGCTCTGCATTTTATAGTCTTCTTATGAATATGGGTTCTGCATTTTATGGTCTTCTTATGTATATGGGCTTTGCAGTGTACCATGATCATCAGAATATTGGTATTACACATTGGTCTTCAGACTATGAGAATTTGGTTTATAAGCAAAGTGCTTGCTCACGCTAAGTCCTGGCCCAACAAGTCCCACTGTGCAGGGGCGGGCTGGCAATTTTCAGCCCGGGGGGCGCCCAGGTGGCCGCATCACATGACAAGTGATGCGGACGCATTATTGATGTCGCGGCCGCATCATTGATGACGCGGCCGCATCATTGATGACGCGGCCGCATCATTGATGACGCGGCCGCATCGCATGTCATGTGATGCGGCCGCCTGTGCCCCGCTGGTAATATTCAGTTTATGCAGACGGCACCGCTTGCATCCACGGGGGAGGGGGGGGGGGGGCAGCCAGCCCAAACAGCGGTTAGACTGAGTGGCTCGGGATGCCCCCCTGCCCCCGGCCCAGCCTGCCCCTGCCACTGTGTCACTTTGTTAGTGACCATGTCTCTATGTGATAGTAGCTCATCACATATTGAAGTGAAATCATGTTTTTATTTAATCTACTATCTAATATATTGAGCAGGTCTGGTTTTCTGTGCTGCCACAGTCCATCACCCCTTATATTTAAATATTCTACCCACTGCTTTTAAACGATCAGATCAGGAAGACAGTGAGATAGGATGGGGTCGAGTAGCGATGATGCCGCTGATGACAATTACTGAATAGTGAGGGTGAGTACTCTGGACAATGAGTGCATATAAAACTATACTAGCTATATGGGGACATATTTGCGCTCCAAATGCCGAACTTCCTGTCAGTGGAAAGCACATGCGTTCAACTGTGAAAGTTAAGGGCTGAAGGTACAGAGGCAGGCAGTGGGCGGCTGCTGTGTCCCCTTGGGCTTGCGCCCTGTAAGGAAGTGAAATAGATGTCTTTGGTTTGCAAATGGTAGAATATGGTTGAGATTTGAATGGGTTGGATAGAAGATAGTTACTGCTTGTATGGTTGTATATTACAATATGCTGTTTTGATAATGGAGTTTGTATGATCAATATGTGAATGTGTGTAGGTTGTGTTGCATAGACAAGAGTTGTATATGTTTGAGATAGCATTATGATTGAACAGTATGGCTAGATATAGTGATTACTGCAATTCTATACAATTGTGGGACTATACATTAGATTTATTGGACACAATGAAACAGGATTATGGTGTTTGAATGAAATTATATTATTACATTATATGTTGGAGTTTTAGTATTACTGTACTGGTACCGTGCTTTGTTAAAGATTGCCGCAGGAGCTGTGTGCCATGTGGTCTAGCCTCAATCTTGTAATGTTGTCTTTGTCCACCATCTTGTTATGCAATGTGGGCTATCATCCATCTTGCAAACACTCTCTCGCTATTTAGATGAGATGGGAATGATAGTTTTAAATGAAATTTAAGTGATTTAAGCAGTTTAGATTGTTAGAAAATGATTGTTTAGAAGTTTTGTTTAGAAAGTGATTGTATAGTAAGTTTGTAAGTGTTTGGATAGTGACATATATATAGTAACATATATTAAATAATATTGGAAATTCTTACTTTCTAAAGATAGTTACATTGTATTTTACTGTGCCTGTAATAGAGCTTGTGTTATAGACATTCCTCTACCCCTGAGAGATAAAAGAGAGATTGATGGACAATGTGCAATGGCTGCTAGATAAAGAAATGTTTGTGGTGTATTATTGGAGTTTTAATAAGAATATTGCTAATACTGATTCAGTATGATTGTATATTTTAATATGGACTACATCGTGTAATATGCTTGCTACATGGTTTTATGTTAATAAGAAGTATAATGTACTTGTTTTATAGTCACATATCTTAAGTGGTATAAAACAGGCAATTAAAAAAGGGCACAATAGAGTCACATGCTTTGTTAACATGTGCACTCAAAATGGCTGACCTCATGCCATGCTTTGCTCAGAAGTGACTTTGCACAGGAAAGTTTTATTTAGCAGTGATGTTGCACTGGCAAATTATGTCTGCAAGACAATATAGTCAAAATATATACATATATTTTGAGTGCAATTAGGATCTATGGATATTGCTGCACTAGGTATAAGGTGGAGATAATGCAGCCAACATGGGAAAGGTAATGAATTCTGAGATACACACACACACGCATGTACACACACACACACACACACACACACACACACACACACACACATGCATACACTTACACACACCTACATGAGGATATATACAATTAGTTAGAAATTAGTAATATAAGTTATTGTACCTACACACAGATATCACCTATCTTGAAATTATATTATATGTACCGTTTGCAAATTTTATTTCATAAATATACTGTATATCTGCATTGTAAGGAGTTTTATACTGTCTTGATGCTGGATATTTTTCTATTTTTTTTTAAACATATTTTATTAAGGAAATTTTTCAGTTTTCAAAACAGTGTAAAGGTTAAGTTACATTGATCAAACAACAAGTACCTTGCAAATGAGAAGAACAATGTAAACTTTGTCAATCAAAGTAAAAACATAGAAACGGAAAGAGAAGAGAGAAAGCAGGGAACAGGGGGGGGAAGGAAAAAGGGGGAGGAAAGGAAGAAATGTTAGTGTGGTAAGAGCGGGAAGGAAAAGAGGCACCTGACCTGGCGTCTAGAAGTATTACATGTATATACTATATATTGAACGTCTTCTAACGCTATATTCATTAGTTTCCATTCTAAACAGGCCTTGGTTGTTCTGAACCATAGGAGGCGAGCCAAGGATCCCAAATCACACGAAATTTATTGGGACGATCATTGAGAATGCTTGTAATGTGTTAACAGCTATATGTCTGCCATATTCTATTGATGATTTCAGGCAGCGATGGGGATTCTGGATGTTTAAAATTTGCTGCTATTGCGCATTTAGCCGTATTAAGTATATGGCCTATGAGCGCCATTGTATATTTGTTAACATCCGGTATAGGCCTATGCAATAGTGAATATGAGAGGCAGGGGGGGGAGTTTTACTGCGGTGACTCTATTAATTAAATTGTGAATTTTCCGCCAGAATTCCACAAGTCTCGGACAGGACCACCAAACATGTTGGAATGAGCCTTCCTGCCCACATAGTCTCCAGCATTGTTTAGAGGAGTCAGGATATATGGCTTTCAAGCGTGTTGGGACCAAATACCATCTATATAAGAGCTTATATGAGTTCTCCTTGGTACGGACACAGATAGAGCTCTTAGCGACTCGTGACCTGATCTTAGCCCATCCCTCTATCTCTAGCTCGACGCCAAGGTCTTCTTCCCACTTCAACTCGTAACGATCTTTGGCAGGTTGACGAAATGCCACCATGATACTGTAAAAAGTAGATATTAAACCAGTAGGAAGGGATTTACATCTGCAAAAAGTTTCTAAAGGTGTACGTTGGTATATAAGCTTAAGCGTTGGGAGCGATTGATATAAGTGTCTCAACTGAAGGTATTGATAGAAACAGTCATGGGGAATGCCATATCGTCGTTGTAAGTCTGCAAATTCGGGGAATATTCGCATAGGCGCTATGTCAGTAATAAATCTTAGACCTTGTCGGGACCAGTGGTGAAAAGAGGAGTGTTGTTGCCCTGGTGGAAAAGCTGGATTGTTCCACAGTGGGAACATAGCTTCCGAGTTTTTTATTAGCTGAAACGTGCGGGTACTGTAGTCCCACATCTGGAGGAAGAAACGGGTGTTGGATAAGAGTAACGGGAGTGGTGGTCTATGTTTGATTGATATCCAAAGTAGTGTATAGGGCGAGAGTAATTGCAAAAAGGTAGCCTCAATATCTACCCAGAGCCTAGTGGAAGATGGAGAGTGAAATAAGACTAGCTGGGTCAAGTGTGCAGCATTATAGTATTTGGAGATGTTTGGGAGGCCTACTCCTCCTTCTGAATTTCGTCGGAAGAGCGTACAGGCCCTTACTCGGGGTCGTTTGCCTGCCCAAACAAATCTAGTAATTTGCTTCTGGAGGGTCTGTAGCGCAAGAGAGGGTACTCGAACAGGTAGGGTTTGAAACAAATAGAGAATTCGTGGCAAGAGGTTCATTTTTACCACCGCCATGCGGCCGAGCCAAGAGATATAAAGTTTATCCCATTTTTCAAGATCACGCTTGAGCGAGTCTAAAAGCCTGGGGAAGTTAGCTGCATATATCTGATTATAGTGGGTCGTTAAGTAAATTCCCAGGTATTTAAGTTTATCTTGTTGCCAACGGAAATTTGTTTTCTTCTTCAGGGCATCTAATAGGCGGGGAGGTAGATTAAGAGGGAGAATTTCTGATTTGTCCATGTTGATCTTGAAGTTAGACACTGTGCCATACTCATCAAGTTCTTTTTGAAGAGATGGGATGGAGGCAAGGGGGTTGGTAACTGTAAGAAGAATATCATCTGCGTACATAGATATCTTATAATCAGTCGTCCCCATTTGAATTCCAGAAATTGTCGGGTTCCTGCGTATACGCGACGCCAGTGGTTCCATCGTGAGAGCGAACAGCAAGGGGGAGAGTGGGCAGCCCTGTCGAGTACCATTTGTAATGTGAAACGGAGATGATGCAGCGCTATTGGCTATAACCGTAGCTGAGGGATTGTGATAGAGGGACGCTAGTCCGCATAGGAAACGGCCCCTGAACCCCATTGTGCCCAAGGTGGCTCTCATGAAGGGCCATGAGACCCTGTCGAACGCCTTTTCTGCATCAAGAGACACCACCAGAGCAGGGACCCGGGCCCGGTTTGCTATTTCAATTAGATCAATAGCCCTTCTAGTATTGTCGGCTCCTTGTCGACTAGGGATAAAACCCACCTGATCTGGGTGGACCAGGGCGGGAATCACTCTGGCTAGTCTGTTTGCTATTAGTTTGGCGAATAGCTTTAGGTCCACATTCAATAGCGAAATTGGTCGATAACTTGCACAGTGACTAGGGTCGCGTCCCTCTTTAGCTATAACAATAACGTCTGCTCTGGTGGTGTCCCTTTCAAAGTGCCCACCATTCAAAATTTTTTCAAAAAGCAAAAGAAGCATAGGTGCTAGATCAGAGGCAAATTTTTTATAATAGATTGCCGTGAGGCCATCTGGGCCTGGAGCTTCCGAGTTTCTTAGGGTCTTAATGGTTGTTTTGATCTCTTTTATCGTGATGTCAGCATTTAGAATTAAGAGCTCTGCAGCAGTGAGGCGGGGGAGGGAGCAAGTCTGAAGAAAGTCTCGTATCTGGGTATGTAGAATATCTGGGGAGTCTGTTGCCAAGGGGAGATTATATAGTAAAGTGTAGTAGGCGCTGAATCTATCAGCTATGGATTGTGGGTCGTATAGGGATTGCTGTGCTTGATCTTTAATGGATATTATGCGGTTACGGGTCCCTTTGCTTTGAAGCCTATGAGCGAGCAGATACTGGATATTTTATATATAGAAATGTGGCTATGTAACGAGTGTAGCCAGGAACAGAATACGAAGATAGTGTATGAAATAAAGGCATAAACACAGAGGGCTTGATTCATTAAGGAAAGTAAAGGGAAAATGGAGTAACTTTTGAACCTTGACAAAACCATGTTGCATTGCAAGGGGTGCAAATAAATTATTTTGCACATAAGCAAAATACTGGCTGTTTTTTCATGTAGCACACAAATACTTGATAGCTTTATTTTTACACTGAAATCTAAAGTTGATCTAGGACATGCCCAACCCCAGCTCTAAATCTGCCATCACATTTTAAAATGTACATTTCCTCCAATGCAACATGGTTTTGCCAAGGTGCAAAGTTTTTCATTTTTTTGCTTTGCTCTCCTTAATGAATCGTGCTCACGATCTTTAACAGTAATCCTTTAAATTAATGCTTTACACAGTAGGCTTTATAGAATAGAATGGGCTTTTGCAAACCCTTCAATCTGTAGGTGGACATTCTGCTTGAAAAAAAGCATATTGTCCCAGTAACAAAATAGGAATATGTTATCTGATACTTGGTAGTTGGATCCCAGTAGCTAGCAGCTGGCTCTGCATGTAGTAGGTATGTTGTAGCAATCACAACAACTTGGATTTCTCCAGAAATGGGCCTATGAACAAACATAGTTCAGGACATACAGAAGCTGGATGCAGTAGACAGGATGCAAATGATGGCCTGGTAATGTAGTCAGAGTCTACCAATAATCAGGGTGCCAAAGGGTTAATCTAGAGGACAAGGTCAGAGTCAACCAGCAGTCAGCACACAGAGAAGTGGGTAGCAGTTTTTCTGGTACCTTGGGGTTTATCCAGAAGATTAGTCAGGAAGAAATAGTCACTACACAGCTGAAGGCAGGAGCAAATCAAGATGCAGCGGAGCCAGGAAGTGTTTTGAACACAGTGCCTGGCGAGGCTGCAATTCCTTTTATAGCTGCTAGGTGCTACTTGATGATGTCACAGAGTTAACAAAGAGAGACTGAAATTAGATGTGTAAAGAGGAAGAAGGAGATCCCAGGGACCTAGGCAGAGGTTAGTTTTGTTTCAGGTTCAGGGCAATAGCGGCAAGACACCATAATCCATAGTGGCGGGCAAGCCATGGTAAGATGTTTGCCTAAGTGGGAAATGTGCGGCATGCTTAGGAGGAAGGAGGGCATGCCTCTGCCTTTGGTGACACATATGTCATACTGTAAAAACATGTAGCTTAATAATAAAATATATTCCCTCCAATTAAAAAACTGTGTATAAGTTTTGCATAATATAATAAGGTCTGAGTTTCTATGATAAAGGAATTAGCCTCTCACTGAAGATATAAAACCACATGCTTTTATTTTATTACAAAAGAAACATGTTAAATCAATCAATTAGTAAATTTATGGAGACATTCAAATTGCATAACTATATTCATTATAACAGCATTAATCATATATGAATGTACGATCACAGGATAGTCTCATTGATACAAAATACCGGCACTTGAGTGGTAGTGTAATCATTTCTTTATCATATAAAGGATGATATAAGGAACTATCCATGGTAAATTGAATTAAGGGAGCACCTGTCCCCACCAGATGGTTATATTGATATTCGAGTTACAAATCCCATAAGTGCAAATAGCACGCTGTTTAAGGTTGTCTACCGATGTATTATTTAAATGGTCCAAAGACGTTTCGAATAGTACACACTTACTTGCTAGCTGGTTTACTTCAATCCATGGGTGCAGTAATACAGCTGTCTACAGAGCAGAGCTGTTTGCCGGTTAAAGCGAAAATTGGTAGTTTTATAAAGCCAATACAAGATTGTTGCAGCCATTCAGAAGGCAGAGAGAGATACAATGTATAATGTGACATAGCCGTCAGTGGAGAATTAATTAAACAGGCCTGCAGTCGATTAATACAGTCTACAACTGTCCTCAATAGGTTCTATGAGGCAAATTAGTTCTCCCTTCCTAAAGGTAAATACATCCCAAGCAATAGCAGTTCCACATCTAGGGATATACCCAAGTTCTTTATACTCATTTATTATTTGTAGTACAGAACAATAGTTTGTTGTACTTTTTGTTAAAGAAAAAAGGGTGTACATACCTTTAAAATCAGTGTGCAGGTGCACCCTAAGCCAAATAAAAGTATAGCAATAACCATGCTAATATAGCATAGCAATGCATGTTTATATTTATGTTTAGTTTACGACTTACAAGAAGGCAAAGACTTTGGTGTAAGTTGTTCTGCTTTACATAAACTAACATCCCCAATTTCTAATACGGGATAAAGCATTAATACACAGTATAGCCTGAATAGCATTAATAGCATATTTGGTGAGCAGATAGCACATTGATGAGCATGTAGAATCCTAAGTATTTTTGTTTGTTTAATGTTGTCACACCAGTCTTGTACCTTAGTTTTTTGTTCTGTAAACTCATTTAATATGTGTGGCAGAGTACGTTACTTTGTAGTTTTTTTTTGTTTTTGAGGTCTTGTGAGCAAGCAAAATTAGGGCCTATTTCCCTATCCAGTTATTCTATCTACAGCAGGTATATTTATTTATTGTGAAAAGCATGCCAAACAAAATGCTCCTCACACAGCTTTGCTGAAACACTTTGCTGTTTATTCTCTTGTCAGGATGGAACATACAGCCTCTTCAGTAATCCCAGCAAACCAGTAATCTCACCAAACATTATATCCATGCATCCCTAAAGCTTGCTAGAGAGTTAGTTCCATAACTAGACACTTGTTGGCACCAGACTCACCACACACAGCTGAAACCCAGCTATTTAAGCTTCCTTCAAAACACTGCTCTGGCTGGTCTCCTAATCAATTACACCCAGGTGCCCCACCTGTGCCATTGCCAGAGGTGTATAAAATTAAGTACCTAGCCTTGCAGTCTCCATTTGCAAACATTTGTGATACAAAATGGGTTATTCTGAAGTGCTCAGTGACTTGAAGCGCAGTACTGTTATTACATTTTCTGTTTCAGCACTGAACCCTGCCACCTCTCCTCTTTCTGATTGAGCTATGGCACAGTAAAATGTAACTGCAGATTTAGACCAAGCCAGCCAGCCCTATAATTTCTATTTCAGCAATGACAATTATCAATTTTGCAATGGAGCTTTCCTCTGTGTGTGTAACCTATATAACATCGTACACTTTGACTGCAAATTCAGAAGAAAAGACTGCCAGTCCTTATATTTGTATTTCAGCAATGAGAAGTAGCAATGGAGCAATGGAGCTCTTCTCTTTGTGTGTTACCTATGTAACACCGTAGAATGTCACTTCAGAATTACACCAAGACTGCCAGCACTAGTATTTGTATTTTTCAGCAATGTGAATTAACAATGGAGCTCTCCTCTTTGTGTGTTACCTATATAACACAGTAGAATGTCACTGCAGAATTACAAGAAAGCCTGCTAGCACTAGTATTTGTATTTTTCAGCAATGAGAATTAGAATGGAGCAATGGAGCTCTCCTGAATGTCACTGTAGACTTTGTTGAACACTGCTACCCCCTCCTCTTTCAGTTCTTTCTATGTTGCTGCCCAACTGCTCTACAGACTGCGCTACCCCTTCTGTGTCCCTCCTTGAAATGGCGCTAGATCGCCGTGGAGGGCGGTATTTATAGATTACAAAACTCGCGAGATCCGAGATCCAACGATGTAACAATGATATTTTGTCTCGGTTTTTTTTCCGAAAATGCGTGAAAGTACCGAGCTGACTCGGCTCGGTACTTGGATATGCTAAGTTCGGGTGTGTACGAGCCTGAACATCTCTAATACATATCTATCTATATATATATATATATATATATATATTCCATTCAGTCACATTAACACCACGTGCCTAATATTGTGTAGGTACTCCCCCTTGTGCCACTGAAACAGCCCTGACCTCTAAAGGTGTCCTATGGCATTAAGACGTTAGCAGCAGATCCTTTTCCTTTAAATCCTGTAGGTTACGAGGTGAGGCCTCCATGGCTCTGACTTGTTTTTCCGACACATCACACAGATGCTCACTCAGATTAAGATCTGGGGAATTTGGAGGACAAGTCAGCACCTTGATTTTCTTGTCACATTCCTCAAACAATTCCTAAACAATGTTTCCAGTGTGACAGGGCACATTATCCTGCTGAAGGACCACTTCCATCAAGGAATACTATTGCCATGAAGGGTGTACATGATCTGCAAAATGTTTAGGTAGATGGTACGTGTCAAAGTAAACGTCACATGAATGCCAGGAATCAAGTTTTCCCAGCAGAACATTTCCAAGAGCATCCCACTGCCTCCGCCAGCTTGCTTTCTTCCCATAGTGCATCCTGGTAACACCTCTACCCCAGGTAAGCGGTGCACACACATCCGGCCATTCACATGATGTAAAAAGGGGATTCATAAGGCAGAGCCACCTGCAATGCTCCATGGTCCAGTTCTGGTACCCTTTGTAGGTACTTTCGATGGTAGACAGAGGTCAGCATGGGCAGTCTGACTATGCTGAAGAATATTCAGAGTGCTCATGCTGACCTCTGTCTACCTATGCAGCCCCATACGGAGCAAGCTGCGATACACTATGTGTTCTGACACCTTTCTATCATATCCAGCATTAACTTTTTCAGCAATTTGTGCTTGTGGGATTGGACCAGGAAGGCTAGCCTTTGCTCCGCACTTTTGGCAGGTACTAATCACTGCATACTGGGAACACCGGATGCTCTGACCCAATCATCAAGCCATCACAATTTGGCTGTTCTCAAAGTCGCTCAGATCCTTTAGTTTGCCAATTTTTCTTGCTTCTAAGACATGCATTTCAAGATTTGACTGTTCACTTGCTTTCTAATACATCCCACTCTTTCACAGTGCCATTGTAATGAGACAATAAATGTTATTCACTTCACTTTTCAGTGGTGTCTAATATTTTGGCGGATCGGTGTATGTACATCATACAATATATATTCAGTATATATATAATATACTGTACTATACACACACACACATATATATATATATATATATATATATATATATATATATATATATCTGTATATATATATATATATATATATTTATATATATATATATATATATATATATATATAATAGTAATGCTACATTGACACTAAATCACTTACATTGTTTCTATTTAGTCATTAGATTAAAAGGTGAAATATTTTAAATATTTCCTGCATACACGAGCAACGCTGAATTTGAACATAGACTTTATGCACTCCTTAAATCTTGCCACTCTTGTAGCTATTTATTACATCAAAGGAGGAGAAGCATAGCTTTTTCTAATTAAGATTAATGCACGGTTCTATGATCTTAGCTTGCAGGACTTTAAAATCTATTAATTTCATGTAAGTTGAAATATAAGGCTGAAACTCTTTAAGTAGCATGAAGAATAAACTTAACTGTAACCTTGTGGTAGTCATAGCAAATGCAGTTACTGCTAACTGCCAATAGTATTCTATTTTATTATTATTAATAATTCAAGGTGATTGTATATGGCAACATGAAGTAGTGCAAATGAAAGGGAAAGTGTCAGGGACTGAAATCCTGTAAGAATTTATTTGCAGTTTGTTTAATACATGTATATATATATATATATACTGGAAAAAATTATTGCAGTGCTGTGCACCTCTGATATCCTGCTCCCCAACAATGTTTTCTCTAAACTTAATTAACTAGTTGTTTCCAGTAATGTTAATTTTATATCACTTTAACACTATATTAGGAATATAATTACGACAGTTACTGTGCTTTAGAATTAATGTATTATAGAAGTTACATAAATCAGCAATATACTATTCTAAATCCAGCCTGTAACTCTTTACCCAATATTAGATAAAATGCCACTAAAGGTGGTCCAGCATCAAATACATGGTTTACACTGAAAATGTAAGTTTCAATTTTAGTTTATTTTTCCTTTTTTAAGACTGTGTTAAGCATTTCCATTAATAAAATAATCATTTCATATTGAATGTGTTCCATTATGAAAGTTTAAGACCCCTCACATGAAACTGAATCTTATTGTTTTGAAATAAAATCCTTGAAAATCCCACTGGTACTTGATATAGAAGAGGCAGATGAAAACCTTAATTACATATGATTTTGTTTATCATATTGAACAAAAATATGGTGGTGATGATGAAATTACAAAGAAGTACTGACTTTTTATCCAAAGTGGAGTGCAGATTTAAACAGTGGTCGCTGTGAGGAATGCCGTTGTCACCTGTTCTGCGTCAAATGACTACTCCTGATCCTAACAGTGCTGTTAATTATTATTATTATTATCGTTTATTTGTTAGGCGCCGTACACAGAACAAATAGTAGACTATACAGGGAGAGACAGTACAGAACAATAAATAAAAATACCAATACTTCAGAAACTCTGGCAGGCTAATGCAGTAGAGGCGGAGCAAAAGAACAGGAGTGGAGACAAGAGAGAAGAAGGCCCTACTCATATGAGCTTCCATCCTAAAGGAGGGTAAACAAACAGGCACAAGGGTAGGCAGTTGAAGTCTGGGGAGGAAAGGGGGGGCCGGGAGGAGAGAGGGGAGACAGATTAGAGAAAATGAGGGAGTTAAGTGGCTGGTTGGTAGGCTTTGAGGAACAGGTGAGTTTAGATTGCTTGTTTGAAGGAGCACAGGTTAGGAGAGAGACAGATGGAGCAAGGGAGGTCGTTCCAGTGAAGGGGGGCCACGCGGGAGAAGTCTTGAATTCTGGAGTGGGAAGTGGTGATGAGAGTGAAGGAGAGGCGATGGTCATTGGCCGAGCGCAGGGAGCGGGCAGGAGTGTGAATGGAGAGGAGGTTAGAGATATAAAGGAGCAGTAGCCTGGGAGAGAGCCTTGTAAGTGGTGGTAAGGAGTTTGAAAAGGACTCTGTAGGGGAATTGGAGCCAGTGTAACGCAAGGCAGAGAGGGGAGGCAGAGGAGGAGTGGCATGAGAGGAAGATGAGTGTTGCGGCCGCATTGAGTATAGAGCGGAGGGGGGCAAGGTGGGAGTGAGGGAGGCCAGTAAGGAGGAGGTTACAGTAATCGAGGCAGGAGATGATGAGAGCATGGATGATATTTTTATTGGCATCTTAATAATATTAATAATGTAAATTACAGAGAATGACACAAATATTATTTTCACAAAATCTGCTGCCTCAGTTTTTATGATGGCAATTTGCATATACTCCAGAATGTCATGAAGAGTGATCAGATGAATTGAAATTAATTTCAAAGTCCCTCTTTGCCATGACAATTAACTTTATACCAAAAACAACATTTCCACTGTATTTCAGCCCTGCCACAAAAGGACAAGCTGACATCAGGTCAATGATTCTCTAATTAACACAGGTGAGAGTGTTGAGGAGGACAAGGCTGGAGATCACTCATGCATTGCTGATTTAGTTAGAACAACATACTCATACTGGAAGCTTTAAAAGGAGGGTGGTGCTTGAAATCATTGTTCTTCCTCGGATAACCATGCTTATCTGCAAAGAAACACGTGCAGTCATCATTGCTTTGCACAAAAAGGATTTCACAGGCAAGGATATTGCTGCTAGTAAGATTGCACCTAAATCAACCATTTATCAGATCATCAAGAACTTCAAGGTGAAAGGTTCAATAGTTACGAAGAAGGCTTCAGGGTGCCCAAGAACGTCCAGCAAGGGCCAGGACCGTCTCCTAACATTGATTCAGCTGGGGTATCAGGGTACCACAGTGCAGAACTTGCTCAGGAATGGCAGCAGGCAGGTGTGAGTGCATCTTCCCTCACAGTGAGGCTGAGAATTTTGGAGGATGGCCTGGTGTCAAGAAGGCCAGTAAAGAAGCCACTTCTCTCCAGGAAAAATATCATGGACAGGCTGATATTCTGCAAAATGGTGGTAATCGTTTATACGATTACCACCATTCCGACCTGGTGAATTCCTCCCAACAAAATGCGAAAGAATTAAATTCCGACTGTAAAATAAAGAGACTTACTTTGAATCCGACACTGTAGATGAGCGATGAACGCACAATGTTCAAAGCAAGTTATTCCGATTGAAGAAGTCTTCGGCAGTGCGGAGTGACGTCATCGCAATGTCTGTCAATCCAAATTTAAAGAGGCAATGTGGGGTCAAGTGTTTAAGCACTTAACCTTTGGGGTCCCCACATTGCCGATTACTTGTGTCATTCTCAAATCTTTTGGCCATGACTGTACACAGTCTATTCCTCATGTGGAGGAACAATATAAAGTATGTACGTGCAAACTTACATAGTTACATAGTTGTTGAGCTTAAAAAAAGACATCAGTCCATCAAGTTCAACCTATTCTGGATCTCCTGTGATCCCTCTCTTATATTTGAAATTGATCCAAATAAAGCAATCGCCAATCTGTTTCAATCTGGAAAAATCCCCCCTGACCCAATATTTCAGTCCTATTTTTCCCTGAATCTACTACTGTTCTTTATTTTAATAAGCAGTCACAATCCTTAATACCTTTTTCCGCGAAAAATTTGTCTAACCCTTTCTTAAACATACCAATTGAGTCTGCCATTATTATTATTATTATTATTATCATTTATTTGTTAGGCGCCACAAGGTATCCAGAGCGCCGCACACAGTACTAACAGTAGACTATACAGGGTGAAACCATACAGAACAATGAACAAAAAGTACCAATACTTCAGAAACTCCGGCCAGTCATATGCAGTAAAGACGGAGCGGAAGAACAGGTATGGAGACAGGAGGGGAGGGGGCCCTGCTCATACGAGCTTACATCCTAAGGGAGGGCAAATAGACCAGGCACAAGAGGCAAGAGGAGAGAAGGGAGGACGAGCTAAAGGGAGGAGATGGGGGTTAAATAGATGGTTGGTAGGCTTTGAGGAAGAGGTGAGTTTTGAGTGCACGTTTGAAGGTGCACAGAGTAGGAGAGAGACGGATGGAACAAGTGAGGTCGTTCCAGAGAAGGGGGGCTGCACGGGAAAATTCTTGGATTCTGGAGTGGGAAGAGGTGATAAGAATGGAGGAGAGGCGGCGGTCGTTGGCCGAGCGCAGTGAGCGGGCAGGAGTGTGAATGGAGAGGAGGTTAGAGATATAAGGGGCAATAGAGTTGGAGAGAGCCTTGTAAGTGGTGGTGAGGAGTTTGAAAAGGATTCTGTAGGGGAAGGGGAGCCAGTGTAAGGCAAGGCAGAGAGGGGAGGCAGAGGAGGAGTGGCATGAGAGGAAGATAAGTGTTGCGGCCGCATTGAGTATAGAGCGGAGGGGGGAGAGATGGGAGTGGGGGAGGCCAGTGAGGAGGAGGTTACAATAATCGAGGCAGGAGATGATGAGTGCGTGGATGATAGTTTTGGTGGCATCCTGAGAGAGAAAAGGATGGATACCATCACAACCTTCCCTGGTAGTGAATTTCATATCTTGACTGCCCTTACTGTAAAGAGCCCGTTCCTTTACTGGTTGTGAAACTTCCTCTCCTCTAACCTTAGTGCGTGACCGTGTGTCCTGTGTACAGTCCTTGGGGTAAAAAGTTCTTAATGTATTTGTACATAGTAATCATAATTTAAATGTGGCTGTACAGTTCACAGTTTTCAAGAAGCAAGGTGGTGTGTAAATATATTCTAACTTAAATAAATGCGTACAACAGTTACTTTTCTTCTGTGCAGATTTCTATTTAATCAAACTGAGCTATTAACACTTTTAAGCAAGAAAAAGTTTACATTAACAGATAACTGTCCTAGTCTTCTACACCTTTTCTTCCCTAACTACCTTCTCCCCTGGGACCCTTATCTGCGTTCAAAAAAATGTTTATGTTTAATATCTAATTTGCCCAAATGCTGTCAGTTATTTTTTGTTTGAGCAATAAACAGCCTCCTTCTCTACTGCCTCATAATAGTATCTTGCTCCAAGTTCTGTGAGCATACTTAATTTCCATGTCTCTGATTAATACTGCTTCGAGCACACTGAAGCGCTTGTCTTCTCCTAACTCCTAACATCTATCCTTCGGTTTGCACTTAATGGACCAGAAACCATTGCTGTTGCACAATTATGTACACTATACACCACTTTTTTCAGGAATTTTGCTTTGGGACATATTCAAAAGGTTTTATTCCCCAACAGGGGGGTGAATATATTTGATCAGAATTTTAAACATTTCAGAGGTCTACTTGAAAAGTCATTCTGACTGCGGCCCTCTTGGCAGCTTGAAGCTTCTCATAAGTGGATGTCATTTTGAGCACTATTAGTTACAGACATAAATGTTGTGTGTAAAGATGTGCTTAGTATATTTCCACTTAATCCCTTCTCCCATTAAAGTATGAAATCATTACAATGGATCTAATGCTCTATGATTCTTGAAAAGCCTTGTTATTAATGGGCTTTTCTTATCTTGTGAATTAGGAATTTTAAATGGGACTTCCATATTTACAGGAAAATGAAAGTCAGTTTTCACACTAATAGTGTCATCAGCTCATCACTGTCTATCTTTAAATATATTTCCTTTAAAGGAAACAGCCATTAGGCTTTAACTATTATTATGACCTTGTCGCATTACACACTACAAAACTAATGACCTAGATTTATTATATTTTACTTTTATTATTCCTCAATTAATTATATCAAAACCATGCATTAAACAAAGCCAAGAAGCAGTGATCCTGTTAAATATAATGTTTGGATCTATATTAGATTAATTTTGCTGATTTTTATTTTAAGTGAAATTAAACATAACCATTTTAAATGACAGGGAAAAACTACATGTATAGTTTTCATAAAAAAAATATCTTATTTTTAAGTTCTAATCATGCTATTTTTTTACACTAATCTACTGTTTTTGACAACAGTTTTTTCTGGCACACAATAAATAAATAGTGTTGACGTTTAATAATTGGACAAAGGTGGTAATAAATAATTTCTGTACACTACAATCAGTTGCGATGCAATTAATACGCAATGTAATTATTATCATAACATTTAAATATTTTTAACATATTTTCTATCTTTTAATATAAAATATAAAGTGGTAAAGAGAGGCAAATTAATGTCTCCAACATTTAAATTACATTACTATGAGTTTGGTATCATTCTGTTCACAATTGTATGTGAATGTTTCAGGTATTATTTATGTAGTGTTCGCACATTGCGAATACTACTAATAAATAATATCACTTTTCCTAAACCAAATAGCAAGTCCAGAGATGTCATAAAAGAACTGATTTGTACAGGTTTTGAGACAGGAGCCTGAGATGGGACACCTGGCTCAAGGAACAATGACCAACGGATTCAACCAATGGGGCGTCAAGTTGTTGGGAGGTCATGACCCATAGACCTATGAATGTGAACCTTCATACTGTCACTGTGTATCGTTGTGATGTCACTGGTTTTTACAACTGTACAGTGTATAAATTGTTCACCTCTGGCTTTGGCTTTGGAAACCAGTGCATTTTAATTAGAGATGGTCACTGACCCCCGTGTTTTGGTTTTGGATTCGGTTTTGGATCTGGATTACCGTCGTGTTTTGGTTTTGGTTTTGGTTTTGCAAAACTGCCATTGCGTGTTTTGGTTTTGGTTTTGGTTTTGTTTGGTTTTGTTTTGCTATTTTTTTGGAAAATCCATGTTTTTGGGCCTAAATTAACCCAATTTAGTGCTCCAACTGTTTTAGAGACAAGTAATCTAATTGTTGAGGTAATAAATCATCCAAAAAAACAGTTTAATTCTTCGTTGGTAGGCCTATTCTACACACAAAACAGATTGTCTTCCTCTCCATCTATGCATATTGGCAATGCAGCCATCGTCTTTGAATGTATATTACACCCTACACTTATAGTTAAATATGTAAAGAAATGGAAAAAGCCAGTTTGGTTTCTGTCTCTCAAGGCCCCCCTCCACTTGTATAAAATACCAAAAAATTCAGCCATTATAGACTGTACAATATTAATTGACATGGAGAAAGCCAGTTTGGTTTCTGTCTCTCTAGGCCCCCCTCCACTTGTATAAAATACCAAAAAATCCAGCCGTTATAGACTGTACAATATTAATTGACATGGAGAAAGCCAGTTTGGTTTCTGTATCTCTAGGCCCCCCTCCACTTGTATAAAATACTAATAAATTCAGCCGTTATATACTGTACAATATAAATTGAAATGGACAAAGGCAGTTTGGTATCTGTCTGCATCAGATCCTCTCTCCACTAGGAGTAAAATAGAAAACTATTCAGCCGTTATATAATCTAGAATATAAATAAAAATTGAGAAAGGCAATTTGGTATCTGTCTGCATCATAATCATCAACATCATCATTAGCGCCCTCGTCGCCTACACAAATCTCCCCCTCATCCTCTTCTAATTCCAAAGTGGCATCCTCAATTTGGGTATCACCGGCTACACTCGGGCTATTAAGGCACACATCAGCAGAATGCTCACGATTAGACATCCCACTGTTGGATGGACTCTCCACAGGGATTGTTGTCATTTGTGAATCAGAGCAAATATTCTCCTGTAATGCCTCACTGTTATCTTGCCGCTCGGCTTTGACGCGTAACAGTAGTTGTGCACCAATTGTAGGCTGGGTAACTTTTTGGGATCTGCCACTAATAGCCAAAGGTGAAGGCCTCATTCTCTCTTTGCCACTGCGTGTGTAGAATGGTATGCTTGCAATTTTTTTTTTATCGTCACTTAACTTTTGCTCAGTTACACTTCTTTTTCGCTTCAATACAGTAAAATTTTTTTTGGTTTTTGTTTTTTGCACTAATTTGAAAACACTCTGTTGTTTGACATCGCCTTGGCCAGATGACGTACTGGGAACACTAACATCAGGACTGGTGACAGAACCTGGTTGCTCATTTAGATCATATGTGGACTGCTTTGAATCCATTCTGAGCGCAAACCACTGGGGAGTGCTAAAAATTATTTAGTAGATTCTGCTGACAGTTATGACTTTTGACAGCCAGAAATATTAATGCACAATTAGAGAGGACACCCCAAAAACACTGAGGAGTGCTTAAAATTATTGAGTAGATACTGCTGACAGATATGACTTTTGACAGCCAGAAATATTAATGCACAATTAGAGAGGACACCCCAAAAACACTGAGGAGTGCTAACATTTATTGAGTAGATACTGCTGACAGATATGACTTTTGACAGCCAGAAATATTAATGCACAATTAGGGAGGACACCCCAAAAACACAGAGGAGTGCTAAAATTTATTGAGTAGATACTGCTGACAGATATGACTTTTGACAGCCAGAAATATTAATGCACAATTAGAGAGGACACCCCAAAAACACTGAGGAGTGCTTAAAATTATTGAGTAGATACTGCTGACAGATATGACTTTTGACAGCCAGAAATATTAATGCACAATTAGAGAGGACACCCCAAAAACACTGAGGAGTGCTTAAAATTATTGAGTAGATACTGCTGACAGATATGACTTTTGACAGCCAGAAATATTAATGCACAATTAGAGAGGACACCCCAAAAACACTGAGGAGTGCTAACATTTATTGAGTAGATACTGCTGACAGATATGACTTTTGACAGCCAGAAATATTAATGCACAATTATGGGGGACAACCCAAAAGCGCTGGGGAGTGCCAAATATGAAGAAAAAATAATAAACCTCTATCCTCCTCTCTGCACTAGCGATTTTGGTTAGAGCAATTGCAAGAACAATATTGTATTCTTTCTCTGTCCCTGCTCTAATTAGCCTATGACTACACCCTGCTCTCTCCCTCTGTCAAATGGCGATGGATTGCTGTGGAGGCGTGTATTTATAAAGTTGAAGTATCGCGAGAACCGAGTCCCGAGATCCGACGACGTCACAATGACGTTCGGCCTCGATTTGGATTCGGAATTGGCGGGAGAGTACCGAGCTGCTCAGCTCGGTACTCGGATACCCAAAGTTCGGGTGGGTTCGGTTCTCGGAGAACCGGACCCGCCCATCTCTAATTTTAATAGAAGCTTATGTTAGTTCTAAGGGCGCAAGCATATGCATGCCAAACTTTGCCTTATAATATTTTGCAAGTAAAACCTATGTGCTTTGGAACCACAGGGATTGCATTAGAGAATCTTTATTCCAAACAATACATACAGACGTAACAATAGAAACCCCAGCCCTATTCTTTATTGTTCTTTAACGTTTCACATTGCTCCTGGTGAGATTTGGAACCCCCTCCAACTCCACAGCAAAAACATTAGCAAGAGGCACATTAGTGCCAGGAATTACATTCAATATCAATAAAATGAAAAATGTGCAGTATAAGAATAGCAAATAGTGACATATAGGTTAATTTTATTGGGAAGAGCAAATGTGATAATAAGGTGTGTATTTGGTGTGATATTTTTTCTTGTCCAAAGCATATGCTGTAAAGATATACCTCCTAAGCTGAAACACCATTCTTAATGTGTATGCACTAAGCTCTAAAGAAGACAACATTGTATCTATGTTCAGTTGGTGCATTGTGTCAAGTAAGTCTCACTGTCCAAAAGGTGTCCTCTTATTTAACTGAATGTTTAACCAGCTTCTCCATCTCTCCACTTGTTTCTGTTTTCTGCAGCAGCTCCATTTCGGCGGCACTGTATTGTACATCAGCCGTGGCGCTGTCAAAGAAGCGTCCGTGGCAGTGCTGCATTTTACTACAATACAGCACCGCTGCTGCACAGTACAGTGCTGCTATGTAGGTGCACTGTTTAGCCCCCGTTCTTCAGGTAGTGGAGGGGTTTCTGGAGAACCAGAACCCCCCCCCCCCTGCGTGCGCCCCTGTATAGGTAGTTTATTACGCACATGGTTTCTGTGTCATAAGCTGTAAACAGTTAAGTGTCAAATTTAACCCCAGCAGAGTTTAGTGATGAGCAGCAAGGATTAAATATAAATGGCTGCTGCAATGTAAACCTTTACTAAGCTATTTTGTTATATTGTACAACTCCTGACCCTGGCAGCCTAATTTTTAAATACAAAGTTAAACAAAAGTTGTAAATAAATGAAAACATTTGATACCCCACAGCCTAGTCTTTGAGACTCTAAACCTAGGTTACTTTGAGGTTTCCAAGCTATGGTATTCCCAGCATCCTTTCTGCTGTTCATTGAAGGGGAGTGTCATAATAAAATGTTTCCAAATTCAGTGTTTGGAGGAGGGCACCTCAGCCCACTTCTAGTAGCGCAAAGCCCGAGAAATAATAATCTTCCCCATGCCTTTATAGAGGACCACCTGGAGCAGTGTGGAGCTAAGCTAATATTAAACACTTCCAAATGGCCTTTTGTGAGTCATTTTGACCATATCTCAAATCATAACACATGGATGGTAAATATACTGAGGTGATTTTTTTAAAATATAAATTAAAAAGTCAGTGGTCAGACAGACAGGGCTGTAGAAATAAAACTACTCAGGCCAATGATTGCAAGCCTTGTTAGGCTTACTAGACAATCTAGATCATACTTCTAGAATATAAACCAGTTAAAAATATGCTTACATGAAAGAAGCAGAAATTGTGAAGTAGTTGTAATTTGTTAAATTCTATTGCAATATTCTGGTAACATGTTCCTCTTTTCTTGTTAGGAAGCTGTAGCTGTCAAAATGTGGAAATCTTTCTGTAAAACTGTATAACTGCAATACAGTCTAACCATCATGCCTTAAGTATCTAGTATTGCAAATCCTGTACAGAACTGAATAATTTGTGAGCTTTTCTTTTAGAAATAAATAGTATTGATATGATAAATAGGCCTCTTAGAGAGAAAACATCTAGCAATGGAACTAGACACACTGGGTCTGAGTCATTAAGGAGAGCAAAGCAAAAAAAGGTATAAATTTGATCCTGGACAAACCATGTTACAATGCAAGGGGTGCAAATTGGTTTATTATTCTGCACATAAGGAAAATACTGGCTATTTTTTCATGTAGCACACAAATACTTGATAGCTTTATTTTACGCTGAAATTTAAAGTTGATCTAGGACATGTTCTATCCCAACTATAAATCTGTCCCCACATTTAAAAATTACCTCCCCCTCCAATGGAACATGGTTTTGCCCAGGTACAAAGTTACTCCTTAATGACTGAGGCCCACATGTAATCTGCACACCCACACATTTAATTCATTTAGTGAAAGATTTACCTAACATTAATAATTGATGGCCATTGTCAAGGGACCACTGAATAATTATTAAATTATTAAATATACCTTAAGAATGTCAATAAAATATATATGTCCTGTTTCTTTTACAAGTAGATGTTTCTTAAGCCTAAATTAGGTAAAAATGTGTGCAATCTATCCACACATATACCGTATTTCCCCATGTATAAGACGCACCTTTTTCCCAAAAATTTGGGGTCTAAAAGCTGGGTGCGTCTTATACAGTGCCAGCGGTATTTACCTATTACCTCGAGTCCAGAATGATCACCCAGAGATGCAGCATGAAATTACTGAAAGAGACTCCCGCACTTCTTTTCTCCTCCCTCAGAGCTGTAAATTACGTGACCGAGAGTTCCGATGAGATAAGTCATGACAATGATGTGTAGTAGTGCTGCCTTCCTGTCAGACGCTGGTATTAACAGTTTCACATCCAGATTTGCAATCTCCTGTGAGACACTGGTAATAACTTGAGTTCAATGACTTTAAGTAATACATTTCTTTTCAAATTTTGGGACCCAAATTTAAGGTGTGTCTTATACATGGGTGCGTCTTATACATGGGGAAATACGGTACTTTACCTATGCATATACTGCAAAATATTTCTTTAATTCATTGCACAAGTGGGATAATCTGCACGCCTTCAATTAATAGAACAAATATAATGCTTTATTTTAAGTAAAATGGCCTCTTTTGAGCACTAACGGTCCAGTGCATATATCCAATGTGCATGCTACACTGCTCAGAGGCGGCCTCCGATCTGCTCTTTTGAAAGCTGTTGTGATATCCTTTGTGGGTGGCCTGTAGACTCTCAGCTGAAAACAATTCATCATCATCATCATCATCATCATTTATTTATATAGCGCCACTAATTCCGCAGCGCTGTACAGAGAACTCATTCACATCAGTCCCTGCCCCATTGGAGCTTACAGTCTAAATTCCCTAATATATACACACACTCACACAAAGACAGTGTCACGGGCACTAGGAGTCTTTACCCAGGGATCACCAGGTGATAGGCTTACCAGAGCAGTATAGGTGGTAATATGGTACTCTGGTAGCAGGGTGATCACGGAACAGGAAATAGCAGATGATGAGATGCTCAGGAAAGTCTATGACTAGCAGCACTGGCAATATGGAGGTAGTAATACACGAGGAACTGTATGGACAAAGGACACGTGAAGGTAGTCAGTGGTCTGCGGTAGCAAGTTGTACCACTGCTATAGTGAGGAGGAATGTCCAACAGAAACGAGGAGGTGATGAGAGTCAGCGGTCTGCGGATAGCAAGTTGTACCGCTGTCTGAGTGAAGGAATGGAATCCAAGTGGAGGTATCCGGGGAGTCAGTGGTCTGCGTTAGCAAGTTGTACCACTGCTATGTGAGAGGATACTGGAACAGGTGAAACTGTAAACAGGAGTCAGTGGTCTGCCACTAGCAAGTTGTACCACTGAATATATATGTGAGGAGGTGCACGGGGAGAGACTGCAACACAATATATACACGGGCACCTTGACTTTGATCCACAGTAATATGCACAATATAAATGTATAAATGACTGAACAACACTGCCAATATAGAAAGTCTCTTGAAGCAATCCAGCATGAGATAACACAGTCAATGATGGCAGTAGAGTCAGCAGATAGTACACTCCAGAGGAGAACCAACACAGTCAATGATGGCAATAGACTCAGCGGATAGTACACTCCAGAGGAGAACCAACACAGTCCAGCAAGGTATGCAATACACAGCACAGTCAATGGGAAGTATGCATACCGTGGTTCAGGAGAAGGCAGTCAGACAGGAGTGCAGAGATACCTGAAGGGCAGGAGGCCAGCAGGATACAAGTCCCTGGATGGGTGAAGCGGGGGTCTAGCAGGTGCAGCGCACAGGTAGGTAGACCAGCAGGGAACACAGGAAGGCGTGGAGAGCGGATCAGCAGTAGATGGATGAGTAGCGCTGAGAAGTCACAGCAGCGGGTCTCTGCGGGAACACGGAGGTAACCAATAGCAACCAGCAGGTGCAGTAACGATGGGACCCCGGAGCAGAGTTGAACTGGAACAGATGATCACGGAGAGTAGCGGGTAGCAATAGTGGCAGCAGACTCAAGGAAACACGGTAGAGTTGACAAGGACTGAAGACTGAAGCGCACAGAGGCAGCGGATAGGAATCAGCTAGCAGTCACGAGGATGAAACACAGACGAGTTGCAGGTTGAAGACTGTAGTGCACGGAGGCAGCGGATAGGAATCAGCCAAACAGTCACGGTGATGAAACACAGACGAGTTGCAGGTTGAAGCCTGTAGTGCACGGAGGCAGCGGATAGGAATCAGCTGGCAGTCACAATCATGAACAGGTGAGTGGATGTGGTTGAAGCCTGTAGTGCACGGAGGCAGCGGATAGGCATCAGCTAACAGTCCCAATGATAAATGGTAGAGTTGAAGTGATAAGAAGACTGTAGTGCACGGAGGCAGCGGATAGGAATCAGCTCACAGTCACGATGATACAGTAGATGGTAGAAGTGGTATGGGAACCACAGTAGTAGAAGTGGTTTGGAAACCACAGAGGTAGAAGTGGTTTGGAAACCACAGGAATCAGCTGGGCTGAATAAACAAGGAAACACAGGAACACCTTCAGAGACTCATGGGGAATGAGACTCCAAGATCAGGCAATGTGGTGATGACCACAGGTGCTTAATATAGGGAGGTTGCCTGATCTGCCAATTAAGTTAAAGGAACATACACTGGAGGTATAGAAAGGGCTGCGCATGCGCAGTCCCTCAGGATGGAGGACGGCCACGGTTCCTAAATGTCCGGTAAGAAGCACTCACAGTCCGGTGAGTGACAGTACCCCCCCTTTTAAAGGTGGGCACAGAACGCCTGGACCCGGGCTTGTCCGGATTTTTGGAATAAAACTTCTTCAGAAGGGCAGGAGCATTAAGATCTTCAGCTTTGATCCATGAACGCTCTTCAGGACCAAAGCCCTTCCAATGAACGAGGAAACGGAGGACTCCTCGCGAAATTTTTGCATCCAATACCTCAGTAATCTCGAAATCCTCCTCCTGATGAACTTGAACTGGCTGCGGTGCTGAGGGAGGAGTCGAGAAACGGTTGATGATGAGAGGTTTGAGCAAGGACACATGGAAGGCATTGGAAATCCGAAGATTCTTAGGAAGAAGAAGTTTAACACATACTGGATTGATAACTTGAATGATCCTATATGGACCAATAAAACGAGGGGCGAATTTCATAGATGGAACCTTCAAACGAATATTTTTGGTAGATAACCAGACACGATCTCCAATTTTTAGTGGTGGAATAGCCCGCCTCTTCTTATCTGCGAAAGACTTATATTTATTAGATGTCTTCTTTAAACAGGTTTTGACCTGAGACCAGATATTTTTGAAGGTTTGACAAGCAGTCTCCACAGCAGGAACTTGGGTGGGCGGGAGGGCAGGAAATTCCGGAAAAGACGGATGGTGACCGTAGACCACAAAGAATGGAGTTTTGGATGATGACTCATGGTACATGTTGTTATGGGCGAATTCAGCCCAAGGGAGCAATTCTACCCAGTTGTCTTGGTTGGCTGAAGAGAACATCCTAATAAAAGTCTCAAGATCTTGATTGACTCGTTCCGTTTGTCCGTTAGATTGCGGATGGTAAGACGATGAGAGTGCTAATCGTATGCCCAAGGTTTTACAAAGGGCCCGCCAGAATCTGGAAACGAATTGTACTCCTCTATCCGACACAATCTCAGACGGACATCCATGGATGCGGAAGATTTCTTTAATGAAATGTTCAGCCAGAGTAGACGAGGAAGGTAAACCGGACAGAGGGACGAAATGGGCCATCTTCGAAAATCTGTCTACCACTACCCAAATAGTATTGTGATTCTTACTTGGTGGCAAATCAGTAACGAAATCCATACTAATATGGGTCCAAGGCTTGGACGGAATGGGTAGTGGTCGCAGCAACCCTGCTGGAGTTCTGCGGGAGGATTTGAACTGAGAACATAAATCACAGGAAGCAATAAACTCTTTGACGTCTCTCCTCATTGAAGGCCACCAGTAACTACGAGAGAGAATCTCAAAGGTCTTGTGTTCACCGGCGTGTCCAGAAAAACGAGAGGCATGGAACCACGAAAGGATTTTCCTCCTCAGAGTAGGAGGCACAAGGGTCTTCCCAAATGGTAGCATTTTGGTGGATGAAGCAGCCAGAGAAATACATTTGGGGTCTAGAATAGCATGGTTGGGAACCTCTTCTACATCAGAGGACGTCACAAAAGCTCGAGATAGAGCGTCAGCTTTCTTGTTCTTAGCGGCTGGTTTGAAGGTTATAATTAATTCAAAACGGGAAAAGAAAAGAGACCATCTTGCTTGACGAGGGTTCAAGCATTGAGCAGATTGCAAATATGACAAGTTCTTATGATCCGTGAAGATCGTCACCGGATGGCGAGCTCCTTCCAACAAGTATCTCCATTCCTCTAATGCAGCTTTGATGGCCAGCAACTCCTTGTCCCCGATAGTATAATTTTTCTCTGCGGGCAGAAGACCCCGAGAGTAGAAGGCACAAGGATGTAATTTTTGTTGCTCCGAGCGTTGGGAGAGAATAGCTCCTAAGCCCACATTAGAGGCATCTACTTCTAGGAAGAAGGGGAGTGTCACATCAGGCTGTCGCAGAATGGGAGCAGACGAGAAGGCCTCTTTGAGGATTTGAAAGGCTTGGAGAGCCTCAGATGACCATTGCTTAGTATTAGCCCCTTTCCGAGTTAGGGCCACAATGGGAGATGCAATGGATGAAAAGTCTTGAATGAAGCGTCTATAGTAATTGGCAAAACCTAAGAAACGCTGGATGGCACGAAGAGTAGTTGGCTGAGGCCAATGTAGTACAGCATTTACTTTGTCTGGATCCATCTTCAGGCCAACTCCGGAAACTATATACCCCAAGAATGGAATCTGGGGTAACTCGAATGAACATTTTTCCAATTTACAGAACAACGAGTTTTTCCGTAGTCTGGAGAGGACCTCTGCCACATGTTGGTGATGAGAAGGCAGGTCCTGTGAGAAGATCAATATGTCGTCTAGGTAGACAACGACACATACATATAATAAGTCCCGAAAGATCTCATTGATGAAACCCTGGAAAACAGCGGGGGCATTACACAGCCCGAAGGGCATTACTAAATATTCGTAATGCCCATCTCTGGTGTTAAACGCGGTCTTCCATTCGTCACCGGAACGGATTCTAATTAAATTGTAAGCACCACGAAGATCCAACTTAGTAAATATCCGAGCTCCCTTGATGCGATCAAATAGCTCAGTGATCAGCGGAATGGGATACCGATTCTTGATAGTAATGGCGTTGAGTCCACGAAAATCTATACAAGGGCGTAATGATCCATCCTTCTTTTTGACGAAGAAGAACCCAGCTCCAGCGGGAGAGGTGGAAGGTCGAATGAACCCACGCTGGAGATTCTCCTGTATGTACTCAGATGTGGCTTGAGTTTCAGGTAACGAGAGAGGATAGACCCGACCCCTGGGAGGAGTCTTGCCAGGTAGAAGGTCGATCGGACAATCCCAAGAACGATGAGGAGGAAGACGTTCAGACTGAGCTTTATCAAACACATCGGCAAATGAAGCATACTGAGGAGGGAGTCCCGGGGAGGAAGATGAGATGGAAGATCGCTGTACTTTAAGAGGAATAACTTGAGAGAGACAACGATGGTGACATTCAGACCCCCAAGACGTAACTTGAGGGGTGCGCCAGTCAATCTGGGGAGAGTGACACTGAAGCCATGGAAGGCCTAAGACAATCGGACTTGTCGTAACTGGAAGAATTAAAAACGAAATTTCTTCATGGTGTAGTACACCAATCTGAAGGGTTACTGGAGACGTACTCTGGGTGATGAGACCATTGATGAGGCGTGATCCATCTATAGCCGTCACAGTAATGGGTGTTTTTAAAGTGATCACTGGTAGGGACCATTGATTCACTAGTGATTTAGAAATGAAATTTCCTGCTGCTCCGGAATCAATCAATGCCTGTGACTCAAAGGATTTGGTAGCAAAGGAAATCGTAACATCAAAAGCGCAGACTTTAGATTTCATAGACAATGGAGAGGACTCCAGGGACCCTAACTTCACCTCTCCAGAACTAGTTAGGGCCTGGCATTTCCCGATCTCTTAGGGCAAGAACTGAGCATATGTGTGGAATCAGCACAATAGATACAGAGTCTATTCTTTACTCTTCGTTTCCTCTCTTCTAAAGATAATTTGGAACGTCCTATCTCCATGGGAATCACAGAAGGTGAAACTGGACGAAATTGAGGGTTTAAACGAAGAGGTGCTTTAGCAGAAGTTGTTTTCTCAGATTCTCTTTCACGAAATCTCATGTCTACACGATGGCAAAGAGAGATCAAATCTTCTAGTGATGAAGGAAGCTCTTGGGTAGTCAGTGCATCTTTAATTTTATCGGAGAGCCCCTGCCAGAAGGCGGCAACTAATGCTTCAGTATTCCACTGAAGTTCAGAGGCTAAGATCCTAAATTGAATGACATACTGTCCTACTGTATGGGAGCCTTGTCGCAAACGAAGAATGCTGGAAGCAGCGGAGGTCACACGACCTGGTTCATCGAACACACTTCGGAACGTGGAAATGAATTTGGCACTATCTTGTAGAATTGGATCGTTTCTTTCCCACAGAGGGGAGGCCCAAGCCAGGGCTTGTCCAGAAAACAATGAGATAAGATAGGCCACTCTGGAACGATGGGTAGAAAAATTTTGAGGTTGGAGTTCAAAATGGACTGAACATTGGTTAAGGAAACCTCTACAAGTTTTGGGGTCCCCGTCATATTTTGACGGAGTAGGCAGGTGAAGCGTAGGAGCTGTAGACACCTGGGATGGCACTGGGGAAACGGAGGAAAGCACAGGAGCTTCAATACTAGCTGTAACAGTCTGTCCAGATGTTCCTTGGGAGGTTAACGATTGGTAACATTGAAGTAACAGCTGTTGGCGAGCATCCTGTTGCTCCACACGGCTGACCAGATGCTGCAGCATCTCTTTAGCAGTAGGTTCCGTATCTGGGTCTGTCATGGCCTGATCTTACTGTCACGGGCACTAGGAGTCTTTACCCAGGGATCACCAGGTGATAGGCTTACCAGAGCAGTATAGGTGGTAATATGGTACTCTGGTAGCAGGGTGATCACGGAACAGGAAATAGCAGATGATGAGATGCTCAGGAAAGTCTATGACTAGCAGCACTGGCAATATGGAGGTAGTAATACACGAGGAACTGTATGGACAAAGGACACGTGAAGGTAGTCAGTGGTCTGCGGTAGCAAGTTGTACCACTGCTATAGTGAGGAGGAATGTCCAACAGAAACGAGGAGGTGATGAGAGTCAGCGGTCTGCGGATAGCAAGTTGTACCGCTGTCTGAGTGAAGGAATGGAATCCAAGTGGAGGTATCCGGGGAGTCAGTGGTCTGCGTTAGCAAGTTGTACCACTGCTATGTGAGAGGATACTGGAACAGGTGAAACTGTAAACAGGAGTCAGTGGTCTGCCACTAGCAAGTTGTACCACTGAATATATATGTGAGGAGGTGCACGGGGAGAGACTGCAACACAATATATACACGGGCACCTTGACTTTGATCCACAGTAATATGCACAATATAAATGTATAAATGACTGAACAACACTGCCAATATAGAAAGTCTCTTGAAGCAATCCAGCATGAGATAACACAGTCAATGATGGCAGTAGAGTCAGCAGATAGTACACTCCAGAGGAGAACCAACACAGTCAATGATGGCAATAGACTCAGCGGATAGTACACTCCAGAGGAGAACCAACACAGTCCAGCAAGGTATGCAATACACAGCACAGTCAATGGGAAGTATGCATACCGTGGTTCAGGAGAAGGCAGTCAGACAGGAGTGCAGAGATACCTGAAGGGCAGGAGGCCAGCAGGATACAAGTCCCTGGATGGGTGAAGCGGGGGTCTAGCAGGTGCAGCGCACAGGTAGGTAGACCAGCAGGGAACACAGGAAGGCGTGGAGAGCGGATCAGCAGTAGATGGATGAGTAGCGCTGAGAAGTCACAGCAGCGGGTCTCTGCGGGAACACGGAGGTAACCAATAGCAACCAGCAGGTGCAGTAACGATGGGACCCCGGAGCAGAGTTGAACTGGAACAGATGATCACGGAGAGTAGCGGGTAGCAATAGTGGCAGCAGACTCAAGGAAACACGGTAGAGTTGACAAGGACTGAAGACTGAAGCGCACAGAGGCAGCGGATAGGAATCAGCTAGCAGTCACGAGGATGAAACACAGACGAGTTGCAGGTTGAAGACTGTAGTGCACGGAGGCAGCGGATAGGAATCAGCCAAACAGTCACGGTGATGAAACACAGACGAGTTGCAGGTTGAAGCCTGTAGTGCACGGAGGCAGCGGATAGGAATCAGCTGGCAGTCACAATCATGAACAGGTGAGTGGATGTGGTTGAAGCCTGTAGTGCACGGAGGCAGCGGATAGGCATCAGCTAACAGTCCCAATGATAAATGGTAGAGTTGAAGTGATAAGAAGACTGTAGTGCACGGAGGCAGCGGATAGGAATCAGCTCACAGTCACGATGATACAGTAGATGGTAGAAGTGGTATGGGAACCACAGTAGTAGAAGTGGTTTGGAAACCACAGAGGTAGAAGTGGTTTGGAAACCACAGGAATCAGCTGGGCTGAATAAACAAGGAAACACAGGAACACCTTCAGAGACTCATGGGGAATGAGACTCCAAGATCAGGCAATGTGGTGATGACCACAGGTGCTTAATATAGGGAGGTTGCCTGATCTGCCAATTAAGTTAAAGGAACATACACTGGAGGTATAGAAAGGGCTGCGCATGCGCAGTCCCTCAGGATGGAGGACGGCCACGGTTCCTAAATGTCCGGTAAGAAGCACTCACAGTCCGGTGAGTGACAGACAGACAGAGAGGGAGACAGACAGAGACTAGGGTCAATTTTTGATTGCAGCCAATTAACCTACCAGTATGTTTTTGGAGTGTGGGAGGAAACCGGAGCACCCGGAGGAAACCCACGCAAACACAGGGAGAACATACAAACTCCACACAGATAACAATTGCTGTGGGTTAGCAATCAAAAGACCTACCTGAATTTATTAATGTAGCCAATCACTATATGGCCTCTCATGAGCAATTGAAATTAGATAAATATGTTAAATGTATGGCTTCTTAATTTGACCATTGATAGGGGAGAATTTTGGAAGCCAGACAACACACCAAAGCCCCTTTGTAACACTGCTTGATTCTGACAGGAATAGGATCCACCAGTTACAATAACTGACCTTGACCTGGAAATTATGTTCTGTCTAATGATCAAGGGAGTAGATACAGACTGAAGAAAGGTTGACCAGACTTCCTGAGGTCAGGGACTGGAGAAGGCAGAATAATAATGGTCATAAGCATAGATCAGATTGGGTCAGAAGGGAGTTTTCAAGGTCACTGGTTGAGCCAACGGTTGAGGGAAACAGGGTTGTAAAGCAGCCCAAAGTTCAGCAACTGTAGTAATTACAGGCAATGGAGTCCGCATAGCTAATGCTCAACACTAATATCTTACTTGGCTAAGGAATGCTGAGAACAGGTGCTTTACGTAGGAGGAATATAGGTTTACACAGTAATGAGCGGATCTACGATCATATGCCAATTACAAATAAACAAACAAACAAAATAGTGCAACAGTTGCAGATGCAACAATGTCATCGCTTATTGATGTCACACACACCTGAAACTTAACGCCAGGGCTAACAGCAATTATGTGTTTGCATTGAGAGGGGAGGGGGGGGGGGGCTCACGTGCACACCAGGGGCTTGGGTCAGATAAGGTCCTGTAAATATTGTTACACCTTTCTTGGAACAGCACTGCTAATAGTCATTTGCTAAATTAGTATATGGTTTATTATGCATTTTATTTAAACTGATTACACTAAATTACAATAGTACATGTACAGTAACTAACAGTAGGCAACTTTGCTGTTGCCCAAGTGTTTTTAAATGTAAACATTTGAATTGTTTATTACCAATCATACTCATGGTAATGTTTTAAAAAATATATATTTTTCCAGAAATTGTTTTGTGCAGATATATCCTGGTTTCTAAAGTTTTCTATGCGCAAAATTCAGAGGGACATTCTAAATTGTATCAGTGCTTATTGTGTTGTCTCCTGAACAGATTGAAATAATAACCCAATTTATTCCTGCTTATTGTTTATTTGCTTTATGCGTTTGATCGCTGCATGCTTTATAATGCCTTACACTTTAGAGTTTGGTTTATTATCCTTAGTTTATACTTATTTATAGATTATTTATATGGAAATGCACATGAACATGCTAATATGATGATATGTCATTTTAGTGACTGTTTTCTGAGGAGAACACATTTAATTGTGAACTGAAAATGTCCATAACACATGTACAATGCTGCAGGCATACAAGCTAGTAGGTCTATTTAGGACATTTTCTTAAATTATTTATTGGTATGAGCTAAGGATGAAATCTTAGAAACAATATGGATAGAGTAGGATTGTACAGAACTTTGAAATGCAGTAAATTTGTAAGTAAAGCACATCATTTTGAAGAATGAGGGTATGTGCTATTGCATTACTGTGTTAGTGCTGTATATGAAACAAATCAAAGAGAACATTTCTAATGTTAAGAATAAAAGCTCTGATAATACTGGAATATCTATAAAACATATTTAATCTTACATAGAGCATTTTTTTTAATAAATGTGTAATATACCTTTAATTCTTATTATTCTTCAGTAAAATCACCATCATAAATGTAATATCTAAAATAAAATGATAAGAAGTGCATTATTTTATCAGAGTTGTACATGGAATTACTGGGTTCAGAGCAAAAGTTGTAAGGTCCCTCCCAGATCTGCTTTATGCTAAAACATCATCCAACACTTTGGCACACCAAGATACCTATTTACTCTCAGCATCTCAATTACATTGTAAGACTTATTAATATATTACTGGGAATATATGTTAAACTTATGCAGATCACAGCACTGCATGTAGAGTTTCAGTATAGTTACTTGCTAGACTCCTGTTACCCTGGCAATATATATATTTTCCTGTTTGAATTGGTAGGAGAAGTCTTATGCTTAAATTGATCCAGGTGGGTTCCATGACCTCTCCTGGATTGTAATTGAATGACATCCCTGGTATTAATAATAATAATAATCCCTGTTTCCTGGTTAAATCTTCCCTTCCATCTTGAAAACTGGAAGTCTGAGTCCGTTGAAATCTTTTCCATATTACAAAAGCATGGAAGAGGTTACAATAAGAGACTCTCTTAATTAACTAGGACTAATCCACTCATCAACTGGTTTGTGCAACAATTGTTCTTCCCTGGACTCTGCTAGACACCTAGGCACCAAACCAGCAGGGGAGAACACCATTTGGGGCTGCTCTTTCTCAATACTCATTTCCAATCTCTAGACATCTTCTGGTCAGTCCCAATACAGCTGAACTCAGGATAGCCTTGCAAGATGGAATTGTCCTTGCCAGAATTTTTGACTAGTTAAAAGAGTTCTGCAAGGAAATCCCTAGGTGTTTGTGGATCTTCTGAGTTTGGTGTTTGAATTCTGCTTCTACCAACTCCTTCGCTGTTCCAGATTGCAATTCTGCATCGTAGCCTTCCCTTTACATTCAGCATCAGCGGGAGTTGCTCAAGGGTCTGACAACCTGGTGTGTCTACAGAAGTAGAGGGACTGGGGTCCAGACTTGTACCATGCTGGTAGAGAGCTTGTGGCCAAGCAGCTGGGATCTTCCAGACAAGAAGCCAGGAACTATAGTTTGGCCTGGGGCTTTAAAAGTTTGAAGCTAAATAATTCCTATTGTAGTGGTGTGTAATGGTTACAGTTATATTGACTCTGAGATGCTGTGTGGGTTCTTTAAAGCTTGATGACAATTCTGTATTCTTTTTTAATTGTTTTGCGCATTATGTAATAAAGATTCTGTTGTATTTTCCCCCTTCCCTTGCCTATGTGACCCAATGAACCCTAAGGTGCCAATGTTATTTAGTAACCTCAGGCTCTAATGCCATGGTATCCTAACATAAGGCAAACTCTTTGACACACAGTTTATGCCTCATGCTTGGGAATACATTACCCTTGAAAGAAAATAGTTTTTTTAAATTCAGCATATCACTAGGTCTCTCTTTTTTAGCAATCCAAAACAGATGTGTGGATGTGTGAATGGGGCCAAAAATTGTGTTATAAATAGCCTATAAGTATGCTAATTTGTAGTTCTCTAAATGTTGAGCCACTAGTCCACCTTATAATTGGGACTGGAACATATGTTCCCTCACTAGCCTGGATTTTTTATTTTTCTTACCATTATGGCAAAGAATTTGTTGAAGATTTTAGGGAGAAAATATATGGGATAATATACAGGGTGTTTCAAAAAGATGGACCCAAATTGAAATTGCTATATCTCTGCTACCACGAACCATCCATGAATGAAATTCTTACCACTTGAAATGGCCGAGCATAGACTATCAAATGACTATGGCTCAATACCTCTCCCAACGCACCAACAGCCACTGTCCTAAGTCTTTTGCAAGAAGGCGACCCTGCAACAAAAGCCGTTTTGCGATGCAGCATGCCTTTCAACGGCCTTTTGGCATTGATTCACCAATGCCAAAAATCATTCGTCATTGGTTTTGACACTTTGAGGAATCAGGCTGCTTATGTATGGGGAAGAGCACAGGGCGACCATGCAATTCAGAGGAAAATGTGAGAAGAATTTAAGAGAGTTTTCTGCATAGCTGGCCCCCAACTTTTTCTTGTGGGAATATGTAAAAAAATGTGTTTTTGTGTCACCATTTGTGACTAATCTGAATGACCTCAAAAACAAAATCACGGCAGCGGTGAGTTCAGTTGAAAAAGACACATAGGCATTTGGGACGAATTCAACTATCGTCTCGATGTTGTCCGTACAGCAGGTGGAGGGCACATAGAACATTTATAAAATGGTTAGTAAAATTTGATAATTAAACTGTTTATAACTTTTTATGTAATCATAACATGTTGCCATCGTGAAATTTAATGCTTTGAAGTTGGGTGCATCTTTTTGAAACACCCTGTATAATATAAAATTTTGGGTAATAACATCATTGTGAGGTCTTGGGTCTAGTTACAAAGAGTATTACATGATCTGCAAAAAAACCATACTTTTCTTTTCTGCTAGTAGTTCTGTGGCTAGGATGAGAGATCATAGGGGCAGCTTTGTTTAGTTATGCCAAAGCTAGCGAAGAGTAATCCATTACTAAATATATGTAATTTTTGGGCCCTTTATATGGCATTAAAATAGTTTGTAGAAATCATCCTGTAAACTGAAAATATTTGAAAACTGTTGTCAAATAGACCCTGTGGAGTCTGTCAAATGCCTTTTCTGCATTAAGAGACAGCAAAAAGTCAGTGATTTTTACCTCTGTTGCTATTATATGAAAATCTCTTATTGCCTGGGGCTTGAGTACATATTACAAACCCCACCTGGTCCTGATTGACTATGTTGGATATAATTAGGTTCATCTATTTGCTATTCGTTTGGAGAAAATTTTTATGCCAAAATCTAGTAAGTTATTGGTGTAAGGCATGCCGATTCATGTGCACAAACTAAACACAATTTAAACAATTTAAATTCAAATTTGGTGCTGTACAAAGGAATTTATGGATTCTACTGAGGGTTGATGTTGCATCATTTTTCATATATGATGTAATGAGTTTGCTATATTTGCTATGTCTAAGGGATTTGATACTTTCGGGGTATTCAATTAGCTTGTAATATGCCTTAACACACACTTTTACGTGTTTTAGTAGATAGTACATAGAAATAATACAGTATGGGCTAAAAAAGCTGTTTAATTGCTGAAAATCTCGTTTCTGCTTATAGCAATATTTGATAAATTCGCCTTTTTTTTATTCGCACCTAAGAGTGTGGTTTTAAAGCGTTAAGTTAGACATAAATTTTGAAAAATTCTTTATCTTAATGAAAAATTATATTATAAATATGAAATAGTAATCTGTTTAAAGTAAAGTGTATCAAAATTATCTTTAAAAATATACAATTTTTTTTACAAGATTTTATTAATAAGCAATCCCTGTAGAAAAAATAAAGTCCAGACTATATAAAATAACATTTTTTTTTCAATACAGCTCATTCAACTGTCACCTGAGAGATTAGAACAGCCTCCGTTGGAAACTACAGTGACAGAGAAGAGGATTTGTATTTTTATTGCTTTTCAATTCAAATTGCTCAGTTATAGCTAGTTAAATTGTTACCTAATTTAATATTTGTTACATTTTCTATAAATTTAGTAATTGCATAGAAAACAATAGTGACAGAAATATTTTTTTTTTACTAATCTATTTAAATTGTCACCTAGTTTAAATTTTTAAACATTTTTTATTTATTTTTTTTATAAATTTTTTATATTTTTTTTAATATATTTTAGTATTTGTGTAATTTACTAATGGAGCCATTCAGGAGCATAGTTTGGCTGTATATGTATGCAGCGTGTATGGAGGAGTGTGTGAATGATGGTTTGCTTGGTGAGGGAGTGGAAGATGTGGTACAAAGTCAGGAGAATGTGGTGGCGCATGTGGGACTGACTGAGGGAGAGAATGTTGGTGGTCCAGCAATGACTGCATTAGTTGAGCCCAGTTGTCGGATTCCCCAGCCCCGTCTGTACCGCACACTTCGGTAACCTGATGGGGTCCCTGAGGATGAGGTGATAAGACTCTATCACTTTTTTCATTAAATGACCTTCTAAAACATGTCTTGGAACCAGCATTCCCCAATAACCGCGCTGTATCAGGATTAGCAAAGCTGCTTGGGGCATTGCACTTTCTGCCGTCAGGAACTTTTCAACCTACGCTTTCTGTAATTGCAAGTTACTCACAACCCACATTTTCAAGATGCCTGTCCCAGATCCTAAAAGCCTTAATAAAACACACTGGGAAATTTATAAAATTTCTTTAGTCTGAAATACAATTTTGGGAGGTGAAAGCAGATTTTTATTCCGTCACACATATGCCCAATGTCCTGTGTTCTATAGATTGCACTCATGTGGCGCTCACACCTCCACATGGAATGGAAGAGAGCTTTCGAAACCGAAAGCAAACCCATTCTATGAAAGTGCAGATGATGTGTGATGCCCAAAAGAAATTCTGAACGTATGTGTTGGTTTCCTAGGAATATCACATGATGCATTCATTGTGCAAAACTCAGTACTGTTCAGAAAGTCACATTCCACATGGATGGCTGCTTGGTAAGTTATCAAAGTTATAGCTTGTCATCAGTAGTAAATAAAATGAGAATTAAATAAATATAACATATTCAGCCTTTTAGACACATGGTCACATTTACTGACATGTTTTCATTCCCCTCTTTCTTGGCACATATTTCCTGATTGGGGATTAAAGATGGACTCAGCGGCTGGATGAATGACCTAGTCTGAACCATCTGTGCGTCTTGTTCAATGGACTGGACCTCACCATAGATGAACTATTATTGAAGAGACTGTCAACATGCTGTAGTATTTTGAACACTAATTTAAATGGAAGCATTATTTGGACATTCATTTATTGTAAAAACTAATGTTATGGTTAAAAAGATGTTAAATGGATTATTGTTCTGTTTCTGAACATTTATTGTATATGGGCCTGATTCATTAAGGTTCTTAAATGAAGAGGATTCTCAATTCAGTCTCCTGGACAAAACCATGTTACAATGGAAGGGGTGCAAATAAGTGTTCTGTTTTACACATAAGTTAAATACTGACTGTTTTTTCATGTAACACACAAATATCAACTTTAAATTTCAGTGTACAAATAAGCTATCAAATATTTCTGTGTTACATGAAAAAACAGTCAGTATTTAACTTATGTGTAAAACAGAACACTTATTTGCACCCCTTCCATTGTAACATGGTTTTGTCCAGGAGACTGAAATGAGTATCCTCTTCATTTGAGATCCTTAATGAATCAGGCCCTATATCTTTAAATATGTTGTGGTACTTCATTTTTTTATGAAACAAAGATTTAAGTTGAATATATTATTGTTTTCTTGAATGACAGGTTAAATCCCTAAGAAATGGTATAGGAGTCCGCTATAGGGCTGATTGAGTCTGTTAACTGTTAAAGGAAGGATAAGCTGGACATACAGGTGTAACACTATTTAAAAAATATATCACCAGCTTATCCTACCTTCAACATTACCTTTTGGATATGGGTCATATGTGTATGTTAATCATATACATAGAATAAAGAAAGACACATGATTTAAAGGAAAAGTTAAATTTTTTAATGGTATACATGTATTTATGTTTGAAAACAATTGTTCTCTATAGCCACTTGTTTATTACAAATACATATTTAGACAAAGTTATTGGTATATCTTCTTCTGTAATCTGTGAACCAAATAAAAATGAAAATTCAATATTTTGCAATATAAAGGTTCGGTTATCAAAAATGTAATTTGTTTACCTTTTTCACAATTTACTTCTTCATATAAACATCTTTCTTCAATGACAAACTATCTTCATTTAAATTTGACTTCAGTAATCTGTCTTGTACTATAAAAGTGTTGACAGTAATAATTAGGCTGTTGATAAATTTATATTACCATCATTTGCATGATTCTAAAACACAAACATTTTTTTAGTGTGACCATTTGCATTTTGAGCATATAAATATTACACTTACCCTTGTAAAACCAAATTGCTACCGTATTCTTCGTCTTCTGAACTTTTTCTGCCTCTTCTTGATTATTACTTGATTCTCTGAATATACTTTTATATTGTTTGCTACACTTTTTTCTAAAGTATAAAAAAGTCATATGTAAATCTAAAACACTTACATATTATAAAACAGTTACATATTTATCATAGACATGAAATATAAATATCACACTTACCCTTGTAAAAACAATATTGCTACCATATTCATTGTCTTGTGGTCTTCTTCTTCATGATTACTTGACTATCTGTAGACTAGTGTACTTCCTTTTGTTGAAATTTCTCTACAAAGGTAAAATATTATATATATATATATATATATATATATATATATATATATATATACACACACTGGATTTTTTCATTATCATTGCAATATTACTAAAATTAATTATTTTCTGATTTAAATAAAAATGGTATAGTAATTATAATAAAGATTTTTAACAACCTTTATTTTCAACACTTGCAAATGATAATATAATTAGCATTAAATAAATGTAATGTCCCAATAGTCTATTTCACATATTTTGCATTACAGTAATCATACACAATGAGCAGGCATAATGTTCCTCTAAAAATAATCAATCTAATTTACAACGATTTTTTAAAGAAAAACAGAAATAAAATATTTTAACCTAATGTTTTAATATATTAATTGTCATACCTTTCATGATGGATTTAATTTCATTTGTGGATCCTCAGATGATGACAATGATTCCAAGGGGTAAATGTATCAAGGTCCAATTTTTTTAGCAATTTAAAATTGCCGCAAATCGAGGGAGATAACCGTAAATTTGATTCCCCACGTCGCTATATGTGTTAATAGCAATTATTAGTATGATCTCCCAAATCGTTGTTTATCTTGTGATTTGCTGCGATTTAAAACTCATCCATGTTTAGCAAACTCGCCCGTGTTTAGCTGAAAATCACCATTTCCAAAACAATACTGATTTCTGATTGATTGAAAGTTTTACATGCCATACTCTGGCGATTTTAGTCTCACTAAAATTATATTATTAAATAAAAAAATGTGTGAGGTCCCCTCTCTAGGCACTATTAATCCTAGTGCTGGTTGCCTACTGCTGGTTGCATGAAAATCGGGAAAAACTTTGCATGGGATCCTTCCAATTTTCATGCAACCAGCACTAGACAAACTAGCCGGGGTGGGTGACACTATACAAGGGGGACACACAGCAGGGGTCCCCCTGCCATAATGACAAACCAACCCCCGGCTGTTCAGCACTGGGCTGAATTTCCTAGGGAGTGGGATCCGCAATAAAAACAATTTGGACCCCCCTCTAGGAACACCCAGCCCAGTGCTGAATAAACTAGGACTCTTCCTACACCCCTGGACTTGTGGAACTTTATGTCCCAGCCAAGACAGGCTGCCCTAAACAGTCTGGGCATGCTGGTGCCTGTTGAACTACAAGCACCAGCATACCCATGGCAGCCAGGGCATGCTGGCACTTGGGGAACCACAAGTGCCAACATGTCCTGAGACACCCATGCCTCGCTGCGACCTGTAAATGATAAAACCCCAGTAAAGACACAAAACACCATCTTTCGAGTCACATATAATTATTAAAAATAATAAATCCCCATATACTCACCAATCTGATGTTTTCTTCTTCTTTTTTGTTAGAAGCTTTTAATCAAAAATGGCTTGTAACCCATGTCCAAAATAATTTGCAATTCCAATAAAGGTTCATGAAGATGTCTAATGACTAGTGAGGTCAAATAACATGTTCAAGACATGATATGTGCACAAAGTAGTGTCAATAACATCAGCCAAAGAAACTAAAGATGACCTTCAACTTCTTCTGAATCTGAAATGTGCACAAATGCCTCCACTTCTGCCATGCGGGTTCATGGAATCTCTTCTACCTCAGTTTCTGAAATTAGAATAATATGTTTACATTTGGCGGACCTTTAATTTGGAAGATGCTAACTATTAAGTTTTACAAATACCTTTTCTTCTTTTTTCCAGTACTTTGAAAGTGCTGGAATGTGTGGATTCCAGCAATATTTTCAAGTGAGCATCCTTCGCCACATGGATGGTGGAAGCTAATGAATGATATAGATATATTAATTATATTGTCTTAAAAAATATATAAATTTATTTCTTTTTAGACTTATCATACATAACTGTACTTGATACAGCAGATTCCGGTCTTTGAGATGGGAGGCTGTCTTTGAGTATTGAAACTAGAAAACAAACCCCCCCAAAAATTAGAAATTAAATATTAACAAAAGCTTTCACATACAATTAATTGGGTAAACTTTGAGGTACCTACCTTTCAAAATTATTATTTTGCAATTACAATTTCCAAATGTTAACACGTTACTCTTCCCAAAACATGTACACAACACATTTGGGGACTAGCCCAGAAGAACTTGCCTTTGCAGAGATGTCATGCCAAATCTTTTTCTTCTGCTAGTGACTTGACACTCGCAACCATTTACCATCGAGGACGTCTTAGTTTGCAATGCTCTTGCCCACTAGGATGTTGTTCTGCTTCTTAGTGAATCCGGTTGCTCTGGTGATGTTGCTGCCACTCTCCTAGGATCATTTTCATCAGTGTCTTCTTCAGGCTCTGTAGATTGCTGAGAGAGTCCAGTTGACACGCTGTTGATGAATCTCTGGCATCTTCTTTCTTGTTCTCTGTCTCTCTCCTCTGTTCCTTGCTGCCACTCTGATATCTTCTACTTCATCCTGGTGTGCCTGCCAAGAAACATTTCCACTATGCTCCCTAGTCATCCTGTTATATATATACAGTCAGGTCCATAAATATTGGGACATTGACACAATTCTCATATTTTGGGCTCCATACACCACCACAATGGATTTGGAATGAAACTAACAAAATGTGCTTTACTTACAGACTTTCAGCTTTAATTTGAGGGTATTTACATCCAAATCATGTGAACGGTGTAGAAATTACAACGGTTTCTATATGTGCCTCCCACTTTTTAAGGGACCAAAAGTAATGGGACAATCGACTCCAAAGCTATTTCATGGACATGTGTGGGCTATTCCCGTGTTATTTCATCGTCAATTAAGCAGGTAAAAGGTCTGGAGTTGATTCTAGGTGTGACATTTGCATATGGAATCTGTTGCTGTCGACTCTCAATATGAGATCCAAAGAGATGTCACTATCAGTGAAGCAAGCCATCATTAGGTTGAAAAATCAAAACAAACCCATCAGAGAGATAGCAAAAATATTTGGTGTGGCCAAATCAACTGTTTGAAACATTCTTAAAAAGAAAGAACGCACCGGAGAGCTCAGCAACACCAAAAGACCCGGAAGACCACGGAAAACAACTGTGGTGGATGACAAAATATTTTTTTCCCTGGTGAAGAAAAACTCCTTCACAACAGTTGGCCAAATCAAGAACACTCTCCGGGAGGTAGGTGTATATGTGTCAAAGTCAATAATCAAGAGAAGACTTCACAAGAGTGAATATCGAGGGCTCACCACAAGATGTAAACCATTTGTGAGCCACAAAAACAGGAAGACCAGATTACAGTTTGCCAAACAACATCTAAAAAAGCCATTACAGTTCTGGAACAACATCCTATGGACAGATGAGACGAAGGTCAACTTGTACCAGAGTGATGGGAAGAGAAGAGTATGGAGAAGGAAAGGAACTGCTCATGATCCAAAACATACCACCTCATCAGTGAAGCATGGTGGTGGTAGTGTCATGGCGAGGGCATGTATGGCTGCCAATGGAACTAGTTCCCTTGTATTTATTGATGTTGTGACTGCTGACAAAAGCAGCAGGATGAATTCTGAAGTGTTTCGAGCAATATTATCTGCTCATATTCAGTCAAATGCTTCAGAACTCATTGGACGGCGCTTCCCAGTGCAGATGGACAATGACCCGAAGCATACTGCAATAGCAACCAAAGAGTTTTTTAAGGCTAACAAGTGGAATGTTATGCAATGGCCAAGTCAATCACCTGACCTGAATCCAATTGAGTATGCATTTCACTTGATGAAGACAAAACTGAAGGGAAAATGCCCCAAGAACAAGCCAGAACTCAAGACGTTTGCAGTAGAGGCCTTGCAGAGCATCACCAGGGATGAAACCCAGCATCTGGTGATGTCTATGCGTTCCAGACTTCAGGCTGTAATTGACTGCAAAGGATTTGCAACAAAGTATTAAAAAGTGAAAGTTTGATGTAGGATTGTTTAGTTTGTCCCATTACTTTTGATCCCTTAAAAAGTGGGAGGCACATATAGAAACCGTTGTAATTCCTACACTGTTCAACTGATTTGGATGTAAATTCCCTCAAATTAAAGCTGAAAGTCTGCAGTTAAAGCACATCTTGTTTGTTTCATTTCAAATCCATTGTGGTGGTGTATAGAGCCCAAAATATGAGAATTGTGTCGATGTCCCAATATTTATGGACCTGACTGTATATATATATATATATAACAGAAATATGACTATAACGAGAGTACCGATTAAAAAAAATTATAAATAGCTTTCTGCAACAGCTCAGCAAAATCTATAGGAATTTTTCTATCTGAAATGTTTTAAATACAATTTCTAATAAACCATGTCTAAGTTTATTTTTTCTAAGGTACACTATAATAAAAAAACTTATTCAAACTAATATAAAAACTATCTGTTATATCTATATGATCTATTTCTATAAAAAATCAACTCAATAAACTGAATAAATAAATATTTTTCTTTCACTATGCAATTTATTGCAATATGCAATCTAATAAAATAATGGTGTGGTGTAGTGTGTAATGTAGTGTAATGTGGTGTTAGTAGTTTAGTGTGTAAAATGTGTTTCGAGTAGTCTGTTCAAAATCATATATGCAATGTAAATTATATGAAAATGTACAGTAAAATGTGCAAATATATAAGCAGTGAAAATATTGGAATTAAGCAGTGGAAACAGAAGTCCAAAAAGAGCAATTCAGAGAAATAATAATCACCAATAATCAGAGAGTCACAGGGATCAGCCAACAGCATTAAATCTCAGCAAAATGGCAGTTTGCAAAGGGATAAATAATAATGTAATTTAAGTATGCGACTATGTACAATGTACTTTAGAAATGGTTGTACAGTGTACATAGCTGCATAATTACATTACCCCCTTAAGTGCAGCGTTAACAGCGTCGCCTATCTCACTGATGTCATCAAATACCTCTGGCGTCTTCCTTCATCGTGATTGGCTGAAGTCGCTTCATAGTACAGTCATCATGGATTCTTGTCAGGAAGCAGCCGTCCGGACTGAAGATGTCAGGGTAAGGGTAATATGCTGAATAACAGGGTAAGGTGATAGTCAGCATATCGATGCTGACTACCACCGAGAACAGTATGTGGCTATATGTAAATAACAGTCTTAGATGTGTGCTATGAAGCACATGATTCCTTTGTCAGAGTGTCAGGATCTGCCTTTGTTTCCACTGCAGAGCTGCATCAGCATCGGAAGCTCCTGCCTCTGGGACTATATTGAACTTTAGATAATTGTAATTATCCCGCAGTACCTCTAATTCACCAGGGATGCGGCTATCATCAGCACCTATTCTCTCATTATTTATACCTGCCTCTCCCAGTCACCTTTGCTGGTCATTTATGTTGCTGTGCCTGACATAGTTGTGTTCACTTGTTTCTCCTGTTCCCTGGGACTACTAAAAGCTGCTTGCTGACATCTCTGTACGTGGTTTCTCTCCACTCAACCTGTTCACCTGCACCTCGTTATTACCTGCTTTCAGTCTCTCTCAGAAATCCTTGTTCAGTGTCTGTAACACTCGGATTGTTTCATTTTCTGAATTATCTGGATCACATCTGTTCAATATAATATGCTTTCACCATATTCCAGGCTTCACAGCTGTCATTTCCAGCTTTCAGCTTTAAAGTGTGACATAGAGAAGCTTGCCACTTGGCTTTTATACACCTCAATCACTGTCGTCAAGGCTGCTGCTTAGGCAGTAAACCTGCTTATTTGAAATATTAGGCCAACGGATGTTAATAAGGTCACACTGGCAACTTAGTTATGGGCCATGTGCTGTCAGCGACAGGTGGAGATGTCACCAAGCCTTCAACTTGTGAAGAGGATTAGTATGGTATGTTTTTATTTACAGCAGGAGTCCTGGAAGGTGAGTTCTTTTTAGTGCCAGGAAATTTGGTAGTAGACACAATCTGTTACTGTCTTTCAGAGGTACCCCAGTGGTCTATCATGGCTCCATAATAGACCAGTGGGATAACCCAAATGAGTCCCTATGCCAGTAACTATGAAAGGGATGGGCGAACCCCTAATATTTCAGGATTCAGCAGAGAAATGCATATTGTAATCATGGCTGCTAAGCAATGGCCCCCACAAAATAGTTCTTAATTGTTTTATAAATAGCTTATTGAAAATAAGCGCTTTTACATGTTGCAGTTTATTATAACATTTCTGAAATTACTTTTAGAACTTAAATATTGGTTCCTAAAATCATTTAAGGAATTATCTGGCCATGAAAAGGCAGAAAACAACAATCCTACGGGACACACACAGTAGTGGCGATGTCACACAAAGAATTAAAACACATGATTATAAATACAGAAAACTGTAACTAGCTTGTATTTTCTGCAATTGCTAGTTCTAAGAGTCCACTTATTACTATGTATCACTGCTTTAATTAATTAAGCACCACATTTAAAAGCATTTAAATGCTTGTTTGATATTACCCTTACACTGCAGTGTCAGAGTAATGTAGTTTTTATTAATAAGTAAATACGTGTTTTTCTTATAATTATTAAATATACCTAAAGTATGTATCGCTTTATAATGAGAATACAATTAGAGAATATAGTAATATTTTTCTACACTGCATAATCTTAATAAAATACAATGAACCAGAAAATCACTTTTTATTTTTAAATTATGCCCTATGCACATCCAGGGACTGATAGCTCATTGAGAATGGATCTCAAGACTTATAAAAGAGAAGAGCGGACTGAACCATGTGGTAGCTGACCTTGACTGACTGACATTGACACAGACACAAATTATAAAATAGACAGTAAACAAAAAAATGAAGAGACCTAGACAGAATTATGAGTGAGCGAAGAACTTCAGAAAATGACAATGAGAATAATGACATTTAGAGAGTTACAGAGAGATGACAGATTTGAGATAAGGTAAAAGCAGTTATGACATTTTCCAGTACTGACACAATCAAGAAAAGTTTGAAGTAAGGTGAAGTAATACTGTACGGAGACATATGTGTACATGTATACTGTGTATAGTTGCTTTTCTAAAAACATTGCAATTATATGTATTTAACTTTACTGCTGTATACTTTTGCATCTGCAGCATTATTATTTGGAATAATGTTATTTTGGAATGATGTTTGAATACAAATCAGGTGGAGATGAACAAACACCTGTGGTTCAGTTTACTGAAACATAAAAGCCAGAATTCTCTGAATTGTCCAGACTACAACTGTCATGTATTAGCCATTGTCTACTGCTGTCCTTTACCCATCTTTAAACCAATAACGCCTCTGCTTCAAACTTTTTGTTGTGACATTGCTTCCAATTCAAGCTACAGAATGTACTGAGATTCTAGGAAGGGTTTTTGCAGTTTGCAGAGCTAGACAGAGGTAGTTTTGTTTTCTTCTGTTCTGTAGGTAGCTGTTATTATTTTTTTTTAAAAACTATTCACAATTATTTTCAGTGTGTTGGTGAAAAGTAATGGTGATAGTAAACGAAGCAGGGGAAAGTTTAATAGAGAGCATCCCATTTCACACACACTATATATTCCAGTCATTCTATTTTGTCCACAGTAGGCTAAACAGACCCTCCCTATTCACCCAAGTCATGCATTGAAAATATGATCAAGGCCAGGCCAAGTTTGCAGAATTTTTTTTTTTTTCTAGCAGTATTCTCTTACAGTACAGTGCTCTATGTACTGACCGTGGAAATATCATTGGTTTCTGTCATTCTGTTAGCTATACCAGCCTTCAGTCCAGTGTTTTTTTTATGTATCTTGAATGATCTAACAGCTTCACCTTCTATTCTTTATTAAGCACATGCAACTGATTTGTTGACTTTGCAAGATATGAATAGATTAGTATTGTGTATGTTGGCTTTTTGAATTCTGCTAAAACTTTTGGTATGATTTATTTTTTATAAATAAACAACATACTTGGAGAAAACACTTGTGCTTTGGTTGATAACTGGCTTCAAGACTATTAATGGAAAATGTTATTGATCAAAGTTTTCAAGTGGAATATATCATGGTTCTGTCCTGGTTCCACTCCTTTTTTAAATGATTTAGTGATGGGAAATCAAAGTAGTGTGTCAGCATTTTGCTGATGATGCAATCACATTTAATGCACTTAATTTATAATTGTGTGTCTCTTTTCTCCAAAGATATTTGTACTAACTGGGAGCCTCAGCCCTTTGTGCTTATGTTAGAGTAATGGGAAAAACTAATTCTTAAAAGCATTGTTGTGCCTGTCAATTCTACATGAAAAAACTTTAGGAAATTTACCATTAATCTTTCATGCAACAATAGATCTATTTATTTGGATTATTTCATCATACATTTTATATCTGAGAAATAAGCCTACATTTTTATTATTATTATTATTATTATTATTATTATTATTATTATTATTATTATTATTGTTGTTGTTGTTAGTAGTTGCAGCAATAGTAGCAATACTAGTATTGTATTTTTTCATATGCATTACTTATATTCTCACTGCATCTCTTCATGCAAATATTTATTTTACACATTATTTTGTGAAAAATTTAATGTATTTCTTCACTCATTTTATGCCTTGTGTGTTTATATTTATAGAGTAACATAGACTTTGTACTAGCTGGGCAGTAAGACATGTTGTGGTCTCTACTTTTCCAGTTTGTGGCTGGTATATGAAATGCACTGTCTTCTCAGCAACTGCACCTTTTAATGGGGTATACTGTGTTTCTATTTAAAGCCAATAAGTGTTGTGAATTCCAAAACAAACCAGATCAAAAGTTATTAAATTCTACGTAAGAAATATCATAAGAGCAAAATAGGCCAACTTGATCAATTTTAGATTGTTCATATAGTGCTTGAAAGCACTGCATTTACACTTGAGTATGTTGCACTAAATATTCAACACAATTTCTCAGTATTAAATCTCATTTCTCCTCTAATTTCAAAAAGATCAAAATGATGAAGAGGAAACAAAGTTTAAAAAGTTTTAAAAAATTAAATCACAAAGTGTCAGTATTTTATACATGAAGGGGTTTAAAGTTTATTATGCAAAATAAATACTAGCAAATATCAAAAACTACTACACTGTCAGGCACTGGCGCAAAAAAAAAATAACTTTATGACAAGAAAACTGATATGGACATCATAAATTAATCATATTGTATTATAAAAAACAACATTCTTTATATTTTTAATGTATTTCAGGAATATTTTCATCTTTTCTGTTTTTCTGTAAGCGCTGTGGTATCTCCTGTTCATATTTTGGGTATAATGACACTTTAAGCACCCACTTTTTTCAACCCTGTGAACCCAGAGTTTAAATACACTGTTTACCTGCACATAGCAAGCAGCATATGCCCTGAGTTCCTGACACACTGGTACTTATATACTCTATGAATATTGAGTGCTGCATCCATAGGGCCTGATTCATCAAGGAGTGTATCTGCCGATTTTGTGCGTACCATCCTCAAAATTGCTCTGCGCTTGCCCAGAACCGATTCATACACCACAGGCGGTGAAATAATTCCGAGGCTTGCCATTCAGATTGCTGTCTTTTCACATACTTTATGCTTTATAACCTAAGTTGCCTCCAACTCACTGAACCAACAACTAAAATAAACAGAGTTCTTATTCTCTTTCTAGACACTAAGAAATCTGGTAAGAGCACAAAGTAAACCAATACACTTTTAAACTCAGATTCAAAACACAAGTTCTATAAGTAAATGGTATTTTAAAAATTGATTTGTGTATGTTGCTCTCTTATGTGTCTTGCTACTATATTGTGCTGTGATGCAATGTGTAGCACTACATGCAGTTGAAATCATTCAAGGGATAAGAGTTGATTGGAAAAGGTATTTTTTTTTTACGTAGACCAAAGAATTTGCTTGTTCCTGATCTAAGGATCTGATGGTCCAATGGCTTTATCAGAAACTATGCGAATAGCACGCTACGGCATGGAAGGGCATATTTAGCAATAACAAGTGCAAACACTTTTTCATACATTTGCACTCACACATTCATTGTGTAAATAGTTCACCTTAATAAAGTTCCAGCACAGTTTGTATAACCAATTATAATAGACTTAATAGCTTAATATAATAATGTTAAAACCCCTTTATTGATATATAATGTTCAGGATATAGGAAAGGTATCATGTTTATAGTCATTTTCATCCACTTTTTACCATTAGACATCCGCTACAATCGGCTGAACGATCACATCTTGCATATACAATTGATGGATGATAGTGGATTAATGGTCAAAGTTATATTGTGTTTGTAATGCTAATAGACCAGTTTAAACCAGTATTTCAGCAGGAAGACACGTAAGCAGCTGTTGAAGAAGTTGACCTCCACATTATACTGGACTGTCCTAAACCCTGAACCAATGGAAAAATGCCATGACATCACAACTGTATTTTATTGTTCCACAAACTGTATATAAACCAATCACTGAGACCATCATACAGTCTACTTTGACCACAGACTTCAGGATTGAATGACTGTATGCTGGATCCAGGGCACTGCATAGGTATCTGCTATACTTTATTTTATTTATTTGTTATTTGTTGCATCTTGCTATTAAAATTCTTTGTGTGGTAGAACCACATTGATTGCAGCAGACAATAATTATTGATAGCGACTAGACGAACATAACATGCTGCCTCATGATTTTGCCACTCCTTCAGGATTGGGGTGGCTTCCGCCGCAGCTGAGGTGTATCAATTCAATGCTAGACCACACACTTTTTTGCACCCACTCATTTAGGATTGAGGCGACTACTGCCGTGGCACAGTCATGTGCTTCCATCGGCAATATTAAGTCCCTGCGGCGGTGGAAATCTGACGCTTATAGAATATATAAACAACCTTTGGTTCGACCAGACTAGCAAGTTTTTGCTGATGATGTTGACGCAAAGGTGTAAGTTTTCAACTGTTTTCTCATGCATCTTTTCTTCCTAAACCGATCCTCTCCCTCCGCACGGCTCCCCATTTTCCCTTCATCCGGTAGTTAAAGGCTTAATCACTGGTCACGATATGTGGGGGCATGAAAGAATTTTCCCATTTTCTCCATGGATTAAGGCCTGATTAGTGGTGAGCCTCCAGGGTTTCATGGGTTTTTCGCCTTCATTTGGGCTACCGGCGACACACCCCTCCCTTCTTTCTCTTTCTACGTTGTTTATGGAATGGCTCTAACAACCTTGTTTCCAAGAGTACCAAGGTGTGGTCAGCATTTGGTTAGTTTTGATGCTTCCTGACTTTAGATTACTCTGTTTTACCTCCAGGTGCCCAGCCGGAGAAGATTCGGGCATGGATAATTGGACATTCATACGTGAGTCATACTGGGCGTCCAGGCACAGGGCTGCAAGAAAACTTCCCAAATTTGCCCGACGTCCGGTTAGCATATGATGGTTTCCCTTATGCCCCTGCTGTCCATGGGAATTGCAAAAGATAGCCCACAGACATATTAGTTTTACACCTGGGAGGTAATGATTTGGGGAAGGGCAAGTCTCTCGATTTAATTATAGCTATTAGAGTGGACTTGCGGGCGATAAAAACCTGGTGGTCATCGGTTTATCTTTGTTGGTCCCAAGTAATTTTCAGGCTATCCTGGAGGTCCCCAATTGCTGCCCCCGTCATGGCACGTGGCATAAAAAACTGAATAAGATATAGGAAGAGTGATAAAGTCATTAGGAGGGTTTAGCACTAATCACTCCCGAATCACTATCAATCAGGAACATCAATATCATCCAGATGGGGTACTCCTCGCGGATGATTGTTTAGGTTAGTTTATTGAGCTATTATTTAGGGGTTTAGAGCATGTTGTTAGGTCACTGACTGTAGGCTGCTAAAGGTCTCCAGCTTTGGTAGAAAGGCATTTTGTGAGTCGCCAACTGGTCACACGGTGCTATCACTGATTGGCCGCAGGTCACTATCCTCTTTGAAGCACATTGGCTCTTTGTTCCATTAAACAGGACTGCTTGGCCTGCCTTGTACGGGCGGGGCATTGTGAGCCCAGAGGGGGGCAGTCACGCTGACACCAGATTTAGCACGCCAATCATAAAGGATTTGTCCTGGGTCCAGTGGTTAGTGGCGGATGGCCATACACTGTTTGGTATTTTGACGTCAGTTGGGCCGCCTCACGATTTTTCCTTCTCCACCACCTATTTAAATTTTAATAAAGTGTGATCTAAATTTTGTCAAAGTTAACAGTTGTCTGGTGCGGTTATTTTTAGTGTTAAGTTTAGTAGTTAAGATTTAGAAAGGTTATAGTAACAGCAGTAGAACCCCTGTAGTCTGCAGTTTAGTGTATTTGTGCCTCATAATTTTATGTATCATGTTTAAATTTGCCATACAGTACATGTGCACAGTTTACTGCAGGTATCTTAAATTTACCACTCCTTGCTGAGAGATCAGGGGCATCCACACGCAAGTGCATTACAGCATGGGAGTACATGGTAAGAAATCGCCTCTGAGATGCGTTTTGTTTTGAGTTACATGTATCTTAGAAATGTATACCTTACCAAGCATAAGTTGTGCGCCTACACAAGACAGATGCAGTTTCTAGTTGATGATAGTGATTGATGTATATTTAATACAGATTTAAGGTTGCGCATATCTCATGTTGTATACATTAAAAGCATACAAACAATGTAAATGCATATTTGCGCATAACTGGAAAAAGGACATTTGCACTAACAGGAAAATTTACATATGCAGAGATATTGTAAAATAATTGTATAAAAGCAATAGACTTTAATAGAGGAAAATAATTTCTAGACTGCAATTTGTCCCACTCAGCTATTTTGTACAATTAACAGTGATTTTCATTAGTATTAGTGTTAAAAGATGTCATATAACTTGCTTTAAGTAAGAATTAGGTAAATTATGATTTTACATAGACGTTTAAGTAAACAATGAAAACCTTTTGATTGTAAGGTCTTGGATTCAGAGTATGCTGATCTAACACATTCCTTTAGTCATTCTTCTAAAGGAATGTTTCTCCCACAGTGAATATTTATTGGAGAAGTGCATTGATTTGTCATTCTAGATGACAAGGTGCAAATATCCCCATCTTATTCTAAGTTGGAGAGCTTGTATTCTATGTTGGCTATTTGGGTTGTTGAATTTTAATAATTGAACAAAGGATGGGCAGCATGGTGGCTAAGTGGTTAGCACTTCTGCCTCACAGCGCTGTGGTCATAAGTTCAATTCCTGACCATGGCCTTATCTGTGTGGAGTTTGTATGTTCTCCCCATGTTCAAAGGGGGTTTCCTCCCACACTCCAAAAACATACTAGTAGGTTAATTGTCTGGTATCAAAATTTACCTTAGTTTTTCTCTCTCTCTCTCTTTCTGTCTGTGTATGTTAGGGAATTTAGACTGTAAGCTCCAATGGGGCAGGGAATGATGTGAATGAGTTCTCTGTACAGCGCTGCGGAACCAGTGGCGCTATATAAATAAATGATGATGATGATGATGATGATGAAAGGTGGTGATTAATAATTTCTTTACACTGCAATCAGTTGCAATGCGATTAATACACAACGTTATTATCGTAACATTTAAATATGTTTAAAGCATTTTCTATCATTTCATATAAAATATAAAGTGGTGACGAGGCTAATTCATGTTTCCAAAATTTAAATTGCATTGAGTTCGGTATTATTCTGTTTATAATTGTATGAGAATGTTTCCGTATTATTTTTGTAGCGTTCGCAAATTGCAAACTCTAGTTATAAATAATACCAAACTAAAAACAGGAAAAACCTTTGGTAATGGCACCCTAGAAAATAGATAGTATAATTATATAATAAAAAATAAACATGCAAATGTCCAGCAGCTATATAGAGAGAATGCAAATCTCCCAAATAGGAAACAACAAAATAGATATGGATTTACTGCGCTAAAGAACCAATGTAGATTAATCTAATTGTGTGTCTCAAGAAATTTAATAAATCATGGGCATTCTCATGAAACACCAGTACACAACAATTTTAATGTAATTAATCTAATAATACATAAAAAACACATATATATGTTAAAAATATATGAAAAATTAATACAATCAAACCCTGAAAATAATCAACAACAATTTGTAAATTCCTAGAAAATGATTCTTGGAAGAACATCATTAATGTTATTTGAGTAGTAATGAATCAAAAAAATATATATCTCTGCTATAGAAAATATCTACTTGGCATGGCAAAACACTTGTTTAATATGCAAATATCTGAAAATATCATTGGGACAGATATTTTAAATCCAATGAACATATAGTAAAGTTTGATATAGGTGAAATCTTGATATCACCACAAATTTTGTAAAATAAGAAGGAATGGTTTATAATTAGTTATCAATGCTTGATTAGTTGAAAACTTAAAAAGAGCTTTTAATAATGAATAAACACTGGTAAATTATATCTGGATGTTAACTATTTATAATAAATATCAGTTTTCATACACCATATAACAAGTCCAGAGATGAAATAAAAGAACCGGTTTATATATAGGTCTAGAGGCGGAAGCCTGAGGAAGGACACTTGGCCATTTCAAGGAACAATGATCAGAGGAATCTAACAATGGCATATCAAGTTCTTGGAAGGTCATGAACCATCGACTTATGAATGTAGACCTTAACACTGTAACTATCTATCTTTGTGATGTCATTGCTTTTTACAATGGTACAGTGTATAAATTATTCACCTCTGGCTTTGGAAACCAGAGTGTTCTGTTAGAAACTTGTGTTACTGCTAACAGCATGCCAAACTTTGTCCTGTATTCTATTTTGCAAATAAAACCTTTGTGCTTTGGATCCACAGGGATTGCATTGGAGAATTCGTTATTGCATATGATACATACAGATGTAACGGGGTATTCCTGCCGAGTGAAGCTAGGCTCATTAAATATGAACCAACATGCAAAAAAATTGTTGGATAAAACTATTAAAATTATCCTGTTTAAGGGCAGGAGATAATTTTTCTCCTCTTGAATTACTTCAATTTTACACCCTCAGTGGCGGTATAAACCTGGCATTGGCCTATACTTCAAGTAGGATACCCTATACATTGTCCATATGCACTTTATACGAAAAACCTTCTGTCTTGTTTTTAAATAATGATTTTATAGATTGTATTAATAAAAAACAATTATAACAGTATACAACATTGCATAACATATATATCTTATTTATAAAATTCATTGGTCTATTTGCTTGTTTGCTTTTCTGTCTGGTCATGCATTCGGACACCTCTGCACTAATTGAGATAAAACTAATGGGAGGTGGTCCAGTTGGATCCTGGCCAGGTTTAAGGGGGGTTGGGGTCTTAGTTGTACCTCCCATTGGTGTACGCTGGGCAGAACTTTGACCCATGGAGCCTGTTCTGAGCCTTCCACTGGATGGATTTGGATGAAAACTTCACATACTGACAACAGTGGATCCCAGAAGACATACTAGGGGGTTGAGATCCTGGTCAGACCTCCCTTTGGTGTACACTGCGCTGGACAGAACTATGACCCAGGTAGTCTGTTCTGGGCCTTCTACTGGATAGATTTGAATTACATTTATTGTAAAAACCTAAACAACACTGGGCAGCCACCTCATGGGTGTGTTGGAAGAGCTGCTAAGCTACTAATTATTTTTATATTTTTAAAAGGTTGAGAATTACATCCAACTCATTGATAACTTAATAACTTGGAGATCTAAACCCATGTATGTCAGCTAGTATATATGTACAAAATATATATTTATATTTAACTATATACATCTACATATATATATCTGTCTATATATATATATATACATATATATATATATATATATATATATATATATATATAGATATATATATATGTGTATATGTATATATATATATATGTCACACTTCTGGTATCACAAACGGAACCCAATATCCAGGTAGTTCTGTAGTAAACAGGATTTATTTTGATATATATAAATCTCAAGTATCCAACAAGTGGAATCCACAGTCTCAAGACAGAAAAAGGTCTGGTAGAAATATCAAGCAATTGTATTCCAAAACAGAAGAGGGAGCAAGGTTCTGTTGAAGCATCAAGTTCAGATACAAACACAATACTCAAAGCAAAGGCATCAAAACAGGAAGTGCCTTATCTAGGCCCAAACAGGAAATGAGATCGAAGATGGAATCTTCATGAGACAGTCCTGGCCCTCTTGGATAAGGGCTTTTAAAAGGGCAAGTTTTTAACAGAGATCCAAGATGAAATCTTATTGAGTGCAAGTTCATAACAATATATATATATATATATATATATATATATATATATATATGTGTTAGGAACAGCAGATAACTGCTGTTTTCTTGCTGCAGTGTTGTTTTCAGCTTGGGTGTTATCACCTGAACGCCTCTCAACTGCTGCTCTATCTGACACCTGCCCTGGTTGGCTACTACTGGTTTAAATACCTGTCAGCTTCACTCTGCCTTTGCCGGTTATAGCGTTCACATGCTTGCTTTTCCATTCTCCTGGTTCTGTGAATAGTTTGCCTTTTTCCTGATTGATACCCGCTGTGATCTCTCTCTGGATACCGACCTTGCTTGCTTGCTCGTGGCCCTGACCTCTGCCTGGATTCTGACTCTGCCTTTTCGTCTGAGAGTTCTCCTCCCTGCAGCAGGATTGTGGTGCCAGCTATTCGCTCCATCAGACTCACCTGTGCCAGCAGTGTTTCACAATACAGATTTACTGCTCAATCTTGCTCGGCAATTTTCTCTGATACTGTGCTTCTCTCTAGCTCAATCTCACATAGGCCACAGCTGGTACTACATCATCCTCTACTCCACACTGCCAATCTTTTATACTGTTGGAGGTTGGTACTGCATCCTGTTGCTAACTCAGTGTTCCTACTTTATCTGGTTCAGAAGTATCTCTGTTCAGCATCCCACTGTCAGGTGCCTACCTACCGAAGTTGAGTTATCACTACTCGAGAATAAGTCCTGCGGACAACTGAGTACCGGCAAACATATCTGGTTCTATGGGAAAGTTGGTTGCTATAGGTGAAGCTGTCATCAACAACAGGTTCTGATAACTCATAGGGTGACTCGTGACAATATATATATATATATATATATATATACACACACACACACATATCCCATCAGTATACCACACATATATATCAGGATACCACACAGCACCAATCAAATAATACATATTTGTACAAGTTGCATAATCAAAAGCAGGCTCAGTTGTGGGGCATCGTAACCATTCTGTAACTATTTTGATGTGGTTTTTTTGAAATTCAGCTGGGCTACCTTTAATAAAGTCCAAACTTGCAACACTTTAGAACTACTGCTTTCAGAAAAATAATAATTACATTTTTCTCCTAAAATACAGCTTAAATGCATTGTGAGAGTGAGGGGACAATATACAATACAGACATTTTGTTAAACAATATACAACAGAGAGAACATTATAGTGATATGTATACTATCCAGAGAGCATCATAATGATCTTTCTACAATACAGAGAGTAAACCAGTGATTTCTGTACAATACAGGTCGAATTATGGTCACCTCTATACAATATAAATAGCATTATAGTCCCCTCTATACCATACAGAGAGCATTTTCATGACCACTAGTCCAAACAGAGTGCATAACCGTGACTACTAATTAATGCCATATCTGTTCTGAAGGCCCCTAGAAAATGTAGATCCCAAATCTCTAATGGCTGTACAAAGCAGACCACACCAAATCTTTGGTGGCTTTACTATGCAAATCTCAGACTTATGGTGGGTTTACAATGCAAATCTCAGATTTATGGTGGTTTTACTATACAGACAATGATAACGTGGGTTAGAAGTTTCCCAGCGCTCTATTCCCACATGCAACTAAAAATTAAACCTAAAACAAACCATACACTAGTCCGGCGGTTCCCAAACTATGCGCCGCGGCTCCCAGGGGTGCCGCGGCGCTGTCACTGGGGTGCCGCGGGCCAGACATAAAATAAAAAAAGAACACAGAAACTTACCAATCCGTCAGGCGCCGGGACCCAGCAGCCTCCTCTCTCCCGCAGCAGCTTGTTACTGATGTCGATATTCAGTGACAGCTGCGGGAGAGAGGAGGCTGCTGGGTCCCGGCGCCCGACGGATTGGTAAGTTTCTGTGTTCTTTTTTTTTTTATGGCTGGCGCCTGGCGCGGGGCGGAGGATGAGGACAGAGAGCAGAGGAGGGGGACAGAGAGCAGAGGATGGGGGCAGAAAGCAGAGGAGGGGGACAGAGAGCAGATTATGGGGACAGAGAGCAGAGGAGGGGGACAGAGAGCAGAGGATGGTGACAGCGGGGCAGAGGAGGGGGACAGAGAGCAGAGGATGGTGACAGCAGGGCAGAGGTAGGGGACAGAGAGCAGAGGATGGGGACAGAGAGCAGAGGAGGTGGACAGAGAGCAGAGGAGGGGCACAGCGTGAGAGGGGCAGTGGAGGGGGACACAGCTTGAGAGGGGCAGTGGAGGAGGACACAGCGTGAGAGAGTAGAGGAGGGGACAGTGTGTGAGAGAGCAGAGGAGGGGGACAGCGTGAGAGAGGGCAGAGGAGGGGATAGCGTGAGAGAGGGCAGAGGAAGGGACAGAGTGTGAGAGAGCAGAGGAGGGGGACATTGTGAGAGAGGGCAGAGGAGGGGGACATTGTGAGAGAGGGCAGAGGAGGGGGGACAGCGTGACAGAGCAGAGGAGGGGGGACAGCGTGACAGAGGGCAGAGGGGGCAGTATGAGAGAGGGCAGTGTGTCTGGATGCAGAGGGGGCAGAGTGCCTGAGGGCAGAGTGTCTGGATGCAGAGGGGGCATTTTTGCATACAAATAAATAAGTATTTCTGTCCTGACCTAAATACTTATTACAATTTTTTGACCCAACTACTTCTAAAAGAGGACTGCTCAATAATTATTTTGGAGGGGTGCCTTGAAAAAATTTGGAGACTCTAAAGGTGCCGCGAACTGCAAAAGTTTGGGAACCACTGCACTAGTCTAAATACAACAAAATAAGCAAAATAATAAAAGAAAAACATCTCAGTACTTGAACATTCTCAAATTGCAAAAAAATAATAAGTGAATAAATAAATATTTATATTTTTGGATGTCTCTGTGATTTCTTGCTCTTCTCAAAGTATTCAATTTAAAGTTGCCAAAGAAATATAAGAATGCAAATAGTGTAGTACAGTAACACTAATATATGCAAATATAACAAACACATAAGTGTCCAAAATAGAAAAAAGTGAAGTGAGTCCAAATTATTGGAGATCCATATCTCTTTTCATACTGCGAAGCTGAATAAGTCGCACGTGTTGCCCCATTATGGTAACTCACTCACCAGACATCAGACTTAAGAGGACCTTCAAACATAAGCTTGTAAGATCTATCAACAATATATTGTGTCTCAATTCCATTACACATTTTTGTTATGAAGGCATATAGAATGAAATTAGAAAGGGAGCAGATCTGGCATAATATTGTTTTCAATAAAATAGGTAATTCTAATAGGTAAAATATTCATACTACAAAAAAAAGCACATGTGCAAAATACTACAACCAAAAGAAACAGAATAATTAAGCAGTGTTGAAACAAGATCTAAGATGTCCCCAGGGTTCAAAGACAACACTTGGGGCTAGATTTACTAAGATGCGGGTTTGAAAAAGTGGGGATGTTGCCTATAGCAACCAATCGGATTCTAGCTTTCATTTATTTAGTGCTTTCTACAAAATGACAGCTAGAATCTGATTGGTTGCTATAGGCAACTTCCCCACTTTTTCAAACCCGCAGCTTAGTAAATCTAGCCCTTGATGCTTGTCTAGTTCAAGATGGTCATTTCGGTAGGTGATTAGAACAAGGCAAGATTCTTCATCCCCCAACACATTTCGACCGGTCTTTTTCAAGGTGGATGAGGTGCTCTGATTCAGACTCTGTTTTATAGTTCCATTAGCCAACAGAATTAGAATCATAAATGTATATAGAATACAACACATAAAAACAATAACATAGCAGACAAATCTGATCCATATCCTGTCTCTGTTTAAAATGATTATATTTGCAATGGAAATACTATAATTTAGATGTTATTCTTAAAGCCAAGGACACGCTTCAGGTTGTCATGCTGACCGTCGGAAAAACAGCCAATCGCTCGCTGTTTCCAATCACGCTTTACCTGTCGGGCCGGAACTTTCAGTGATGTAACTTCCATTGTTTGCATCCAACATCGGGAAAAATTCAAGTTCTTAAAACGGCTTTCTGTAGATAGTATCAGACTCATCTACATATCTAAATCTTTATATATATGTTTTTTTATATATATAAATATATATATATATATATATATATATATATATATATATATATATATATAATCTGCCAAATACATATTAAATAAAATACCAGATTTAACATATGTATTATACTATGTGTCAAATCAATACATACAAATAGACAAACATGCAATTCTGTATATATACATTTTTAGAAATATTAAAAGATACAATCCCTATTAAATATAGTGGCACAGCAATGGCAGACAGGATAACAGTTTAATAATGTAAAAGACACCTTTAAAACATATAGGTAGAGCACTATCTGATAGGATGCAATTTTAGAAAAGAAAATATTCCAGGATAGGCCCAAGCCACAACTGAACAAAAAATACAGTTGTCAGCACTTATTCTTTACACTGCATATTTGTGTCTATCTAGCAAAATGAAAACCTGAGGTATTAGTTCATATTTTGATCAAAACATTTAGGCCTGCATCCCAGCGCAAGGGCACCTCATTATATGCAGGTTCTACACTGACCTATATGGTTTAAACAACATTAAAATGCAGTTAAAATCAGATGCACTCACTTTTTTAAGCTGCTGCAATGATCAACATGTGGTTGCTGAATGAAAAACATGCCCAGAAATTTTAAAGGCCACAGACAACATTTCCTGCACTGACCTCTCCTTTTTTAAGAAATTCTGAACCACCAGGTTTATTGTGGGTGCAAAGCATGGTACGCTTTGAAATTCATTCAATTGTAATGCACACACAGTGCATGTTATAGATGTTACAAGAAATCCCTGTCATCAATACTGAATTGGTGAAGGATACAGTAAACATAGCCTAATTTGGATGGTATATACCTACTATATTTACAACACTGCATAGGTCATTAATTAATTCAGAGAAGTTTTTGCGCACCCAGAGTTTTAACTCACATATTCACTAAATCACTTTCAATTTCGCGCTATTTTAAGAAGACTTTTTTATATAATATACTAATAAAGGTTATATTTTAATCAATGTTGTGTCATAATAAATGAGATATGGGAAACTTTGTGCACCATAAATAACCTCTAGCTTTCCTTTTTGTTTGAACTATAATAAATATGTTATTGGTAGCACCCCTCCAGATGAGATAGGAATTTTCATAAGATTTTTATATTGGAGGGTCATTCCCTAATCAGTGCGACAGTAACCTCCCTTTTTTCTTTTGAACATTAACATATTAACAATTGATTCTGTTATGATTACAAGAGTATCAGTTTATTTCATGTGTCTGCATATCTTGTCATTGTGTTTATAAATTATTATATAAGCAAAGTACAATACGTGTTCAAAGTAAGTAAAGTAAGCATGAATATACTTTCAATAAACCTAAATATCCAACCTTGAGTGACTAACTTACACTGACAACTAAAAAGAATAATTGAGTAGTAGCTTAGAGAGATTGGCCTCTAAACTGTTTTAGTACTTTTTGTGCTACTTTATAAAGTTTTCACACTTATCCTCTACAGCTACTTAGCTGCATAAGGAGGCGACTGGTGGCATTTAGGTATGCAAAAACCCACATTGGAAATATGCAATTTTGGAGAGAGAAGTGTGTTAGAGATAATGGTGTGGTATTTCTGCATATAATTCATCAAACAGCCAATACAATTGAGCCAATTGTGTACAATTCATAATCCATTTGTCTATGAATGTCCATAATTCTCTTGACTATTGTATGGTTAATTATACGTTGGTATGCATGTGAAGGTGTAGGTAAAGGCCACAAGATATCTTCTCTGTTATTACTGTAGTGACAATACTTGGGACTAATGCTGTGCAGCTCACCACAACATGAGCAAGCATATAACTCACTAAATAATTTTAATAATAATAATGAAGTGATGAAACATTTACAAAAAAATATATATACCAGGGGATGTATCAAAGTGCATTACATTATGTGATACTAAAATCGTCATCAAATGGATGTGGTTTTCAAAGACAACCCACATTATTTATTAATCTGCAATTTGCATAAAATCGCATTCAATAGCAGTTTCAATTTTATTTACTGCGAACCACATGAGATTTCTAGCAAACGGCTGCTTTGGAAGCTGAACATTATGCAAAAATTGTTCGCTTTTGTTCAAACCCTTTGCAATTTTGACCAACATGTATCTTGAAGATACTCTTTTTTTGTATGTCCCATGAGCCTGCTGCAAATTTAATCTTTTATGATGACAATAATGGTCACATCTGTGCTCTGGAAGCATCTGTATGCTATATTTAAAGTTGTTCCTAAAAATTGATCTATTTGTGTGGCTACTATGGAGCCGCATTTTAGAACTCAACTGTAAATCAGGCCTCTTTGTATATGTATCTTGCCAACGAGAAACGTGTCTTAAAATTTTTCTGTATGGTTTTGCAATCAGCCATTGATGCATTATTCAAAACCAGATTTGCGCTTTGCAATATTATGGTTTAAAAAAATGTGGGCTGATGTGAGGTTTGAAAATTCTACAAATAGATACGCTTTAAATTGTATTTTAAAATAAAATGCACTTTGATTTGTCTATCCCTTATCTTAATTAACAAAGATGAAGCGGTAATTTGAACACTTGTCCTCAGAAGAACACAAAAGAACAAAAATATAGTTCTTATTTAGCAAAGAATAATAGAATTACTATAATTAGATATAATGGTGAACTCTTTCTTTCAAAGAACAAGGTTGTTTTCAGCACTTATTCTTATACATTCTTTTTCAGAGCATACTTTATAACTCCACAGGTGGGCTAAGTACTTTTTGTCTGTTACCAGTACTTATATTTCTACAGGCAAAACCATTGTACATCAAAAATAATAAAATTAATATATTGTTTTTTGACATTTCATTTTACTAGCTTATATTTTAAATATTGACTTTTTCACAAAATATGATTACATTGTTATTATGCATATACCTACTGTATCTATAGAACTCATGCTCAATGCTAATTAGAAAAAGGCTACATTTTTATTTTTCAAAAAATAATTATCCTGTGACCTATCTAGTCTATTATAATATCAAGAGAAGACTACATCTGTTGGTATAATTCATATAAGCCAGCCTGTATCAGTACCAAGTTGCTTGTGAGTTTTTCAACTCTATTTGTCTCATCTGACCTTTAGAATCCTAATCCATAAACAATCTGGTATTAGCTGACATTACATCCAGACATTAAATAATGCTGCATCAGTGTTACTTAATCTGGCCTTTTATGTAGGCACAGACATTTTTAAAAACTTTGGCAACTTTGAATCAATAAGAGATGATCTTTACCACTCTACATAATGAAATGTGGATAGATGTAACAAAGCCGCAGCCCGAGGACAGTTTCCAAGATGATTCTTCAATTTTAGGAGGCAGTCTTTGTCCTGCTGAATGTGTTTCTGTAGAACACAGTGACATTGACATGTGTGACATTTTAAGAAATATGTACTTTTACAGATCACAGTATCATTGTCCTTTTCTTCTTCAAGCAGATGAAGCAGAATCTTTTCATTCATCAAGCAACATTAACATGAGTAAAATACTATTCCTGCTGAGAAAACCAGATGGGAAAAGAAAGTTGTGGTTATGAAGAGTGAAATTTAATTTTAGTTTCATGAGATTATGAGTTAAAGAGCTGAAAGCCATGGAGTGCAGGCCAGATATTAAGACTGGGAAGAGGTTAGAGATAACAGGCTGCAGGAAAGGAGTGAAAAAACAATTGTTGATAAATGTGCAGATGAGATTGGGTTTAAGATCACACGTGTAAGCATAAATGGAGACAGCACAGTTCTTGGAAAGTGTAGAATACAATCTCTTAAAAATAAGGTGAGGAAATTTAAAATGTAAATTACTAATATAAGGAGAATTTGATTTAGCTATTATGCATGTAAGAATTTGTTTGTAATCCTGAAAGCTTTTTGAATCTTAGGAGAAAAAGGTAATCTAGACTACAATTTCTTCTTCTTTCTCTTCTTAATTTTTATTTATTTTTTGCAAAGAAGGGATGGGGTGTACAGAAGAGATAAAAGGGGAGACGGGTTCAATAGTGACAGATAGAATAATTAAAGTCACAACCTCTGTTAGTGAGTTACATCAAAATATATGGTTGCAATAGTATATTAAAACTAGAGATGGACGAGTCCGGTTCCCCGAGAACCGAACCCACCCGAACTTTGGGTATCCGAGTACCGAGCTGAGCAGCTCGGTACTCTCCCGCCCGTTCCGAATCCAAATCGAGGCCGAACGTTATCGTGACGTCGTTGGATCTCGTGGTTCGGTTCTCGCGATACTTCAACATTATAAATACACGCCTCCACAGCAATCCATCGCCATTTGACAGAGGGAGAGAACAGGGTGTAGTCACAGGCTGATTAGAGCAGGGACAGAGAATACAATATTCTTATTCCAACTGCTGTAACAAAATTCACTAGAGAAGAGAGGAGGATAGAGGTTTATTTTATTTTTGTAATATTTGGCACTCCCCAGTGCTTTTGGGGTGTCCCCCATAACTGTGCATAAATATTTCTGGCTGTCAAAAGTCATATTTGTCAGCAGTATCTACCAAATAATGTTTAGCACTCCTCAGTGCTTTTGGGGTGTCCTCCCTAATTGTGCATAAATATTTCTGGCTGTCAAAAGTCATATCTGCCAGCAGTATCTACCAACTAATTGTTAGCACTCCTCAATGCTTTGGGGTGTCCCCCATAATTGTGCATAAATATTTCTGGCTGCCAAAAGTCATATCTGTCAGCAGTATCTACCAAATAATTTTTAGCACTCCCCAGTGCTTTTGGGGTGTCCTCCCTAATTGTGCATAAATATTTCTGGCTGTCAAAAGTCATATCTGTCAGCAGTATCTACCAACTAATTGTTAGCACTCCTCAGTGCTTTTGGGGTGTCCCCCATAATTGTGCATAAATATTTCTGGCTGTCAAAAGTCATATCTGTCAGCAGTATCTACAAAATAATTTTTAGCACTCCCCAGTGCTTTGCGCTCAGAATGGATTCAAAGCAGTCCACATATGATCAGAATTAGCAACCAGGTTCTGTCACCAGTCCTGATGTTAGTGTTCCCAGTACGTCCTCTGGCCAAGGCGATGTCAAACAACAGAGTGTTTCCAAATTAGTGCAAAAAGCAAAAACAAAAAAAAAATTACTGTATTGAAGTGAAAAAGAAGTGTAACTGAGCAAAAGTTAAGTGACGATAAAAAAAATTTTGCAAGCATGCCATTCTACACACACAGTGGCAAAGAGAGAATGAGGACTTCACCTTTGGCTCTTAGTGGCAGATCCCAAAAAGTTACCCAGCCTACAATTGGTGCACAACTACTGTTACGCGTCAAAGCCGAGCTGCAAGATAACAGTAAGGCATTAGAGGATAATGTTTGCTCTGAATCAGAAATGACACCAATCCCTGTGGAGAGTCCATCCAACAGTGGGATGTCTAATCGTGACCATTCTGTTAGTGTACCCATAAAGAGGGGCCCTTTCAGCAGTTCTGCTGATGTGTGCCTGAACAGCCCGAGTGTAGCCGGTGATACACCAAGTGAGGATGACACTTTGTCTTTAGAAGAGGATGTGGGGGAGATTTGGGTATCCGACAATGAGGATGCGGTTGATTGCGGTTGAAGTCCTGCAGCAGTGTGGCACCAGTGGGAGCAGTTCTGGCATGTGAGGTTCTGGCACCAATATGCACTTTCCAAACACAAGCAGGGATGACGCAGGTGGCAGACCACAACAATTTGACATCTGGGCTGGTTTGAAGGATTTGTCAAAAAAAGTGTGACCTTGACCATAATTCCAACCAATCCTACTATTAACATGCAAAGGATGGTGGAGGGCCTATCAGGGATTAAACTGTATTTTTCATAATTTTCACTAATAATGTTTGGGTGTAATATACACCCAAAGACGAGTGCTCAATTGCTAAGAGTCATTGATGGAGAGGAAGACAAGCAGGCTTGTCTGTAGAATTTGCAGGCAAATTGTGCTGCATTATATAGGTAACACCCAAAGAGAAGAGCTCCATTGCTCCATTGCTAATTGTAATTTCTGAAATAGAAATAATAGGGCTGACAGTCTTGGTCTAAATCTGCAGTTACATTTTATTGTACCATAGCTCACTGCGAAACTGGAGAGGTGGCAGGGTTTAGTGATAATCTTTCTCAAACAATACTAATTCATCCCAATATCATAGAAGTCTGTGTAGTATGATGTAATTGCTGATAATGGCCTTCCAAAGGGAATGACTAGTTGATTTGTCACCCAATAATGAAATTTGTAGGAACTTTCCGGTACAGGAGAGAATTAGCTTTTCTAGTAAAATGGTATAGTGATGACATTTGCTAACAGAGACAGAACACCTCAATTAAATGTCTTAAACCAACTGTATTAATAGTGGACATTGGACGCAGATCTAACACTAGCATAGTACCCAGGGCGTCTGTGATCCACTTTGCGACTGGGTGACTGGTTTCATTCTTGCTTCCTCTTGCAGAGGATTGTTTAACTGCCAATTGTTGGGGGGGAAGATTGCAGGTGCTGGGATGTAGATGAGAGAAAGGAGGTAGATTATGCTGGAATGCTTGTTGTTATTTTTTTTAACCGAAGTTTCTGATTTTCCCAACAGTTTTCCAATAACTCGCTGAAAAATGACAAAACATGGATGAGGATCCCAGATGGTTAAGGTCCCTACCTCTACTGAGTGTGGCTTTAATAATGCTACAAATGGATAGACACATCTTGCCAGGATTCGTGTAAAAATAATTCCACACTTAAGAGGTGGATTTTTGGTTTTATGCCCAGACATGGCAAGAACTGCAACAATTTTTCTTTTCAAGTGTATGAAAATCATATTGTGACAAAGGAGGTGTTCAAAATTGAATAAAAAATGACTGGGAATTAGTGTTACTGAGGTTAATAATAATGTAGCTACAAAATAATACCTAAATTATGTTATTTTAGCACCAATAAATGTAATTTTTTTAACAAATTGCAAAACAAAACCAAACAAAACCAAAACCAAAACACGCAATGGCGGTTTTGCAAAACCAAAACCAAAACCAAAACACGACGGAAATCCAGATCCAAAACCGAATCCAAAACCAAAACACGGGGGTCAGTGACCATCTCTAATTAAAACCAGTAGATAATCATTAGATAGTAATAGTGGCAGTAGCAGACAGTTATGCATTTAGTGTAAAGCTGCAGGGAGAGTGGGGAAAATGTTAGCAAAGGAGAGCAGAAAAGAGCGTATAATTAGTTAGTTCCAGACCAAGACAGATAAAGAATTTCTAGGGACATATATTCCAATTAATCACTACTAGACACTGCATCCCATTCAAATATTTGCCCAATAAGTTTGGGTGTGTGCATATAGGAATGATTGTGAGAGAAGAGTGCAGAGAGGGCATGAAGACAAGCACATTCCCATAATCTAATTAAATTATGAACTTGACAACATAATAATTGGGCAATGCCTCCAGATATTGGATATGGTATCCCTAACACCACTTTCTCTTCAAACAGGGTCAGTAGATGTAAATTGCATGAAGTCTGGTGGGCATTCAATCTATAAAGAACTTTCCTTTATGTTAATATATATGGAGCTTTTGGGGTTTGCTCCTCTGATTCAAGTCCAGGGGTTTTGATCCAGGATCCCCCCATGTTCTCTTCCCATTTCAGTTCATGAAGGTCTTCAGATGATTGACCATGTGTTAGTAATAATCAATAAAATGTTTAGACCAGTTCTCTCGAGTTTGACCTGAGGCAAAAGAGCTCCAGTGGAATTAAAGGTTAGAGGTTAAATACTGTTGAATTGTGTAGATTATTTATTTTAAGATTGTTGATATAAGCAGCTAGACAGGAAATGATATCTCTCTTGAATATGAGCAAGCTCAGGAAAATTCCACTGGAGTACTATGTCTGAAAGAACTTTTATAGTTTGCTCATTCCATTTTTCAAATGACCTGTGGTCAAGTGCAGAACGAAAAGTCGGATTTTTCCACAATGGTGTCTTTTTGCTGAATTCTCAGTGATTTTATATAACTAAAAGCAGTGTTGCAGATATTCAGCAAAAAAACAGCAAGGGGGCGATATGGTGTGCAGGAGTCCTATTTTTGGGTGGCATCCATAATAGCTTATATGGGGAGTGGTTGTTGAGTAAAACAGCTTCAATCTCAAACCAAACTCTAGTGCAGGTAGTGATATGGCACAGGACTAATTGATTAAGATGTGCCTCAAGATAATACAGAAGGCAGGGGAGACCAAGTTCATCCATGTTGGGATGATTGTACACAGCTGACATCCACACTCTGGGCTCTTTTGCCTGACCAGATGAACTTGGAGATGAGTTTCTGTAGAGCATTCAAGGTATTACAAGGGGGCTTACATTAGTAGAGTCTGAGTCTAGAGCTCTTTGCATTATTCACCAGAGACAAAGTAGTTATAAGAGAGTGAAAGTAGTTATCACAAATTGAATTATCTAGGGCTTTTAAATTATATTACATGTGAAATCAGTTTATATTAATGTATATGTTTTTATTTTAAATGTTTAATTTCCCAATGCTATTACATTTGCATTTTTTATAATATAACAATATTTGGGAACACAGTTATTTTTATATTTGCTGTTTAACCTTCTAAACATCCAGTGTATACAGTAATGTTATTATTATTGCTATTATTATTATTACTGTAGATTCGCAAGGCACCACAATGCTCCGCAGTGCTGTACAGTGGGGAATTGGACATACATAAAATATGGACATAAAATGCAGACAAAACAAATGCAGACATGAAAACAAAGGGTATGGAGGACCCTGCTCATTAGATATCTTACAATCTAAGTGGAAGACGGCACAGCTGAAAAAGGAGGAGCAAATGTGGAGATTGGGACAGCTGTCAGGGGGTGTAAGTGTGAATAGTATCATCAGTGATAAGGATAGCTTTAAAAATGAGATGAGTTTTTAGAGAGCAGCACAAGATAAGTCTTGTAAACATGAGTGAGAGGTGGTTACCAGAGACGAGACAAGGTGCAGGTCAAAGATAGATGTAAGAGAGTGGGAGGGAGAGTATTTTGATATGAGATTCGAAAAGTATGAAGGGGTGGTGTATGTATACAGGGGCAAACGCAGGATTTTTAAGGGGGGGGTTTCCAAATAGTTGAATTCTGAACAAAGCAAAAATACAATGTAAAAAAGAAAGTGCCACAATAAGATGTCAATATAAACTTTTTTACTGTAAATAACAAGTACAGATTAGTCACAAAATAAATTCTTATTCACATAGTATAACATCATGTAATAATAACATTGAAAATAATAAATAATAAATAACAAAACACAATAACAAAACATTTACTGTTAACCAAATTTCTAGTGCTCAACCATTTATTCAACACTTTGAATGTCAATAAAGCCCAATTCCATTCTACGCTTATGGAGTCCAATGAACTCTGCTAATATGTCATCCACAGCAGGAGGGGTTTTATTATGGATGTGAAGTAAGGCCAGACCGTTCAGACGACTCTGCCCCATAGTGCTGCGCAGATGTGTTTTCAGAAGCTTTAGAGAACTAAAGCTGCGCTCAGCCTCACAGGTCGTGACTGGAAGGACACATAATATCTTCAGCAGGGTGTTGATGTTAGGATATGCCAGCTTACTAGCATGGCTCAGAGCTTCCGAAGGAGTAGAGGGGAGAAGTGCTGTATCCTGAGCCTGCCAATGATGTTTCCATAACAATAGCTCAGCATGAAATGTTCTTGGTGATGGAAGATCATCTTCATACATGTCGGTGAAGGTATTTTGAACTTGGCTGTAATTCTCGATGTCTGTAACCAGTACTGATGGGATTATTGTTAGTGCCATCATAGCTTTTGTTTGGTGATCTGAGAAACACATGTCAAGCTCGCCAATTAAGTGATCAAGATAGGGAATGGTAATGACACGCCTATAATAAATTTCAGGGTTTTCAGCTGACGTGTTATTTCTATTGGTCTGACGACCACAGGTACGTGGGAGAGAAGGTGTAACTTCAAACTGTAATCCCAAATCAACAGCTTTCTTAAAAAGTACTGTATGCTGGTTTTCCACATCCTCTCTGATCCCTGCCATTGTCACTTTCACACCATCAATTGCAGAACAGGCCTTCACAATGTCATTAGCTTTAGATTGTAACAATACAGTTAGTCCTTTCACAAAGGACATACAGTGCTGTACTACTACTAATGAGATGATGTGGTCAAAAGTAGTTAAAGAAAGGTACAGTGCTTTGGCATCAACAACACTATCTCTGTTCCATGATACAGGATTATCAGATGAAGGATTATAAATGTCCACAAAACATTTGACTATTGCTGGATATAAGTCAAGAAATGTCTCCTGTGCATGATGTCGTTCTATCCAGCGGGTCCTGCACAAAGACTTTAACCTTTTCCTTCTCGCTTCAGGGCACTCACTTGTAATAGCAGAATCAAGAGCATTTTGTCGTTTAGGGTGAGAGTCAAAATATATATATATATACTCTGTTAACAACACCAAACATATTTCTCACCATGAGAATCTGAGAAGCTGCCATGATGGCCAGGTTTAAAACATGGGAGCAACAATGGGTGTACACAGCCCTTGGGTACTGCTGAGATATAATTGCAGCAGCACCTTTCACTTTCCCTGCCATTGATCCTGCACCATCATATCCTTGGCCTCTAAGTTTTTCCAAACAAAGTCCTGCCATTTTAAGACCTGTGATGATTTCCTTGGCAATTTGTTGACCAGTGACTCCCTCACTGCATTCTAGGAACCTCAGGAACTCTTCTCTTATATAGCCATGTTTACTAACAAAGCGAATGACGAGTGCCAACTGTTATTTGTTACTGCAGTCTGCCGTTTCATCAGCTATGACAGTAAAGAAGTCGTCCACATCAGTCACTATCTTTCTAGTTAGTATGTTCCCACATATGTCAATGATTTCATTTTGGATGCGCCAGCTGGTGTATCTTGAGTTTTTGGCTGAATTTTGTAGATGGTCTCTCAATTCACTGTCTCCTTCACTTCAGTATTCTAAAATGGCATTGAAGTTTCCTTTGTTTGCAGAATCATCCCTAATACAGTCTCGATGGCCTCTTAGTACAATATTTTGACGACCACACATAATAATGGCACTGATAATTGGTTTAAGCTTAGATCTATTTTGCTCAAAATTCTTTGATCTTTCATGGCTTAGGTAGTGGTCCACTGGTTTCTGGATTCCCTTATAAGTCTGTTTAAACTCTGAAGCTACTGATACAGCATTTACATGAGTTAAACAAACTTGGTGTTTATTTAATGTGCCAATCATTTTTGTCCAGTTTGAAAACGGAACAGACACAAAATTTTCAGCAGCACCACTTGGCGGAGGGAAGATAGCACAGAAAACATAGAGTCCTGCATTAAGTGATTTATAATATGCCAGCCATTTGAACTGTGATAAATATTCATGCTTGAATTTACGCTGCTTTCCATACATAAGAGTCTTCGGAAACTGGAAATCTAACGGAGGTTTATAGAAATTTTCAAGAAGATTGAACTTCTCTGCATCACTTAGTGACTGAGTTAAGGCAATGCTGATGTCAGGCTGTGGAGGAAGCTGTTCAACATGTGGAACTGTAGGTGGATTTGCTAGTTCTGCAGATGATGGTCCTGCATCATCCTCACACCATCTTTCTGATACACTTGGACATGTCTCTATGTTAGTTATTGGGGCGGTAAGTACTGCAGATGATGGTCCTGCCTCACCCTCACACCATCTTTCTGATACACTTGGACATGTCTCTATGTTACTTATTGGGCTAGTTAGTACAGCAGATGATGTTCCTTCCTCGCAATCAGAGCGTCCCTCCAAAACAACTGGGCTAGCGTGCTCTACCAAACAGCTTTGGTATCAGTAGAATCCGTCACTGCTGGCAGCGGCATAGGCTTTGAAGCTGCTTTAAAATATTTAAAGATAGCACCCTTTTGAGATGAGGGACGTTTTGACATGGTTGTATTTTCTGCCAAAACTTCTGACTGTTCTAAAAGATATGATCAAATTATGATTTTGTAAAAGCTAATATTTTTGTTAAAATAGTTTGTATTATATCTTATATTAGCATTTAAATGAAATGAAAAATCATTGCTACCACACACTAAAATACTGTACATTACAACAATCAAAACCTGTAAAATGAGTATTTACACTCCACATTAAAACTAGCAATGATACCGCACATCAAAATAGCATTGATAACACACATTAAAACTAGCAATGACACTCCACATTAAAAATAACAATGAAACCGCTCATCAAAATAGCATTGATAACACACATTAAAACTAGCAATGATACTCCACATTAAAAATAACAATGAAACCGGTCATCAAAATAGCATTGATAACACACATTAAAACTAGCAATGACACTCCACATTAAAAATAACAATGAAACCGCACATCAAAATAGCATTGATAACACACATTAAAACTAGCAATGATACTCCACAATTAAAAATATCATTGAAACCGCTCATCAAAATAGCATTGATAACACACATTAAAACTAGCAATGATACTCCACATTAAAAATAACAATGAAACCGCTCATCAAAATAGCATTGATAACACACATTAAAACTAGCAATGATACTCCACAATTAAAAATATAATTGAAACCGCTCATCAAAATAGCAATATCAAGCCCTACCGTGCCCCAGGGAAGCCAGGATGGGTGATGCTGGGTATTCAAGGGAGGAGCTGCTGCGCTGAGTTGAGTGTAAGGATGTTCTGCAGGGGTCTGTCAGCTGCAGGAAGTGTTTTGGGTGGTGGAATGCTCTGCAGGGATCTTTCGGGAGCAGATACTGTTTGGTGATGGGCTATGTTCTGCAGGTATCTTTAATAAGCAGGCACAGTCTTTGAGGGAGAAATGCTCTGTAGGGATTTTGTAGTTCTAATTTTTTATGAAGTTCCTTTACTGTCTCTTTCTAAGACACCCAGGCCCTAAACTACGATTAAGCTAAACTAAGAAAATGTAATAGTACTGTATGTGTGTATTCCAGTGAACACACAAATCTGTGAATTAGCAGATCCACCATTTTGTGAGTGACAGCAATCTCACTACATGATAGTGCTGAATCTGCAGCTAACCGCAGGATGTGATGGCATACCATGTCTGTATTGCTCAAGAAACACGTCCATTAAGGCTTCTGCCTTAATCGTCGTAATTTCATTGCTTTTTGGAGTTTGAGTGAAAGAGTTTCAATAGTTTTTTTCTGCTTTAGATGGTGTGTAAGGAACCTTAATAGGACATGTTAAACCATAAGGTTTTTTGTTTATGGAATTTCATAGCTTTTTGTAAAGTTAAAATATTTATGATATCAAATTCAGAGACATGGACAGAAAAATGGCAGATAAGAACCAATTGGCCCATCTAGTTTTCACTATTTTTTTAATCCCTAATAAACAACTGAGCGTACATTACTATATTATATTAACCTCTGCAAACTCTGTTGTATGTCTTTTTTGCATGTCTTTTCTTACATATTCCTTCCTGTCCACAAGCTTTATTCTAACATGATACCCCATATGCCCACCAGCTTTTCTCATGTGTCGCCCTGCGCTCAATTGCTTCACCCCTGCTAACCAGCTTTTCTAACATGTCACCCGATATGCCCACCAGCTTTCTCTCACATACCACACCCTGCCCACCAGCTTTTCTCCCATATGCCACCTCATATGCCTACCAGCTTTTCTGTCCCAATGCCACTTCATAAACCCCACCAGCTTTTCACTCACATGACACCCACTGCCCACAAGCTTTTCTGTGACATACCACTTCATATACCCACAGGCTTTTCACTCTTGTCCAGCCCATATGACAACCAACATTTCTCTCATATGTCACAGCTGCCCACCAGCTTTTCTTTCACATACCACTCCACATGTTAACCAGTTATTCTCTCACATTTCACCGCATATGCCCACCAGCTTTCTCACATGCCACCTCTTATGCATACTAGCTTTAGCCTCATATAATCCCCTGCTTATCTGATTCACACATGCTCACCATCTTTCTAACATGCCATACCATATGCCTATCAACATTTCTCACATATGCCACCAAATATGCCCACCAGCTTTTCAGTCATGTGCGCCACCATATGTGCACCAGGTTTTCACTCACATGCTACCATGTATGCCCACAACCTTATCTAGTATGCCACACTGTATGCCCATCATCTATTCATGCCATGCCACTTTATCTGTGTTCCGAACTTGGCCCGTCTGACTGCGCTTTGCTGGATCACCTGTGTACCGGACCCGGCTCGCCTGACTACACATGGCCTGACTACCCGAGTACCCGATCCTAACTGGTCAGTACCCTTGCTTACTTATTGTACTAGATCCTGTCAGCCTGTTAACCGTGTGCATTTATACATTTGAGTGGGTTTGACTCCACCATTATAACACCTGTATTGCTCTTCTGGGATGTTTATACTCCTTGTGACCTGTGTTACTTCCTGAGATAGTTCAGGGGGCCGCAACCTGCGAGTTCCTGGCAGCGAAGGCCATCCCGCCTTGCGGCGGTACTTGGTGAACACCGGGGAACTCACTAGACTTCACGCCCTTCGTCTGCCAATGCTAATCAGGAATATTACAGGCCTTTTTCCCTCAGATCGTAACAGTGGTGACTGGAGAATAGCCTGCACACATATAATAATTTTTGTTCTCAGTGGAAACATATGTGCATACTAACACTGAGCCGTAGTCCATCTGTGCATCCTATGTAAACAAACCTTGCAATGGATGTCATACACTTAAAAAATGTGCCCACACAGCATGACCATCTAAAACATTCAACCAACTCAATCGTTTCATAATTGTATTATTTCTTTTCTAATATACTCTTCATGTGTGGCACATTTATGTTTCATATAATTCCTGACTACTGTCATCAGAGTTTCAAATGTGTTAATTTCCTTTCCAGGGCAACGGCTGGGACACTTTTACAATCAGCGCTGTGTCCTAGCATCTGTGGCAGCCGGCCGTGTGCATAAATAGGAATAATTAATTAAGCACATCCTGGGGTGGGTGCAATTATGACACACCAAGCCCCTAACTCATAATTGAGCAATTCTTGTATTTAGGGGAGGGAGAGCTTAGCCTCCCTGACGGTTATAATGTTGGTGATGTGCATTTGCTGGCCTGCTCTTTGTTCCTGTTTTTCTGTGAAAACCCTGCCAAATTCCTGATTGACTCCTGTCGTGACCCCCTGCTTGTTTCTGGACCCTGCTTGTACTCTGATTGCCCTGACCTTTGGCCTTGTTCTTTGGATATTCCTGCTCGCTGCCAGCCCTGACCCTTTGGCCTGTTCCTGACCACTTTGACTACTATGTACCCCTGACCCTGACTTGCTTTGACCATCTGCTCCTATCTTGCCTCCTAACTACCTGCTGCGGTATTGCATATAAGCTTTCAATACGCTAAGAGTTAAGGCTTGGGGGCATCCAAGTACCCATGAGCACAACAAGCTTTGGGGAAAAGGCTGTCGCTATAGGTAAAGACCTCTGTCACCTGTTCTGGAAGCTTATATCAATAGCCGCTAACAATTTGTTTGTAGTGGATATTTTGCCTGGCACAAGAGGCTCATTTAAAGTGTATTGCAAACTGATGTCTGGATGGTGTAGATTTCTGGTTATTTTAAGTTGCTTAAAATCCCTCCTATGACACTGTAATATCAGAATGCCTTCATTTATGAGCAAGCTCAACTTCTGCCAGCTTATTAAAATACCTTGTTGTGTAAAACTAAAACTATGGTTTTCAGATCTTGCCCAAAATGTAGTTTAGTGCATAATTGCTCTTGTCCATCTAGGTCCACTAATCGTCCTTGTGCAAAATATATTTAGTCTGCATTTTACAGTATGTTTTTATGTGCCTTTCAGTAGAAATTGGCTTACAAATACACTTTTTCGCAAGACATGCATTTTCTATGGTGCATATGTGAACCAAAAACCGCTTATTGCTGTTTATAGTTTGTTTTATATTGTAACTTGTATCTCCTATGCCCAGTGAGGCGGAAGGGGGAGGGAAGTAACAGACATGCATTGGCCGAGTACAGTAAGGACTTGTTCACATCAATCAATTACATGTAGATGCAGGAGAAGTATCACTTGCGTGTACTAGAGGGGTTACAGAATGACAAGCAGTGTTGATGAAGCTATCTAGCTGCTCCTGATTTAATTGTGCAATATCCTCTCCAGGTAATATTACTTAAATCATTAGCATCACAGCTATATTGTATGAAGTCACGGTCATCTGTTCACATTACTCAATTGACATTTGCTCAATTGAATTTGTTTAACTGCAGAAAAGAAGAAATCCATTGAATTTGTGAATGGGAAACAACAGATATATCAATTTAGTTTAACTTAATTTCATCTAATTAAATTTTTGTTTGCATATAGTTATATTTTATATAGAAAAACAACTTTTATTGGTAACTGTCAAGACACCATTCTCCCTTGTGCATATGATTCTAGTATACAAATAAGGTAATGCAAATTTGCAAATGCAAATTTAGTGTTTATTACTATCATTGTCAAGCCACATATCTATGCTATCTCTATACTATCCCTACACTAGATCTTGAGATGCATCTGACTACACACAGGCATGTAAATACACCGTCCAATCTAAATTTGCATCATAGTCCACAAGTTACTGTTGGATTTGCAAAGTTAATGTTCTTCATGTGGGATATCACATATACTTTATAAATACAAAGTCAAATGTCTAACTTATCTTTCAAAATTCAAAAGTCTATGGAATTTCTCAGGTAATTGTGGGCTGTTGCAAAATTAATGTACAAAAAAGAAATCTGTAAGCCACAGAACATGTTAGTTTTTTTGCAAATTGAACGGTTGATGGATTGGAACAGTCACCCAATCTTGATCATCCTTCTTCCACTCCCATGGTAAAGCTATACCCAGTATATGCTCATTATTATGAATATCAATATTGAAGCAAAACTAAAGTGGAATCTAGCCTTAACCAAGTGTATTATGCAACATTTGCTTTGTTTTGCTTTTATATAAAATAATTCACTGGTGAATAAGTTTATTGTTATGTGTCAATTCAGAAACTATGAAACACAATGTAATTAAGTCAGGTGCATAAAGACTGCAAAAGCTTAATCTAGGAAGAGGAGATTTTAATTTCATCTAGCTAATAATATTGCTTGGCTGAACCATTTCAATTTAGCCTTCTAAAAGGTTGCAATAATGCAACGACAAAAGAAAATATTCACTTAAAGAAGAAATTACTGTTACAATTTAAAAGACAGATTATTACAATATAGACCATTACGACTAACACTTAAAAAAGAAATGTGCTAACTGCTTTATTTAAAATCGTAATGCTACAGTGCTAACAAAATGTCTCAGCAAAAAGAGGTGGCCCCAAATAAATCACTTTAATTATTTCCTTATTTTGCTAAGCCATTGCTATCTGTAGTTGCAATTAACATGACATCTGGCAAAGTACAGGGTCTCGGCATTGATTATTCTATTCTTGCTCATTAGTAATCATTAATAAGAGATGAACAATTCAACCAATCATCAATTAACATCTGGATATTTGCCTATGTTGTTTTTTCATCATACTGACAAGTTAACAATATCAAATCTATAAAAGAAAGGATAACAACCAGCACTGGAAGAGAGAGAGAAATACAGAGTTATTACAATTATAAGTGTAGTAAAGTAGTGTAGTTGCAAGTCGTAAGGTTCAGTAAGCACAACTAGGAGAAAAGACTTTCACTCCGCCACCTCAGGGTGAGGCTTTCTAACAACCTAATGCCCATATGGTGTAATATCATAGGAAAAACCCTCACTGTATTGTGAAAACAAACATACCAAATAGTCAGATAGAAATCTCTTAGACTTACACAGTACTGAGGACATGATGTTATCTGTCCTAAAACACAAGTTAAACATCCTCCATATTTGCACAGGTATTTATTCCTTCATAAAATATCCTTGAGTTGAACAAACATTAGAACACAGTGTTATCAGGTATTCTGGAATGGATTGGACTTCTTATATTTCCAGAGCTCTCATTATTTATTATTATTTAAGTGAGCCATTTTTAAAATAGCAGCTTAAAATACATGGGCTAAAATCACGGCTATCATAAGGATGGCATCATATTATGTCATATAATGAAATTAATACATTTAAATTATTGATAAAAATGATAATAATGATAATAATAATAATAATAATAATAATAATAGTATTAGCAGTAGCAGTAGTATTATTATCTTATATTTACAAAGCACTGCCATACTACACAGCGCTATACAATGAGAGGATCATGACAGATGAAAAATGCATGTACTTTGTGCCAAAAATAAACCTAGTTGTAAGCAAGGTTGGCATTAATAATGCAGAGGATGATTACTGTTACTTAGAAGGAACTAGAGGGAAAGAGATATGTGGATAGAAATAACAACAACACTCGACCCCCACTCGAAACTTTGGATTTACAGACACAATCCATGATTTTTAGTTTATATTATATTAAAACAGTAATAATGGTAAATTAATATATTGGACCATCAAAGTTCCTTTACTTAAGAAATGACTATAGTACAATGAGCAACGGATGGCAAACATAGACAAGTGTATGATATTGTAAAGTATTTGGGAAATTAATGTTCTTGGTTCCATCCTTATGAAGAACAATACTTTCCTAGCTTTGTACAAAATTAGTCTCTTAGGTATTGGCTGGTATTTCCCAAATACTAGGATCTCCATAGTCCCGATGAGACCATACATTTGGAAGACCCAGACTGATATACATGAATTTGGTAACCATTCCCTGGAGTGTGAGACTTAACCCTTCTGTGTTTGATGCTTTTTGTCCTGTTCATATAATATCTGGAAATGATAGTGGGGTCAACAACATAAGTAGAGGGGATTAAAAATTTGGCAAAATTAGGGGAGGGGGGGAGAATCTTGATTTAGGAGGATGACTCTCCTCTGCACTTAAAAAATCCTATTTGTGTGTTAGAGGCCCTACTGGAGTTGGTCAAGTGCTTTGAAGAGCCACAAAGCACACAAATAAATATTTTTTTATTGGAATTGATATCTGAGCAGCTGAACATTTTATCAACCTTTTGCTAGTTGGCCACTCAGCGGTGCCTTAGTACTATACCCAGTACCTTTTCGAAGTTTACCAATCACTCAGGCAAAATAGTTGTCAAGTACAACAATACTTTTATTACTTTATAATACACTAGAATTAAATTAGACTTTAAACAAATACCAGATGCGTTTAACACATACCCTCACCTTTATCTCTTTAGAACAAATAATACCCCAGAAAAAAACCTGTCCTTTACTCCTCTAGCCCAGCGGACTGCATTCACCTTTTCTCTTGAACCCTCTACGTCCTTTACTAGATGCCAGTACTCAAGGGTCATCCACAATCTAATGGATAGACCAAAAGGATTAATTAATCTCTGGAACAATTTCTACGGTTGTACACCTCTGAATTTTACAACAATTGGTCATCCTTACTATTAGTTTGCTTATAATAACTTGTGTCATTCCTCCACTCGCATCTCTCCATTCTTCTGCAATTTTAACTTTCACCCTATGTCCAACTCCTTGTCCTCTATCAACATTTCTGGTCTCCCAGAGATATGCTCTACAGCTTCAAGTCTCAGAATCAGATGGAACAAAGCTCACGTTGCCTTGATGTGGGCCTCTTTTCACTCCAAAGTGTTTACAGATCATCACTGCAGAGCTTTTTCCTTCAAAGTCGGTTAGAAAGTCTGGCTCTCCACCTGCAACATTAAGCTAAGACATCCTTGTAAAAAAACTCGGCCTAGGTTCATTGGACCCATCTCCATCATCAAACAAGTTAATCCTGTAGCATTCAGACTAAGACTTCCTCGTTTCTTGAAGATTTCAAAGACATTTCACTGCTCTCTCTCAAATTAGCACGTTTAGACATTATCAACCTCAGAGAGCTCGGTCGGTCAACGAGGATGGACATTAGGAATTTGTGATTTTGATTTCAAGAGAGTCCAAGGGCAAATCCATTTCCTGGTTCAATGGAAGGGTTGTGGCCTGGAGGAGCAATCCTGGGTTCCTGCAGAAGAATCTACATGCTGACAAACTTATCAAGTTCTTCAAGCAATCTCCTATTAAACCAGGGTGTAGGGGTTCCTTAACCCCTCCGCAATGTGGGAATACTGTTATGAGCAACATCGATCCATGGCTTGCTTTCGCCATCTGCGTCCCTGCTGTCATGGCAAAAGCCAGGACATCACTTGATCTTGCTCTGTCCCGTGTGTCACCATGGGAACCGGCCGGGACGCTTTTCTGATCAGAACCACGTCCTGGCAACTGTAGGCAGCTGTTTCGCATGTGCATTAGTTGTAAATTAATCACCTCCTGGGGCTAATTACCATTCACTGGAGCAAGGGCTCCTGATTGGTCAGTATTACTATTTAAAGCAGGAAGGGCTTAGCCTCCCTACCAGTTATAGCGTCTGTGTGCTGCATATTTGTTGATCAGCTCTGTTCTGTTCAATTCTGTGGATACTCTGCATTTGACCTGATTCCTGTTGTTACCTTTGACTTTGACTGAATGCTGATTGTCCCTGACCTCTGCCTGTTTACTGGATTATACCTGTTTGCTACCTGCCCTGCCTCTTGCCTGCTTCCTGTTGCCCAACTCGCTACAGACCCACGACTATTGGACTGTCTTTGGTACCTGCCCTCTGTATTCCGGTAACCCTTCATCCTGCGCTACGGTTCCTCTGATACACTTTTACTACCCTAGAGTTAAGTCCTGGGGGCATCAGAGTACCTCCGAACAAATTCAATTCTATGGAAAAGGCAGCTTCTATAGGTGTAGTATTAGCCTGGTTCTAAAAGCTTATCAAGTAGCCATTAATCTAACACTCTGTTAATTTTTTCACTCTTAGTCCCCTTTCCTAGGGGACTAAAAACAGTTAGATTATGACTCTGTGCTGTCTAGTTGGTTACAGACCAGAATAATGGGGACCTACTCAAGATAACTAAGGTGCTGGGACCTGATAAAGACTGGGCAACTCATAGCTTAACCCCTGACATACTTTTTTCCTGAGATACAGCTTTCACCTGATTTGGACTTTCAGGTCATGTGAACGTAACTCTTCTGAGAATTGCCCATAACCCACATGGCAGCATAATAACAATATAAACAACAACAACACTTCCTACAAAATAAACTAGAGATAGTTTCCACCATACAATATAATACATAGAAATACATAGGTTATAGTTAACATTTCAACATTGTAGCAACATTATGGTAAAACAATACATAGAATAACACAGCACATCACACTTGCCTCATGAATGCATTATGAACACTTTATAAATTACATTATAAAATGGGTAAAGTTACCCCAAAGTAATAGGACACCAAAACACATTTTTGCCTTGAAAGTTTTTATATTTTTTTATCGTCCACCTTTGTGTGAAACGAGGTTCAGGCCGGTTTAGGTGAAATTACTCCCTTGTTTTGTCACATGGATTTACCTTTGTTGACCTTGGGGGGGATTAATATTTTTATCAGGGTTTTCCAGCTGAAGTTCATTTCTAAATTGCCTTTCAGTTATTTTTGACTCAAATATGAGCCCAGAATTTATTAGTGAATCTTCCACATTTTATCCGGTTTATAAATATCTTTTTTTTAGTTATTAATTACCTTTTGTGTATTACACCATTTTTGGTCAGCATTTGCTGTGCCTGAGTATTTCATACACACTTTTCAAATTAATTTTATATAATTTTATATACTCTGCATCCTTGCAGTTGATTTTCAGCAGTAGCAGAATGGAGCGTGGGTGGGTTGGAATGAGGGTAACTTGTATATGAGCTGCCAGAATGGGCCATATATTATTTATTTATTTATTTATTTATTTATTTATTTATTTACTTGTTATCATTTACTTTTACAGTGCCAGTCATAATATTTGTCTGAGAACATACAAACTCCACACATTGTAAACAAGTCATGTATTTTGTATACCGGGTTATCCTCATCATCATCTCTTTTAATTGATATGACATCACATAATCTGCAGCCCTGCATAATCAACAAACAATAAACAGAAAAATTCAGATAAGAAGTGACAACAGAATCAATAGAATGAGTAGAAAACCAATACAAGAGACTATAGAGAAAGCAACTGATGAGATGAGTGAAAAGGGCAGATGGACTGTGAGGAGAGAATTGTACTAGGATGGGGAGAAATATGTCAAATATGAAAAGGTGAGTGTTGAGGGAGTATTTGAAAGATTTGAGGTTGGGGGCAAGTTTGGTTGGACGTGGCTGGGTGTTTCAAATATGGAAAGCAGCTCGTGCAAAGTCCTGAAAACAGGAGTAAAAGGTGATAGGAGATGAGGAGGTGAAGGTTATTGACAGAATGTGGGTATGATAGGCCCAGATGCATTGACAGATAATATTACACCCAATGTCTGCAGAGGCCTCCAGATGGTGCAGTCACAGCTACAGATCCCATATGTAATTTAGACTATCAAAAGGTGTGAATTGCATGGTGCAGGCCCAAGTTAGATGGTGAGAATACTTCCTGAATTGCTATAACTTCAGGCTTGATTAGGTACCCGTGTGCAAAGTTTAAGATGGGGTTGTTAGGAGTTCACTGGGGAAATTTCAGCAGGTATGTTAGTGCACAGTTACTCTTACATATAAATCTGCCTGTGCTTGTTGTCAGTTGAGGTCTTTGGATGGTGCAGGTCTTTGCAGATGTGATAGAGTGTAGATGTAAATATAAAATTGTGCACAAGCTGGGTGTAGGTTGAGGCCTCTAGATGGTGCAGATTCAAGTGACAGCATTAGATCCCAGTTCTAATTCAGATAATACATATTTTGGTAATTAGATAGAAAGCCATTTATTCCACTATAGTTCTAAAAGACAGCCATATTTGTCCTTAAAACAATATATAATTGATTTGGGTAGGCAACAAAATTGTCAATTTATCAAAATGCTAAATTTTTCTGGTTTTAATAAAAGTAATGGCTGGTCTTGAAAGGGTTAAACCCAAGCCAGTGCACATTACAAGTTGAAACGAAAACACTATAACAAGCATAAATTGTGGATACTCTGCAACATCAATGTTTAACTAAACCAATACAGAAATAATTCAAAGTGATATTATGTAAGCAGTTCCCCTAAGATAGTTTGCTTTTTGATGAATAATGCATAGCTTGCTGTATGCCAAAAAGCATGAGGGACTTCTATAATCAAGGACATTCGATTTATGTTTTCTTTGTTTATAATTATTTTATTTTCAAATACTCCTACATCAGAAATGTAAAAGTTAAAGCAGTCTTATGAAGAATATCAGGTTTATTTTATGCAATGAGTCATTTAATTTAATTAACTATTGTGTAAATAATTAAAATGATTAATGTAAAGTTGTTTTGGTCAAATATTTAGAACAATAATGTTCAAGTTTTAGATGAGATGGGTCATAAAATATGTGTTCTGTATTAAAAAGTTAAATAAGTCTTATTCTACCCTTTTAAAGCTTCAGGAGAATATCACTGGGACAATTCAAAAGTAACTGCTTCACAGCCAAGTAATCAGATTCCTGTCCAACGCTAATTATACCAACACATGGGTGAGAAGACAAATTCAAAGTACATCTGGAAAGCCCTGTGACCAGCATTGGGGTATGTTTGTCTTAACAGATCCAAAGAAATATATCCTGATGCTGTTCACAGTGCTTTCTAGATTTACCTTGAATTAGCAAAATTAAATCATATGTAATTTGTGGAAATAATTAGGTAACTGGTCCTCAAAAATAAATTGAGGGTCACCTTCTGTAGATGGGCAGACTGCTTTAATTGAAAAAAAATAGTGAAGAGGATCATTTACGAGATACTAATAAATTGCAAAAATGTGCATCTCCTTTTCCTAGTTTGCATCTGATAGATTGAATACTTAAAACATGTATAATTTACAGAGTATTTTGTGCATTCAAATAGGGTTCAATAATTGACACTATATAAGGCACACTCTCTTGTAGAATAACCCTAACAGAAGACTGGATATGAAAATCCTATACCTGGGGAACCATTCTGCTAGATAATTTATCTAGCCAACAATAAAATTATAGAGTATAGACTATGGGCCTGATTCATTAAGGGGTGTATACTCAGCTTAATGTACATTTGCTTTGAAACTCATGTAAATCAGGTATACGTACATCCCAATTCAACAATTAACAGATAGTTAGAGATAGCTAAAGATACGTTGCTTGAGGAATGCAGGATCAAAGTCACTTACATGATGTAAAAACTGTTATGCATAGCACTGCATTTTTCTTTCCCCCTTTAACTAATTCACTGGCACATGTACGTTTGAGTGCAATATACATTTGTAGTGCCGATTACAGTGGAGCACACAGGCGTGCAATTACATTAAACACATTACATTTATATTAAATTCTAAGTAAATTTCATAATAACCCCGTCTTTAAATCTTTCTATGATGCTCTATGTATGCTGTTTGTATGATATTGAAAAGCATATATGATGATAGTGGGACAGTGACTGTGACTGTGCTGCCATATACTGTGTGGGGGTAATGGAATAATGGCTGTGCTGCCATATACTGTGTGGGGATAATGGAATAATCAGTCTGCTGCCATATACTGTGTGAGGAAAGGAAACGATTATCACCCAGGCAAACTGTACCCCATTTATCACACTAATAGGGGACGAGTTACTATACATTTTAACCCTGCTACCCTTATTATCATCATCACCATCTATTTATTTATATAGTGCCACTAATCCTGTAGCGGTTTACAGAGAACTCAATCACGTCAGTCTCTGCCCCATTGGAGCTTACAATCTAAATCCCCTAACATACACACACAGATCAAGAGAGACTAAGGGCAATGTATTTCAGATATTCGGTTCTGTTCAAAATGTCCCTACATTATAGTAGTACTGTACCTTAGTACACATTTTCTTTACATAAATAAAGCACACACATATTTCCTATAAACAAACACATTTTTATAGAAAATTGTAATAAATTAACGATAAAAAACTTCATAGTTTGCATAATACTCAAAATTTTTTGTATTTCTTTCTTCTACTTTTCTTAACAAAACATGAGGCGGGGGATTTGAACTTGGGTGTGGGGGAGAGAAAAGTAGAATGGGAATGAAGGGTTTATAACGGTGTCTGAAAGGGTGTAAATTGGGGTGGGGGGCTGGAAGCATTGGTGATTTCTTCAACAACCGGAAATAAAAAAGAAAGAAAACTTTGTAAAATACGCAATCTTAGTACATTGGTAAAACATATTTTACCTGTATGAGTGTACTTTGTTCACAAATTTTCCAAGCTCAGCAGAGTTCTGAAGTGGTACATTAAGGGAAACTCTCTGTAAAGGTAAATGTTATGCTGAACACAGTGGTAGCCAGAGGACTACTACTTTGGAGACACATGCAGATATATATTGTTTGGGGGTTGAGAATGAAATTCTTTGTGAGGACTACACTTTTATTCTGCCAAAATATAAAAGAAAATTATACTACATTATAACATCAAGACACTTCAGCAGTCGCATATGTATCCTCCTCCTCCGATTGTTGGGATAGGGAAAATATAATTGATGATAAAAGTCGATTGGACTCAGGGGCGGCCGCACCACATGACACAAGATGCGGCCGCGTCATTATGACGTGGCCGTGTCATGTGATGCGGCTGCCTGTGCACCCCCCGGGTTGAAACCTCCCAGCCCGCGCCTGATTGGACTCCTCCTGGCAATCAACCTTCTTACCCTCCTCCTAGCTCTCCTCCTCCTGGCTCTCAGCCGCCTGCTCCTCCTAGGCCACCTCCATGGGCTCCTTCCTAGCCACACATCATCTTTGGCAGAGGCGGAGGATGCTGAGGCATTCTGTTGGAATAAATAGGACACATTCATTTATTGGTAAATGTTATCTACGACTCACACATCCATAGACATGCATATAATGATAGGTTGCAATGTAAAATATACAATACCACACATGGACCATCACTGGACAAATTAACATACTGCTACACCATTTTCATACGGTCTTGACATGGAAGTTTACATTAATTACATACTAAATATGAAATATCATTATTACATGCAACAGTTTAACAGTACAGGTCTTGTACTTTATGCATTGAAGGTTATTACAAGCCATATTGCTTTGTGATGGACCAGATATAACAGTAATTTTATTATTTTAAATAAAGAAAATGTGATTGTTTGAGAACTTAAGTCAGACCTCAAATCGACAAGGTGCTCTGGGTTCCCCCTACTGATATTACTCCCCTACCACTGGAGCTGAACTATGCTGCACTTGCAGTTAAATTCTAACTGCTAATGTCTGCAGATGGCCATGTAGTCATTATTGTTATCTTCATTTGTACTGTACCGAGCTGCGGATACAAAGCAATGGTCCGTTGTTGCTTTCAGTACCTTCAGCTCGGCACAAGAGAATGTAATTGCTCTCATGTTTTCAAGTGAATGAGACATTTTAATATTCTCATCACTGATTGGTACTCAATGCACGTATGGGTGTAGACACGTCAGTTCAAACAGATCTCTTCAATACCGTATGTAAAATGGCTGACTTTCATCTGTTAATTAATCACAATAACCAACCATATCCAGGCAATTAGGGGCATGACAACGCCTAGCCATCCGTACACAGGCAATTGAAGGAGAATGCACCTGCATACCGTATATAACAACTGGAGATAGAATCATTCAAACCTGACATTTTTTGAGTTTTTAACCACCTGTTAGTATACATTCAAAAATTGGCAATAGGAGTTCAGAATTTTTGGGTGGATATTATTGGCAAGTACTAGTTCTTATGTAAGACAATTTACAGGATATTTAAGTTCTTTACTCTGGATAAACGCCATTAACCTTTGTCTTGGCAATTGATAATTATTGGTGAGTACAAGGCCTTATGTGAGACAATCTACATTGCATTTAAGGTTTTTTTTACTAGTGACTGTCTTTTTACTCTTAGTTAGAAAGATGGCTGACCAACCACAACTAAAGTCAGTCAGGCCACTGTCTCCTCCAGTTCAGCTTTGAAGTGGAGGCATCCAAATTTCAATAATCAGGAGGTGGAAGTGCAGGTCCAGCAGGAAGCAGAGACACTGGACTCTCTGCCCCAGCAAAATCCAGAATATGTGGAGAACATCACGATGCAGGTCAGTGGCTCTAATTCGACGAGCGGTCACTGAGGTGAAAAAAATATTTTTTTAGGGTTAATAAATAACCTACTGTTCTCTGCATACCTAGTACAAGTCTTTGAATTTTTGAGCAACCTTAAAATGTTTGGCCAAGGTATGACAGAACAACATATTTTACTAACATTAAAAACGTTTGGAAATTATCTTTCCTACTTTGACACCTGTGTTTAAGTCTTACAAATAAGTATTAGCATTGTGAGCTTTCTGTTATTAGTTTTTGACCTCTAGGGCAAAATCATTTCAATCTTTATGTATGTCTGCACAAGTTTTTTTCAAAATATTTGTGATTGTATACATTTCACACAGGTAGCAAAACTTTAAGTGTCGTCTGAAGGGCAAAATAAGAGAGCAACAGAGACATGCTAGGGAGCCAGGTGGTGGTCCCCCAGCTCCCTTGGACTTCGGTCCCATGGAGACCACATATTTTGTCTGCATCAACAAGCAGTTGGTGCAGGGAGTGGGCAGAATTTAGTTAGGATGGAAAAAGACCATCCCAAACAACACCACTCGCCACCAGAGGTGAATTTCAAATCACAATACATGGCTAAAAACAATGACAAATGTTTTGATTACAGAAATCTAAATACACCCAACATCAATAGCTGCATTTTTTTTTTCTATAAAAAAATATTATAACTTGCCAGTTGTAATGGAAATAAAACTCCTAAATCCTTGACACTTATATTGCAATCTATTCAGCCTATTGAAGAATCTTACAATGGTCTTCAAGATTGAGTTTTTTCAGACAAGATTACTTTGAGATTTCTAAAGAATGCCTGGGTAACATTCCACTCAACACACATAGATACTGGCTGATAAATTGATATACTAAATTTTTTTTTTATCAATTCTGCAGAAACAATTACCCCACATATACACACCGACTTGCATGTTAGAAAGCAAGAAATGTTAATAAATCTACTAATATTATGTACATGCATGGATGTTATTGAGTCAAACATAGATGTTTATTTTTTTTTCAACCATGTTAAGTGAAGATACAGATACAGAGGGAGAAGAGGAAGACCTGGCGGAGGTGACCCATGATGTGTGAGAGCCTCAGATAGGGAAGCAAGGGGTAGTGGGCCAGATGCACACCTTCTGGATTTTTTATACTTAAATGCACCAATCTAACCAAACACTAGAAATCACCACCCAGGACACAAACACTACCCTAACCCATATCCATCACACTTTCCAAAATTTTTACACTACCCTGACCCGTCTCGCCAATCTTTTCACACAATATCTCACTATCAACCCTCCTGGCCCAATGCCACATGTTTAAACTCTGTCCCTATGACACATGCTACCGCTCCTACCCATAGAACATGTGTCCTTTCCTTCCCTAATAGCACAATTGCTCACTCGTGCCCCTCTTCCCAAATATTCTCCCTAAGCCAATAGGGCAATAATATATAAATTGTTATCCTCCCAAACTTTGCTTACCTATACTATCATACCCAACTTTACCTTGCTGGTCCAATGCCCTCTCCAGTCCATATGCCCTCTGTGGTCCAAATGCCATCTTTTTCCAAAACGCCCTCTGCTAACCAAATGCCCTCTGCTGACCAAAATGCCTTTTGTTTCCTAAATGCCCGCTGCTGTCCAAATGCCCATTGGCCCTATTGCCCTCTTTGGCCCCACCTCCCTCTTTGGGTACATGTCCCTCTTTGGTCCCATTGCCCTCTGCTTCACTTCCACCTTCTGCTCACATTCACCCTCTGCTGTCCCACTGCCTTCTGCTTCTTCCCCACTTTTGCGCATCACATCACAGGTAATTTAAAGTCAGCTCAAGGCCAAACCGACCTACAATGTTGGGTCAAGTGTTAAGAGAAGCCGGAAAAGATGAAATTTATTGATTAAAATCTTTTTGGCAAATGTGGTTTGGCTTGAGTAATTTGGCTTTTTGAACTAAGACAACATTTTTTAATTTTAAAAATGTTTCCTTGTGTTTTTATCCATTTAATTTAAGCAATATATTTGAAACAAAAGCCAAAAATTACTTACATAAAAAGTGTGATGAAATCACATATTCTTTATTTGTGAATAATCCTGAGAGTGTAGAAAACTAGGGTGGATGTCATCCACTTCCTGTCCAGCAACCTTTTCCTCTTCCACCCATGGAACCTCATTCCTTATAGTAATGTTATTGAATAACAAACAGAAAATACATAGCATAAATTATTGGGCGTATACATAAGAGCTCAATCTGGCCTTTATAACCGATCTAGTGAACCTTTGCGCTGAATTGTAAGCAAATTCTTGCTCTGTGTGGATTTACAATAGAAGTGAGGAGCCCAGAGCATACAAGGAACACGTTGTCCCCTATAAAGAGTAACAAGAAAGAAAATGTAAAATTTAAGTAATTGGGCCAATTTTTTTACATGATATGGTGCTATTGTAATGGTAAAATATTTGACATTTGATTCTACAAGTACACCAAACTGCAAAGAGTGTTAATAATTTGCAAAGGTCATTACAGTATATACCATTGTATTAGGACAACAGAGGGTTATTGTTAAAAATTGATGTGATAGAAAATAGTAATTAATAGCCACACGTCACAGTGTAGCCTTATACCCCTTGCCTCTGTTGCAATCTGCGCAACGTCCCTGATTTCTTGAAGGTGGGTGCTCACTATCTAGCAACCAGATCACAAATCTGGCGAGATGCATCACATATAGCCAGGACATTCATTGAGTGCAAATGCTTTCTATTAGAATAAATAGAAGCATTTACACCTAATGGAACTAGGGCTACATGCGTACCATCTACTGCCCTATAAGGTACATAAAGCTGACTATAGTGGCAAACTACCGCTATATGGGCACAACGAACTCTGCATCAAGTGGTAGATGTTGCCAACAGTTTGTTCAGTGGCAGTATTGCCAACAGTTTGTTCAGTAGCAGTATTGATGTTGGGACATGGCACAAAGGGTCTAGGGCACTCTGCATAATGTGCAAAGTGTCCACGATGACATGAGTTGGTAGTCAATAGCAGTGGACCACCTCAGCATCAGACATCACAGAGACGCTGACACGTGGCCTGAAGACATGCTCCCTGATCCGGCGAAAGTTGACCAGTTGTGGGTTTTGGAGTGCACGATGCCTGTTGACATCCAGATTCAGGCCCTGCTCCTTTCTCATTTCTGGCTATATGTCATAAACATGGATGAGAAAAAGAAAAAAATATTCCCTAATGTCTTGCAGCCTTTGTAGACTTCCTTTACATTAGACATTATAAACATACTTGCACATACAAATGATCAAGAAAGGCTCATTATCAAATTTCTGGGAAAAAAAGACAAGTAAGCATGACATGAAATGTAATAAACATAAAGTGTTGATGACATTTTAAATTGTCTAATACTACAAAGGCATACAAAGTAGACGCCTTAGACAAGACTTTTAAAAGTTTGTCATAACCAACACACACACTGTAAATGTATGCAAGCCTGTAAAGAACTATGCAAGAGACACATAATGTTTTAAAACAGACAAGCTTTGGCAATTTAGGTCATTACTATGGTATAAATGTATGAACACAATTTTTAAAACAAAGACAATTTCAAACACTCACACTAGTATACAGTGCTTCTAAAAGTAAAAAAAATGCACATACCTTTTTCAGAGAATAGGCCTGCAAGATTTGATTTTTATAGTACTTCAAACTCAGTACACAACCTTCTGATGAAATTTTGCCATATTAACCTCCCTCTGCGAGTGGTGTAAAATGAGATGAGCGTGTGCAGGTGTAATCAGGTGTATGATTAACACCAGTGGCGGCTGGCCCGGGGGCTAGGGAGCCATGTGCTCCCCCGGCCAGTCAGAAAAAAGGGTATTTTAGGCCGATGGAGTAACCGGATTGAGGGTGTGTGTGTGGGCATAGTCTGTTACTGTAGGGTGCGTGTGGGCACAGTCTGTAAATGTAGGTTTTTTTTGTATGGGAACAGTCTGTTAATATAGGCTGTGTTGGTGTGCACATTCTATTAATGAAGGGTTTGTGTGTATGGACACAGTCTGCTAATGTAGGGTGTGCGTGTGTGTGCACATTAGGTTAATGCAGTGTGTGTGTTTGGGTACAGTCTGTTAATGCAGGGTTTGTGTGTGGGCACAGTCTGTTAATGAAGGGTGTGTGTGTGTGTGCATTTTGTTAATGTAGGGTGTGTGTGCATTGGCACAGTCTGTTAATGTAGGGTGTGTGCCCATTCTGTTAATGTAGGGTTTGTGTGTATGAGCACAGTCTGATAATGTAGGGTGTGTGTGTGTATGTGCACATTCTGTTAATGTAGGGTTTGTGGGTATGGGCACAGTCTTTTAATGTAGGGTGTGTGTGTGTGTGTGTGTGTGTGTGTGTGTGTGTGTGTGTGTGTGTGTGTGGGCACAGTCTGTTAATGTAGGGTGTGTGTTTGGACACAGTCTGTTAATGTAGGGTGTGTGTGTGTGTGGACACAGTCTGTTAATGTAGGGTGTGTGTATGGGCACAGTCTGTTAATGTAGGGTGTGTGTATGGGCACAGTCTGTTAATGTAGGGTGTGTGTATGGGCACAGTCTGTTAATGTAGGGTGTGTGTATGGGCACAGTCTGTTAATGTAGGATGTGTGTATGTGGGTGTATATTGTCTGTTAGAGGAGAGACTTAGACCTGTTTTCAAATAGAGATATATCTTCAGATCTGCTCCTAGTTGAAAACAGACGTGCATATACCCAATTTACATGCGTTTAATTTAAAACGCAATTTACGTTCCTTTTGCAATATCACGCCCTTTATCTCCTGTCCTTTACTCCTCTATGAAACTACCTGAGCCATTGCCAAACTTCATTTCTACAAAATTTTCCAGCCATTTTGCTCATCTCTGTGAGGAGTTTGTATGTTCTCCTTCGTGTCTGCGTGGGTTTCCTCGGGCGCTCCGGTTTGTCCCATAATCCAAAACATACTAGTAAGTTAATTGGCTGCTATCAAAAGGCACCTAGTCTTTCTGTGTATGTTAGGGAATTGAGACTGCAAGCTTCAATGGGACAGGGACTGATGTGAGTGAGTTATCTGTACAGCGCTGCGGAATTAGTGACGCTATATAAATAAACGATGATGATGATACAGGGTTATATGTTCCACAATGTATAGCATGGTACATGCAAAACATATGCTGTACACTACAATTACATTATCTTTCAATTTCCTTGAGTTCCTTGGTTTGTCCAATAAAATCCTTCATCATAAAAAATGTCTTACAATTGTATTATTACAGTTCACAGTTTAATACTTTTTTTTATAATAGTTTATTTTTTTAAGTCACAATTTGGAAATGGTTTCTCTTCATCTGGACAAAGAACTAATGAATGAATGGTACAAAAGTAAACAGTAAATACAATCATAGCAGATAGATGCAAATACGTTGTTCAACATATGTTAAAGAAATTATATTTAGCATGAAGCATTATAGTAGAGGTTTGTGAAAAGCTTGAAAAATATTATGCAAAATGGAGACAACCCAAACAATTTGCATATGGACTGGTTCTATATTTGAGCTCCAATTCTATTATTTAGGCCACCACTTTTACAGTCAAGTAAATGTATGATTTTTCATGTAAATGGTTTGCTTTCTAGCATGTTTTTGAAATGTCCTTTCAGATCCATAACTTCTAATATTTTATGGTGCGAAGTTCCAAGAAGGGACATCCCAGAGGGATCCAGTAAGTGTATTCTTTATGACATGATATTGTGTTTGTTGTGATTAAACCTAGTCTGGAGCTTTCATCTACTTTCCCCAGCAAAACATGCATTGCTGCATTTGTTATATTTCACCACATATGATACTTATATGAATATGCAACTATTACATTTAAGAAACCTATCAAAGCATAAGAAACCACATTGTGGGTCTGATACATTAAGGCACATAAATGCCGATACGTGCCATATTTTGCGTAAAATCACACTGCACATGCCCAGAAACAAACCATATGCCACAGAATGCAGCAACATCCAATTCAACTTCGAGCGCAAAGGACCATTACAAGCTTATGATTTCAGAGGAGGAAAGGTGAGGGAACTGGGCGTAGGCACGTAGTTAATGTACAGTTAGGGTGTGTCAAGCTTGACTACATGCAGCAGCATCCAGGGGCGGATCTAGAAAAGTATCCTACCCGGGGCTATTTGGGGGGGGGGGCTCAATTTAGGCCCCACCCCCTTTTTGACTTCAAGGCTGCCGGCGGCTGCACAATATGTGCAGGTCCACTCGGCAGTGACAATGTGCTGCCCGGCTGCTCTGATTGTTTTTTAAACACAATCAGAGCAGCCGGGCAGCACACTGTCACTGCCGAGCGGACCTGCACATATTGTGCAGCCGCCGGCAGCAAGCCCTTGCTAGGGGGGGCGATCGCCCTGATCGCCCCCCCCCCCCCCTGGATCCGCCACTGGCAGCATCCGATTCAAGCTTTGGACATCTCTAGCGATGACGGCTGTGTATGCATTCTAGAACATATATTTGCAATCAATAGCAACTGTAAACATGTATTTTATGTACAGTAGACATTCATAAGATCCTATTAAATGTACTTTATGTGGAAAAAATGCAAAAAAATATTTTTAAATGTTAATGACTATATTATTAACAGGTGACATTAATTCATTAATTAAATAGTTTTTTCACCCTGTGTTTTCTTTTGTGACTTTATATTCTACATATGTAATATACATATCCTGCAGTGTCTTGTCTTTTACAGTAGAACAGACCTAGACCCATATTCATCATATGTATCTTCAGATCTACTCCTTGTTGAATATGAATGTGCTTCTGCTCGATACATCTGCATTTTAAAAAAAAAATGCACAATATGTTTGTTTAGCGTTCCTTGATTAATTAGGCCCTGTATGTGTAATGGGAATGACCTCACAAACTCAGTTAAGCGTTCTTCTTTAGATTTGGCCAGTTGGCTACTTGGGAGGATAGGAATTAAGGAAATATTTTTTTCATATACTTTGCTATTATGGGATGTACCTCTTATTATTTGTTCTCCAACTTCAACTATTATGACATTGACAACTAGTGGTATATATGTGCTTGTTTTTCTTGTATGGTAGCAAATTTTAATGGGTCCACTTCAGTGGTTGCCTAATTCATCTATTATGCCTTTATCTTGGCAAACCACTACTGAATTTTATAACATACTAAATATGTGAATTTAGATGACAATTAATATGCAAGTGTATATACCAACAAAACCAATTAGGCTACCAGAAAACAAACAATAGCGTCTGATCCAGAACAATTGAACAAACATCTTCATGTCCCAAATACATTATTTCAGTTGTTTACCTCTTTTATTCTAATCCTAGAATTGTATGTCGGGCATATATGTATAGTTCATAAGTAACTTTAGCCATATCCACCACGCCCATGGCACCTTGTTAAAATATGGCTATTATATGGCTATTGTTCAGTGTTGCTTTTTTAGGGGGAGATAAATTAGCATTGGCAAGGATAACGATTTGCAGTAAAGATGCTAAATTACTGTAGCTAAGTTACATTCTTAGCAAGCATTTATTTTATTGCCTATTCACCCTAATTGGTATAGCTCTTACAGATTTTAATGTAAGGCTAGATTATATTCAACAAATGCATCCCAAAGGCTTCATTCATGCCACACTTCTATTTTCAGTCATTTGCCACATTTATTGAGTGGGTGGGAAAAAGATTGATGCAAAGAGAAATGGTAGTAATTATATTATTCATTACCTGACTATTTTTTTTTATTATGGATCTAAAAGGTCTGGTGCTGTTCCATTATCTGATAAATACTTTATGATATTTTGCCATGGAGACTGACATATTGCTGGCACCTAATGCAGCTATTCTATAGTCAAAAATTAAGAAAAGACTTAAGATAACATAAGATTTATTTTTTAAAACTAGTGTTAAAAGCAGATTGTTTAAATGGCAAAAAAATACTGAAAGTCTGTTTTAAATGTTTCAATGAATTATTATTGTGCATTATTTCTTTAACAGACTTTAAGCCAGAAAAATTGCCATACTAACTTTATTTCAAAAAGATTAGAGAATATGTGTAAGAGAAAAAGCATTTCCTAAAAAAGAACAATGGTATTTTTCTGCTGACAAAGCCAATTATTAACTTTAATTAAGGGGTGTCCAAACAGATCAGCAAGTTTCAAATTCCCATGTATTTTGGTGATATAGGCCCACTAAATAATATTGAAACTTAAAAACCAATTCCTTTGAAGTCCTTTGCCAACAACATCTTCTATATAAACTTGTTCCTGTTGTAAATATTGAAAATTGTCTGTTTGCGGTATACGGTATCTCTTCTGAATGTATGCGAAGGAGAGAAAGCTCTGTAATGGGGCAAAGGCTTCCTAAAATTACAATCTGTTGAATCCATTGAGAGAAGGGACAATGCCACAGTTCACAAGTCCATGCCTGGGGTGAAGACTGGAATATTGCTGATATTGTCAATTCATTATATATACACCCAGCATTTCGGTTGACTAGAGTGCCACACATTCTGGTTCTTAATGTTCTTAATTGTGAAGTTACCAGCTACTACCACTCCATGTTTTGATGGGATTAGAGTATGGTGCTGGTTAATGATGTTACAGCCCAGCACTACACTCCCAGTCGGACACAAACGATGGTGACAGCCATCCCCCACTCTTTGCTAGGTAAGAAATGAGAAGAGTTAGGGGGAGCAGCATCTGAGGGAGGGCCCCAAAGGAGGTGGGCATCCAGGATGCCACGGGCTCTTTATTGGTCCTACCCTCAGAGGTTAGCAGTTCTTTGCCTATTTGTAAGAGCATTGCTGCTTGTTAAATCTTTACTACTGTTCATTTTTTGCAGTTTGTCGTAGTGGAGGATTCTGATCATTAACGTCAGCTGAGTACAGTTGGGGAGTTGGGGTGTGTTGCTATAACTGAAAACAGATGCAGACCCACACAAGACACACTTATGCCCATTAGTAGCTGTATTATTTGTGGGTGCCCGAGAGCTGGTACATATACACATTGATGATAATATGAGCACTAGCCAGCCGTCTTTGATTGGATGATAGTAAATTCATTTATGAAGCTGAAAGATGTTTTCTTCAGCAAACGTTGATATATTAAATTATTTGGAGTGTACAGTATATTTTAAAAAAAGTTTTTTATTGCTATTTACATTTACTTACACTTACATTCATACGAGAGAAGGAATATTTTATCTGCTGACATATTACAGAGGGTTTTTAGCTAAATTAAACCTAATAGTGAATGCATTTTTTCCTATCAAACAAATATTAAAAATCTTTTCCTATGCTTATACTTGTTGTGTGTAAGTGTATGTGGTTAATATGGAGTTGGTCCCCCTTGTGCAGCGATAAAAGATTCCACTCTTCTTGGAAGGCTTTCCACAAGATGTTGGAGTGGTTTTGTGGGAAATTGTGCCCATTCATTCTTTAGAGTATTTATGAAATTAGGCACTGATGTTGGACGAGAAGGTCTGGCTCGCAATCTCAGTTCCAGTTCATCCCAAAATTGTTTGATGGGGTTAAGGTCAGGGCTCTGTGCGGGCCAGTCAAGTTCTTCCGCACCAAACTATGTTTTTGTAGTCCTTGCTTTGTGCACTGGAACACAGTTATGTTGGAACAGAAAAGGGCATTCCCCAAACTGTTGCCACAAAGTTGGAATCATAGCATTGACTAAAATGACTTGGTATGCTGAAGCATTAAGGTTTCCCTTCACTGGAGATAAAGGGCCTAGCCCAAACCCTGAAAATCAGCCTCTTACCACTATCCCTCCTCCACTAAACTTTGCAGTTGGCATAATGCAGTCAGGCAGGTAATGTTCTCCCTGCATCTGCCAAACCCAGACTTGCCCATCTGACTGCCAAACAGAGAAGTGTGATTCGTCACTCCACAGAACACATTTCCACTGCTCCACAGTGTCTGTGTGCTTTATACCACTCCATCCGACGTTTGGCATTGGTCTTGGTGATGTGAGGCTTGCATGCAGCTGCTTGGCCAAGTAAACCCATTCCATTAAGCTCCCACTGCACAGTTTTTTTGCTTACACTAATGTCAGTTGAAGTTCGGAACTCTTCAGCTATGGAATCAACAGAGCATTGGCAACTTTTATGCACCATGTGCCTTAGCAGTCATTGACCCCACTCTGTGATTTTATGTGGTCTTGCGCTTTGTGGCTGAGTTGCTGTTGTTTCTAAATGCTTCCACATTCTGATAATATCACTTTGTGGAATATCGAGCAGGGATGAAATTTCAGGAACCGTCTTATTGAAAACATGGCATTCTATCACAGTACCACATTTGAGCTCACTGAGCTCTTCAGAATGACCCATTTTGTATGACAAATGTTTGCAAATGAAGACTGCATGACTAGGTGCTTGATTTTATATACCTCTGGCAACGGGTCTGATAGAATCACCTCAATTTAATAATTAACAGTTGTGGCCAAATATAATTTTGTCCATATAGTGTATACTACTGATGTAGCGCTAGATTCATCTTGCAATGTGTACACCTCAGCATATGGACATAAACACTCTGGGCCATTAAGGAAAGCAAAGAAAAAAAAAGAGTAACTTTGCATCTTGGCAAAACCATATTGCATTGGAGGAGAGGTAAATTTAAAATGTGGGAGCAGATTTACAGTTGGGGTAGGGCATGTCCTAGATCAACTTTAAATTTCAGTGTAAAAATAAAGCTATCAAGTATTTGTGAGCTACATGAAAAAGTAGCCAGTATTTTCCTTGCATACGAAATAATGAATTAATTTGCACCCTTTGAATTGGAACATGGTTTGGCCAGGTGAAAACGCATTCCTTTTTTGCCTTACTCTCCTTAACGACTCAGGCTCTCTATTTTAAAGTGTGACTTTTTAGAGCTTAATTGTCGGACATATATGTGACCAAGGCAGCATCAGCCCCACTGTGTATTTTGTACAAAGTTTGTCATTGATTGATATATGAGGATTTGTGCATTATTGTATATGTCTATTTTGACTAGAGATGGGTGGGTCCGGTTCCCCGAGAACCGAACCTACCCGAACTTTGGGTATCCGAGTACTGAGCTGAGTAGCTCGGTACTCTCCCGCCCGTTCCGAATACAAATCGAGGCCGAACGTCATCGTGATGTCGTCGGATCTCGGGGCTCGGTTCTCGCAATACTTCAACATTATAAATACACGCCTCCACAGCAATCTATCGCCATTTGACAGAGGAAAAGAGCAGGGTGTAGTCACAGGCTGATTAGAGCAGGGACAGAGATCCAATATTCTTCTTGCAATTGCTCTAACAAAACTCGCTAGAGAAGAGAGGAGGATAGAGGTTTATTATTTTTTGTTAATATTTGGCACTCCCCAGTGCTTTTGGGGTGTCCCCCATAATTGTGCATAAATATTTCTGGCTGTCAAAAGTCATATCTGTCAGCACTATCTACCAACTAATTTTTACCACTCCCCAGTGCTTTTGGGGTGCCCTCCCTAATTGTGCATAAATATTTCTGGCTGTCAAAAATCATATCTGTCAGCAGTATCTACCAACTAATTTGTAGCACTCCCCAGTGCTTTTGGGGTATCCTCCCTAATTGTGCATAAATATTTCTGGCTGTCAAAAGTCATATCTGTCAGCAGTATCTACCAACTAATTTTTAGCACTCCCCAGTGCTTTTCCGGTGTCCTCCCTAATTGTGCATAAATATTTCTGGCTGTCAAAAGTCATATCTGTCAGCAGTATCTACCAACTAATTTTTAGCACTCCCCAGTGCTTTGCGCTCAGAATGGATTCAAAGCAGTCCACATATGATCAGAATGAGCAACCAGGTTCTGTCACCAGTCCTGGTGTTAGTGTTCCCAGTACGTCATCTGACCAAGGCGATGTCAAACAACAGAGTGTTTCCAAATCAGTGCAAAAAACAAAAACCAGCAAAAAATGTACTGTATTGAAGTGAAAAAGAGGTGTAACTGAGCAAAAGTTAAGTGCCGATAAAAAAAAAATGCAAACATGCCATTCTACACACACAGTGGCAAAGAGAGAATGAGGCCTTCACCTTTGGCTATTAGTGGCAGATCCCAAAAAAGTTACCCAGCCTACAATTGGTGCACAACTACTGTTACGCATCAAAGCCGAGCTGCAAGATAACAGTAAGGCATTAGAGGAGAATGTTTGCTCTGATTTACAAATGACAACAATCCCTGTGGAGAGTCCATCCAACAGTGGGATGTCGAATCGTGAGCATTCTGCTGATGTGTGCCTTAAAAGCCAGAGTATAGCCGGTGATATCCAAATTGAGGATTACACTTTGGAATTAGAAGAGGATGAGGGGGAGATTTGTGTAGGCGATGAGGGCGCTAATGAGGATGTTGATGAGGATGAGGTTGTTTGTGTAAGTCCTGCACCAGTGGCAGCAGTTCTGGCACGTGACAAGAAAAAGGCCATTGTCATGCCTGGGCATAAAACAAAAAAATCCACTTCTTATGTGTGGAATTATTTCTACCCAAATCCAGACAACAATTGTATAGCCATTTGTAGTGTATGTCAAGCCACAGTCAGTCGAGGGAGGGACCTTAACCATCTTGGAACCTCGTCTATGTTACGCCATTTAACGAGAGTTCATGGCAAAGTGTTGGGAAAAGCTGAAAGTTCTTCCCAAAAAAATACAAGCACTCCATCATCAGCTAAGACCCTCCGCTCACCAACATCCCGACGGCTACAAAATACACTCACCCCACCATCCTCATCAATATCCTCAGTAGCGCTCGGCATTAGCCCGGCATCCCACTTAAGGCTGGATGACTCCTGCACTATTATTGATTCCTCTAAAGAAAGCATTAGTCCCACTGCTGCTGCTGTTGCTGCTGCTGGGGGTGAATCGTTATCCCAGAGGCAGGTCAAGAAAATGAGCAGTCCTACATTTCAGCAATTAACTGTGAAACAATCATTTGCGAGGGGAAGCAAATATGACAGCAGTCACCCAGTCGCCAAGCGAATCACAGACGCCATGGCTGCAATGTTAGTGTTAGATCTGCGTCCAATCTCCACAATAAACGCAGCTGGTTTTTCACAGTTAATTGAGGTTTTGTGTCCGCGTTACAGAATTCCATTGAGACACCATTTCTCCCGTAAAGCAATTCCACAACTATACCAAAAAGTATGAAAAAATGTAGAGATTGCGCTGAAAAATGCCATTCTACCCACTGTCCACTTAACCACAGATATGTGGACAAGTGGAAGTGGCCAAACCAAAGACCATATGACTGTTACAGCCCACTGGGTTGGTCATTCACCTTCACCAGCAGGAACAGCAGCAGCATGTACACCACTACTTAACATTTGTCACAGGCAGGCCACTCTTTGTATCACCGGCTTCACTAACAGGCATACAGCTGACAATTTGTTACGCAAACTGAGAGATGTGATTGATGCATGGCTTATACAACTCAGACTCTCCCCAGGGTATGTCATTTCTGATAACGCCAACAATATAGTGCGAGCATTACAGCTGGGTGATTTCCAACATATTCCCTGTTTTGCTCACACCATCAACTTGGTGGTGCAGAGCTTCCTACGAAATAACCATGAGGTGCAGAAGATGCTTTCTGTGGCCTGTAAAATTTCAGGCCATTTCAGGCATTCAGGCACAGCATGTAGGAGGTTACAGCAGTTCCAAGAGCAGTTTAACTTGCCCTGCCACCAACTTAAGCAAGAGGTGATAACTAGGTGGAATTCCACCCTGTACATGCTTCAGAGGATGGAGGAACAGCGCAAAGCCATCCAAGCATATTGCACAAGCCATGACATTGGGAAAGGAGGGGGGATGTATTTCACTCTTGCACAGTGGAGAATCCTTTCAGTCCTGTGCAAGGTGCTGAAACCATTTGAAGTTGTGACGTGTGAGGTGAGTGCAGACTCTGCTAGTTTGAGCCAAGTCATTTCTTTAATTAGACTATTGGAAAAGCAGCTTGAGAAAATGAAGGAGGAGCTGAAAGCAAGCAATTCAGCAAAGTATGTTGGCCTTGTCGATCAAGTACTTAATTTGCTTCACAATGATCCTCGAGTTATTAAGATCTTGAACTCGGATCAGTACGTTTCGGCCACTGTGCTTGATCCAAGGTTTAAAACCTACATTGAGATGTGAACTTTTGCAAGGAGCTATTGCTCAGCAAGTTGTCCGCTGAACTGGGCCTCGGCTTGACAACGTGTCCTCCTTCACTTTCTCAAGCTGCTGTTGCTCGCAAAAAATTAAATTTCCAAAAAAGAAGCAGGGAAGATGCAAGGGGCAGACCAGAACAATTTAACATCTGGGCTGGTTTGAAGAATTTTTCAAAAAAATGTGTCACTTTGCCCATAACTCCATCCAATACGAGTATAAACATGCAAAGGATGGTGGAGGATTACTTTCAAGAGGTAGTTGATATGGAAATGTCAGACAGTCCCTTTCCTTACTGGGAAGAAAAGCAGGCCACTTGGAAACCCATGTACAAACTTGCTTTGCAATACCTAAGCGGCCCACCCTCCAGTGTGTACTCTGAACGAGTGTTCAGCACAGCAGGGAACTTAGTCAGTGATCGCCGTAGAAGGTTACTTCCCAAAAATGTGGAGAAAATGATGTTTATAAAAATGAACTACATCTTCCACGAGGAAGGCCTTCACCATCCAAGACATCTAAGTACTGACTGTTCTCTAATGGCGGATTCAAGCGGCGATGAATTGTTAGTCTGCGATGATGACGTACACACTGATGAGGATGAGGATGAAGCTGAAGATGATGACGATAACATCTTTTTAAAACTTTCTATGTAAGTGTAGGGTGCAATCTACCCCCAAAGAGGAAAGGGACTTGTGGCATTTCCATATCACGTACCATCTTGAAAGGCTGCTGTTTAGGCAATTTATCCTTAAGGGTAGGGTGTCATAGACAGAGTGACCCCAAACTGCCTTTGTCCATTTCTCTTAATATTGTACAGTCTATAACGGCTGAATTTTTTGGTATTTTATACAAGTGGAGGGGAGCCTAGAGAGACAGAAACCAAACTGGCTTTCTCCATGTCAATTAATATTGTACAGTCTATAACGGCTGAATTTTTTGGTATTTTATACAATTGGAGGGGGGCCTAGAGAGACAGAAACAAAACTGGCTTTCTCCATGTCAATTAATATTGTACAGTCTATAACGGCTGAATTTTTTGGTATTTTATACAAGTGGAGGGGGGCCTAGAGAGACAGAAACCAAACTGGCTTTCTCCATGTCAATTAATATTGTACAGTCTATAACGGCAGAATTTTTTTGTATTTTATACAAGTGGAGGGGAGCCTAGAGAGACAGAAACCAAACTGGCTTTCTCCATTTAAATTAATATTGTAGTCTATAATGGCTGAATTTTTTGTTTTTTTCAACAAGTGGAGGGGGGCCTATAGAGACAGAAAGCAAACTGCCTTTTTCCATTTCTTTACATATTTAACTATAAGTGTAGGGTGTAATATACATCCAAAGACGATGGCTGCATTGCCAATATGCATAGATGGAGAGGAAGACAATCTGGTTTGTTTGTAGAATAAATGAAGGCCTACCAACGAAGAATTAAACTGTTTTTTGGATGATTTATTACCTCTACAATTAGATTACTTATCTCTAAAACAGTTCGAGCAGTAAATTGGGTTATTTTAGGCCCAAAAACATTGATTTTCCAACAAAATAGCAAAACAAAACAAAACCAAAACCAAAACACGCAATGGCGGTTTTGCAAAACCAAAACCAAAACCAAAACACGACGGAAATCCAGATCCAAAACCAAATCCAAAACCAAAACACGGGGGTCAGTGACCATCTCTAATTTTGACCCTTAGCATCAAGTTGAGTGAAAGAGAAGTTATTTTTATGTGCAGATTGCTGATATCAGAGTCTGGACCTCCCTGCAACATTTTTAATGTCAGGTATCAGAATCAACCCGTTGGTTGCTACTAAGATTGCTGAGAGTCTGCATTTAGCAATGAAAAAGTGTTTCTAAGTTACATATAACATTTGCAGTAAATAATATTTGAGAACCTGTGATTACAATGGCAGGCCTCTAGTATACTAGATTCGTATTGGCCCAGTACTATGGAGAGCTTGAAACCAACTGTTATGGAGGATGTGCTCACAAACCACATGTTAACCACAATCCTATAGGCATTTCACATGTATCACCGTACTTTGTCCCTCTACTGAAAACCCATGATGGGACATCTAAAGCATATAAGCTTGTTGGTAGTATATGATTCTCCAGTGATTCCCTCATTATATTCAATATATTAAGGTAATAGTTCTTTCTCTGAATAGTTATGGTCATTTATGAGAATATATAGGCTAGCATTATATTATGCTCAATTGCAGCTAATTGCCCACCTTGCATGTATAAAAGAGCCTGCCCACATTCCATTTTTGGAACTACCCTATAAAAATGCTATATACAACCCTTTGGTAGATTTGCACGTCCAACTGCAAATGAGTATAATGAAAAGAATAAAAGGTCACTGCAATATTTAGTCAGTTACAACTGTAGAACCACCCTATTCATGCTACAACTATTCAAATTTTCCCTATACTATTGCCTAATTAAGCCTCTTTTATGTTTTACAAAAAATCATAAGATTAAGGATGTGAGAACCATGGGTCTGTTTTTTTTATCTGTGTTATTGCTATATATTTAAATACTCTTGCTTTCAAAAATTTGGTTAAAATGTTTTTTATCCATATCAAGTTCACTTGCAAGGTACAAACAACATCCAATTTAAAGTATAAGTCCAGTGTCTACCACCTCTGAGAAAATCCGTTTGTCTGAAAAAATACATTACAGCCACTTGTAAACCAGGAAATGTCCCTGCAAATGCACCCTCTCTACCCCTTAAATTTAATTGAAATGTCTTGTTCCACAAACCTATGGTGTCAAGTAATGGATCCATACTTCATAACCAGGAGCGTTTCAGGAAATAAGGCTTTTTGGATTTGCTTCCTAAGATCTCAGATTCTTCTCAGGATTTTTTTTGTTTTTAAGTTGCTACTGATTTAACAATGGACTAAGCATTCTCAGTATCCAACATGAACTCGGCATGCTGAGGTGATCATTATCCAGATAGTTTGGATACTTTCGCAAACATGTCCTGTATTACAAGGTTTTCAGTCTTTAGTCTCATTTCTGGAGTAGTCACTTCCAAAAGAAGGCGGAACAAGGATCAACCTTGAATTAAGCTCTAACCTGCAAATTGTTTCAGAAAACATTTTATCTAAAATTCAAAAGTTGTCTTATGGGCTATATTTATAATTGTCCTTTTTTATAGCGCAACCATATTGCTTAGTCCTGCCCTATTGGAACTTACAGATTAAATTCCCTACCAGACAACCACACTCACGCAATATGGTAAATTTAAGTTAGTAGCCAATAAACTACCAGTATACTTTTGGACCGTAGCACTTGGAGGTAACCTGTGAGGGATTTGGTGATAGATCATAGTACCACATTGATGAGATTCATGACATCCACTCGTTTACTGCATCAAAAACTACTAATGTCAAAACATGTTATAACTTATGCTCAGACAATAACTGGTTATTATATATTATTTTTTATTTATTATTATTATCTTCATCATCATTTATTTATATAATGACAATTATATTACACAGTGCTGTAAAGACAATATGTTATCATTCACATCAGTCCCTACCCCACGGGAGCTTAACATCTAAATTCCCTAAATCTACTCTTCTAGTGTCTGCCATAAATTGTGCACAATACAAGATACCATTTCCAAAGTTAGTCCTGTGTTACGATCCTCTCATAAGAAAGTGCAAAATTGTTAAACCCCAACAGTCATTGCATCTTAATAAACTAGTCCATGTGTTGACATCAATTGTGTTTTTTCTTTGTATCCATATAGGGCAATTACATTGCCATTCAGCTGGCACCCTGGACAGTATGGGATTTACTGAATACAAGCTTATTTCTTTTCTATTTTGTTTTATGTTGTCCTAACAGCTGTCAATCTAGCTATTTAAGGCTACTTGGGTGTGGCTTATATGTTGCATGTCAGTCTCTAAAACCTAAGAGGTCAGTGTATTTGGTTTTAACTGCATTTGATTTAAATATAGATGTTACCTTAGGACTTGCATACAGGTAGGACCTTGACATTGGGTTACAATCCTAAATGTTTTGATCAAAATATGAACTAATACCTCATACTTTCACTCTGTTAGATATATAGAGATTTGCAATAGTAAGCATAAGCACTGACAGCAATTGTGATTTTCATTTGTATACAAATAGGAGCAAATGAGCAGAAATGAGCAAACGGGAAAAAGCAGTATTTGTGCTGTGTATCCACATTTTTGCAACTTCACAAACTATCCAGTAAGGTAAAGGTTGTAGCAATTATTAATGTTGAAGATACAGTATATGCCATTACATCCCCAATTTTACCAGGAAATAAGGATTCATTTGTGTGGAAATATTATAAATCTTTTAGTTTGGCTGTTTTACTTCAATTATTGTGACATGAGTTTAATTTAGGAGTTTAAGTTAGGAGTGTTATTGCCATATGGATTTACAATATGCTAATATGGATCTAGATGTGTGAATGTTTAGCATCTGTTGCAAACATATTAAGTGACTTTTTTAGACAGTTAATTAAGTTTATAACTTTTGTGCATATTAATATAGTCATGTTTTAGCACAACATATTTTATATGACCATTGTGTGTAACAATTCTGCTTTCATTGAGCATAAACTTTTAAGAATGAAAAACAGTAGCAATCAGTAGACATAAGGAACTTAAATTTGTATTAATGTGACAAATAAAATATTGATTTAGTACATATAACAAATTGCTGATTCAGTGGCAGATTATAATAAGGGCCTGCTGCTAGTTTCTTTGCTTTTTTCATCCTGCACCTGGCTAGCCTAGGACTGAAGTCAGAGGTCCTGGTGTGAGTCTCCTTCCTCTACTGGATACTGCAGTAGGTAGAAAGCTTTGAGGAGGGAGGAAGGAAGGAAGGTCTTTGGACAGATGTTCGAAGGAGTGTGTATGTGAGAAGAAGAAAGTGGGGAGAACATATGTCCCCCTCATTTTCCCCTTGTCACATATGACCACCAACATTCCTGCCACATTGTCACCAATCATATTATAATGACAATGAAGTTAGGGGATATGTGATAAGGAAATGGAGGTTTGGGGCATAGCATGAACCAGGACCAGCAGAGTGGTGAATGTGGTAGACCCGTAAGAGTCTTGATTACAAGTCAATTGTACTTTATACTGCGCATCAAGCATTTGCATTGTATGGCACACTGTATAATGTACATTTTTCGATGATGATGATATTTAGTTGAGAACTCATGTGAAGGTTGGGAGTCCATGGTGAATGTACATAATCCATCATTTGATTGATTGCAAGCACATTGACATTGTTGTGGAGACATGGGTGTTCACTTTCGAAAGTGTGGGTTAAACCTAATATTTCACTGGTTATCAAAAGGGTATTTTACTAAATTAATGACAGCTGAGTGGTAAGGGCAATGAGCAGTGATCAATGTAAATTGCAAAGATAGCAGCATTCTGAGTGCATAAGAAACTGCAAGACAAATGTAGTGTAAATAATGTAATTATAGCCTCTTGCTAAACTGTAATGTCAGTATATTTAAAAAAATATATAACCAACCAACCAAACAATCAATCAATAAATCAATCAATCAACATAAACTTAAACAAATACCCCAGCCTAGTACTGTGTAACTTAATGCTGGGAGCACATGGTTCATTAAGGACCTGTTTCATGGGGCTGAAGTTTAATAAATAATCTGCCGGGGTGAATTGTTTGTCTCTGGTCCCATCTGTAAATTTGTGGGCCTGTCTCCATAACCTCCACAAATCAATTAAAGCTATACACCCTCACCTTCAAAGCCCTTACTAACCTTATCCCTTCATACTTCTCTAACATCATCATGCAATACTTGCCCTCTTTGATCTGCCCCTCACCTATGCCTTTTCTCCTCTCTAATAACCACCTTTCTCCTGCCTCCAAGACTTCTCCAGCATTCACAACCTAACCAGATTCTTCTCAACCTTCAATTTTTCAATCATTCTCTCAAAACCCATTACTTTACAAAAACCTACCTGATACAATACCCTCTACATGTTCAACCAGTTACAATCCCAGTACACTTCAAGTGACAAAAGGTCCTATTATCTCAAAATTGCCCTCTCCTTATAGACTGAAAGTCCTCACAAGCAGAGTCCTCTCTACTCTCAGTTTCACATTTGCACCGCCATCATCAACCTCATGGGTATGTATTTTGCTTTTATCTTCAATTTGCAGTTTGTATGATTTGTAACTCTGACTGTTGAGTGCTGCAGTGTTTTGTGTCTCCTTACATATAAACAATGATAATGATAATGGCGACAAAATAAATAGTTGGGAAAAATTTAGGATTGTATTACATTCCAGCAGTTACATACTTTGTCAGATCTTACCAAACTGACAGCTCATTTTTGAAAAAGCAACTGCATAGTAGGATATTATGCAGAAATGGGAAAATAATATAGTAGTGTTGGTAGAAGTGTGGTTGGTAGTCCCAACTATTACAATCTATTAAATCCTTTAAGTGTTAACGTAATCATGTCTAATGCTAGTAATATGACAGATAAATAGATCTCATAGAATATGCAGCAGGATCCATGGTACTTTTTAGCACATCATAACATGAAAACATTTATGAAGTTCCATTCAAGATAATCAGTCAATTGTTCGCTATTTACAACACACTGAAGGCCGTTTACAAAGCATACAGAATCCGGACACATCATAAATGTTTTCATGTTCCTGATTAACGTCATAATCCTATTCACCATGGCACCTATTGTTAGGGATATGAATGTATATTAGCACAGCCAGGAACAATTTTTTTATGGGTACTGTTGAACAGACATGGACGGATCTGGGAATTCCATGCAGTATGTGTGATAACTGCAGTAATTCAGTGGAAGATTCACTAATGTGCTTAGCTGTAGTGGGAGTTAGCATGTGTATGTATTTCAAACAAGGCATCCTCCACTTAAGCAAATCTAAAAAAAATTATACTTAGCTGGTCGTTGCTGTGGTGTGACGATAAGCTAAGAACTGTAGTAATTCACCTGGTTATGTATAATAATCTTCTCATTTACTTTAGGTCAATATAAATGAAAACTCAAAACAAGTGTTGTGAAAATAGGTTAGCCCCAATACTCACTTACTATCAGAAGTTCTATTGTTTTAAATAAGGGTCAAATGGTAAAAATATTCAAAGGTGCGATCCAGATGTGATTTTAGGCAGTAATCTGATATGACATTTTTACTTTAATCAGTATGCTAATTTCTCCTGACGACTAAAAGTCAAATGCTACAAAAAGCATCAAATGAACAGTTTAAATTTATAGTATTGGCAGTGGGGCTGACTCCTTTTTTTTGCTTTGCTCTCCTTAATGACTCAGGTCCAGTATGTGAAAATCAGAGATGTTCACTGACCCTCGGGTTTTGGTTTAGGTCTTGGATCTGGATTAACTTCGTGTTTTGGTTTTGGTTTTGGCAAAACCGGCCTTGCGTGTTTTAGTTTTGGTTTTGGATCTGTATTTTTTAGAAAAAATAGCTAAAACATGCTATAATAACATAATTTTGCTCTTTTTTGTTCCTACATTATTATTAAACTCAATAACACTAATTTCCAGTCATTTCCAGTAGAGATGGGTGGGCTCGGTTTCCTTGGAACCGAACCCACCCAAACTTTGGGGTTCCGAGTACCAAGCCAAGTCGGCTCTGTACTCTCTCGCCTATTTGGATTCCAAAACGAGGCAAAACGTCATTGTGACGTCGTCGGATCTTCGATCTCAGATCTCGCGAGTTTTGGAATCAATAAATACCCGCCTCCGCGGCGATCTAGCGCCATTTGAGAGAGGGACAGAGAAGAGTTAGGTCACAGAATAGAGCAGGCAAAGTGATAGAGTAGAAATAGGAGGGTGGTAATTTTGTATGAATTTGCACTACAAAGTGTTTGGGGTCTCATATACACCCTTATAAAAGAGCTGATTTTTTTGAGTGCTGAAGTCCTAATATAGCACTGTATTATTCTGAATTTGCACTACAAATTGTTTGGGGTCTCATATACACCCTTATAAAAGAGCTGATTATTTTGAGTGCTGAAATCCTAATATAGCACTGTATTTTTCTGAAGTTGCACTACAAAGTGTTTGGGGTCTCATATACACCCTTATAAAAAAGCTGATTTTTCTGAGAGCTGAAATCCTAATATAGCACTGTATTTTTCTGAAGTTGCACTACAAAGTGTTTGGGGTCTCATATACACCCTTATAAAAGAGCTGAATTTTCAGAGTGCTGAAATCCTAATATAGCACTGTATTTGGAAACCCATGTACAAACTTGCTTTGCTATACCTAAGCTGCCCACCCTCCAATATGTACTCAGAAAGAGTTTTCAGCACAGCCGGGAACCTTATCAGTGATAAACGTAGGAGGTTACTTCCTAAAAATGTGAAAAAAATTATGTTCATCAAAATGAACTACATCTTCCACGAGGAAGACCTTCCAAGTACTGACACTTCTCTAATGGCGGATTCCAGCAGAGATTAATTAATAGTCTGTGGTGATGATGATGTACACACTGATGAGGGTGAGGATGATGCTGAAGATGATGACGACACCATCTTGACAGTGTAGAATTCACTTCACAGCACTGTTGGTCTAACATGCCTTTGGGGCATTGATAGCTGTTTTAGTGGGGGCCCAACAAACCAAGCACTTCAGCCACAAAAGTGGCAGCCCTTGTCGCTGAAGTGCTTGGTTTGTTAAAGTGTGCATGTCCTTTGTAAGATCCAACATATGGGTGGGTGGTAGGGCCCAAAGACAATTCCATCTTGCACCATTAATCTTTCCTGGCACTTATGCACCATTACTCTAACAAGCTCATTGTTAGCTTGTTTAGGGAGGCCTAGCAGTGATTGCACTGTATTTTTCTGAATTTGCACTAAGAAGTGTAGGGTCTAATATACGCCCAAAGACGAGTGCTCCATTGCTAACAGTCATTGATGAATAGGAAGACAAACAGGCTAGTCTTCTGAATTTGCAGGCAAATTCAACAGTGTTATATTGAATAAACAGAAACATAGGGGGAGAAGGAGAAAAGGGAGAAAATTAATCATCTTCCTCTTCCTCAGGACTGTCAATGGTGTTATAGTCTCTTATTTGGCTGTGAATCAGCCTGAGACAGTCCTGGATGGTCATCTTCTCCCTTTCAAGATGAGGCGATTCCTGACAAGCCAAATAGCATCCTTAAAGCAGTTCATTAGGCTCCAGTCCTCCTGGATTGCCCCAATGATGTGGGTCCCAGGAAATAATCCATGAAATACCGAATGGTATGAAAGGCAAGTTCTGGGCACAATGTCCTTATGTTCATGTTCCAAGGCATCCAACAGTGCATGTGCAGTAGGATAGTCCCAAAAAATACACTGTGCTGTTTCCCTTCTGGTAAAGCAGAAGGGGCAGTGGACATATTGGCACAGGTTTTGGGAGTGCATGAATGTCCTGAGAGGCAGACATCCCTCTTAGAGCCCACATTCTCCCACACATGTTTTGTTGTGTTTGTAATCTGCACTTTACATGAAAGGTACCTAACTAGAATTTAATTTTGTGGGAATTGGGGCTGATTCGAAGTTCACTGATGAACTGGCTCTTTGCTGGGAATTTCAATGGCTCTTTTTAGTGCATTGTCTGGCACCCTGGATTGGTGGTGTCTGATAAAAGCACGCATCCCGGGGGGGTCAGCGCTCATTGCCATGTATTAGCTGTAGAATTACCTCACTTATCCAAGAAACAGGTGGAGCAATCGTTGCGATGTATTAGCTGTAGAATTACCTCACTTATCCAAGAAATAGGTGGAGCAATCAAATGAACCATAACTGGTTTCATGATCCAAGGACAATTCCATCTTGCACCACTTTTCTTTTCTGCTACTGCTGTGTGCCAATATGTCCTAGATGTGCCAGGAACTGCCGTGTGTTTGAGTCATTGCTCTGTAGCTTACCATCCAGCCAAATTGCTGCAGTATTTGGCTGAAAGTGTATGAAAAGCATATTGTGACCAGTGAGATGGTAAAAAATGAATGGAAATCACTGGAATTTAGTGTTAGTGAGCTTAATAATAATGTAGGCACAAAATAATACCTAAATTATGTGATTTTAGCCCAAAAAATTGAATTTTTTTAAAAAATGGCTAAACAAAACCAAAACACGCAAGGGCGGTTTTGGCAAAACCAAAACCAAAACCTGAAGGTAATCCAGATCCAAAACCAAAACCAAAACACGGGGGTCTCTAAGTTCCAGTCAATTTGGACCACCTCACAGGTCACAATATTATTTTCATCCACTCTTGGACAAAGACTGCAACAAGCTGGCTGGATGCTAAGCAAAAGAGCAACTACACAAACATATGGCAGTTCAAAGCACATTTAGGAAACATTTACACACAGCAGTGGCAGAAAAGAACAGTGGTGCACAATGGAATTGTCCTTGGGCCACCCTTATGTAAGATATTGAAAAGGACATGTACAGTTTAACAAAGCAAGTGCTCCAGCGACAAGGAGTGCAACTTTTATTGCTGAAGTGCTTGGTTTGTTAGGGACCCCACAAAACAAGCTAACAATAGGCTTAAGACACCTAAGCAAACAGTTCTGTTAATGAACTCTACTCTGGCAAGTCATGCACCAGTGGAAGCAGTTCTTGCCAGTGATAAGAAGAAGGCCATTGTCATGCCTGGGCATAAGACCAAAAAATCCACCTCTTATGTTTGGAATTATTTTGACACAAATCCAGTTGTCTAGCCATTTGTAGCATTGTAAAGCCTCGGGGATTGTTAAACAATCCTTTACAAGAGGAAGCAAGCATGGCAACAATCAACCAGTCGCACAGTAGATCACAGGTACCATGGCGACTATACTAGTATTAGATCTATGTCCAATATCCACCTTTGATGCAGCAGGAATAAGAAAGTTAATTGAGGTCCTGTGTCCCTGTTGCTAAATTCCATCTCAAAACCAGGAGGTTACATAAAAGAAAATTATTGGGCTACAAAATGCCACTCTACCCACTGTATACTTAACCACAGATATGGGGACAAGCGTAACTGGGAAAACTAAAGATTATATGACTGTGACAGCCCCCTGGGTTGGTAAATCGCCTTCAGCAGCAGGAATAGCAGCAGAATCTAACAAACAATGCCAGAGCTTTCAGAGGCAGGCTACTCTGTGTATCATCTGCTTGACTAAGAGGCATACTGCTGACAACCTGTTTGAAAATCTAAGGGTTGTCAATGCAACATGGCTTAGCAAGCTGACAGCTCAAGTGGTACATAACACAATGAGGTCTCCTTCTTCAGTTTCTCTGTAAACTGCTGCTAGGGAACAACTTAGCTTTCCCAAGACACCCAGTGGTGATGCAAATGAGTCAGCACAACATTTTGACATTTGGTCTGTTCTAAAAGAATTGTCCAAAAATTGTGACAGCTCTGCCGTAAAATGAACTACAAATTCCATGAGGAAGGTCATTACCAGCAATTACATCAAAGCACACAGAGTTCTGTGATGGTGGATTCCACCAAGGATGAATTAGATTTGTTTGAGGATGATGTACACACTGATGAGGGTGAATATGATGACAGTTTAGATTGCAGGTGCTGAGATCTAGCTGAGAAAAGGGAGCTAGCTGATGCTGGTATGCTTGGTAATATTTGAGGTAAAATTACATGTTGGCAATTTTATGTTATTATACAGTAAACTTTCACCTTTATTCGAGAGGTGTTTTTTTCTTTAAAAAGGTACAAGCTTTTTATATACATTTTTGTTTCCCTGACTTAAAACCACTATGCAATTGAACATAAGCTTTACCACATGAGGTAGAGGAATTAGTATCATCTTGACTGAGACTGGAGAGTGACAGAACATTGAGACTGGAGAGTGATATGTACACTGCCACCCCTCCTGTTTCTGTATGAGCTATGGCACAGTAGAATGTCACTGGAGAATTTTAAGAACACTGACAGCCCTGTTATTACAATTTCTGTTTCAGCACTGAACCCTGACACCTCTCCTTTTTCTGAGTGAACTATGGCAAAGTAAAATGTGACTGGAGACTGTTAATAACACTGCCCAGCCCTATTATTTGAATTTCTGTTTCAGGACTAAACACTGCCACCTCTCCTATTTCTGGGTGAGCTATGGCACAGTGCAATATGACTTCAGATTTTGAAGAACACTGCCAGCCCTATTATTTCTATTTCAGCAATGACAATTAGCAATGAAGCAAGGGAGCTCTCCTGTTTGTGTGTTAGCTATACAACACAGTACAATGTGACTACAGATTTAGAACAAGACTGCCAGCCCTATTATTTCCATTTCAGCAATGCCAATTAGCAATGAAGTTCTCCTGTTTTTATGCGAGCTATAACTCAGAAGAATGTCACTGGAGATTTTGAAGAACACTGCTATCCCTCCTCTTTCTTTTCTAGCTATGACGCTGCCCAACTGCACTAGAGACTGCCAAGAACTGTGCTACCACTTCTGTGTCTCTCTTTGAAATGGTGCTGGATCACCGTGGAGGGTGGTACTTTTAGAATCCAAAACTCATGAGATCTGACAATGTAACAATGACGTTTTGCCTCGTTTTCAATTTCGAGGCTGCGTGAAAGTACCAAGCATGCTCGGCCCAGTACTCGGATCTGCTAAGTTCGGGTGGGTTCGGTTCTCAGGGAACTGAGCCTGAGCATCTCTAGTGAAGATAGGCATTATTTGCACAATTGTTCATAAAAATGTGCCATGCACTTATTGTTTGTAAATGAAGTTCTCATTATATTAGCTTAAAAATGTATTGAAAGCTCATAAAATGGATACAACAGTTTATATCATTCAGTTAAAAAAGACCATCCTCTTAAATATTCATGCTCTATATGACTCAAAAACAGAATGATCCATCTTTACAGAGATAGTTTGAGTGCTCAAGTCTGTGTTATCATATGTTCTAAGTACATACTGTATATGTAAGTAATATGCAGAAGTAAAAATGCAAAGTAAAAAAATGAAGAATAATATTTTAAATCACTATGGAGATGTGATTTGGTTGTGTAACTTAAAATGCAAAAATCGCAAACCGATAGTCTGTAAGAATTTCTTTATAGCATATTAAGGTGTAATTATTGCCATTGCTGATTGCTTCACTGGTTACTAAGTAGCGGACAGCACAGTGATACACAGCAAGAGCAGTGATAACTTTAATTTAACCCTGGCAACATTTGGCAAGAAACACTAAAAAAGGATGGTTGCTATGGAGATACAGAGAAGCTGATCCTTTTATAAAGCTAAAATTTTACTGCTGGTCAACTGCTGAAGCTGGACAGCAATAATCAACAAATAATACAAAATAATTTACATATTAACATTTAAATAATAGTCAAAAGCCTATCATCATCATCATCAAAATCCTAGTGCTGTGTACTGTAATTCTGGACGTCCTGTGCATTGGAAGAGGATTAAAAGAGCTTAGGAGGTCTTCCCAATAACTGTGGAAGTAATTGTGAAGAGATCATAAACATAGTCTTCAACAAAATCATGGAGGCCTTACCTGCACTCATCTAGTGCCAATTGGGGGGCAGAGTACAATACCTGCCACCCACTTAGTGCTAAGATCCCAATTCCATTCATCTCTGGTGCTTAACAGAGACAAAATTAAAAACCCCAGAGATGACTTGCTCGGCCATGTAGTTCCACAAAAGATGGAAAGCTACAGGTTTAAGCATAAGTAAAATAAAAAGTAAAAGAAAGTAAAAGTAAATACATAAACTAAATAAAACTAATCAAAATACCCACCCTCCTACCAGAAAAATGAATGTGTTACTAGGCTGGTTGCTGTTGTTCTGCCAAATTCCCAACCTATCACTATAGAGGAGCAGATATAATACCCAGCCTAGAACTAAATACCCTAGTGACCATGATAAGATCCTCTAAAGGCATTTCAAGGTAATACAAATTATTAGGACCCCCAAACCACACCAGGTGAAGCCAGGTAGGGCACCCAGTACTATTTTCGGGTCATTTTATTATGTCATCTACAAAAATCCAATAGACTACCAAGAACTAAGCTGTGGAAAATGTTATATTACTTATTTTTATACTTTCAACTCAAGCCTTTCTTGTCTAGGATTGCATGAGAAATTTTGTGCATAAGTTTTTCGGTTCACACATTGTTGGTATTTATCATATTGGGTACAAATAAAGCGTATATGTCATAGTCAACAAATGCAAATATAACAATCAGCTTCAAAGGCTGTTAACAAAATGATCTGTAAAACTGTGTAAATAGCAAGAAATGCCCTCACTTCTTCCATCTCCTCCTCTCAGCACAAACTTCTCATCTTCTGCAAACACCAAAACTCCAAAATCTTGCTCAATAAACCTGTATGCTTTACCGTAGTTTCTGGCCCGCTTCTGCAAAACTGTGCACAGGACTAGACCAAATTGAATTTTATACTGTGCTCCGGGAGTTTGAGCTTCATAAATAAACTCTTTTGTACACTTTATATTAGGTATGATACAGTTATATACCATCAAAAAATGCCTAAATGGAAAAGTATTGGATTATTTTCCAAAAAGATCATTCACACATATAGAATATGTGTATCACTTTTATTTTAACAATATAATAAAATAAAAATCCAACAAAATAGTAATGGCATAATTGAAAAAATTGGCTTGAAGTTTAAAAAACAAGAACATTGTTTTAATGTTCATTTATAAAACATGCAGCACATGTATCATCAGATAAAACAAACTGAATAAAAACTTAAATATAAAAAAACATGTATGCAAATTTAAAGAGACAAATGTCAGGAGCGAGTTAAATAAGTACACTTACATTGGGATATTCTGTCACCAGTAAATCGCTTTCTTAATTGAAATTAAGAATCTTTTAATGGAGAAGTTGCATGCTGCACATATTGCCAGAAAGAGAGAGAGAGACACACAGAGACAAAGAGACAGAGAGAGAGAGAGAGAGAAAGAGAGAAAGAGAGACAGTGCATGAGTTCAGAAAGTACATTTTTTTTCACTTAGCTTTAATTGTGATCATCTTATAAGAAAGCAGCAAAGAGCATATCAGTCTCCTAATACTTGGGGAAGCCCCCATACAGTAATATTTGTTTCTTAAGGGAGAAAGGATGAAGCATGCTCAGAGGGCTCATGCAGTGTTTTTATCTACTCCTAATATCTCCAGTTCATCATCAACTACATTTTATCGCATTGTATAAAATACTATGATTAATGATCATGAGCTTTTCATATGATTGACTTTGGCACACAACACACCAGCATCATTTGCAAGTAAGTAAGCACAATTATCATCCTTAATGCACCATGACAGTGTTGAACTTATATAGTTTAATGCAGTCAGGATGCTTCCTGTTTTATGTCTTTAGCTCTTACATCTTAAAATGGCTAAAATTAACATTAGCTACAAGTTGTCTTGGCCTTCCTACTTGAAACTTGCCTATATATGGGCAAACACAAACTGATTGATCAGACTTACTGCTGTTAAGCACTCTAATAATCTGATTAGTTCATACTTGCCAACTCTCCCGGAAAGTCCAGGAGATTCCCAAAATTCGGGTCAGTCTCCCGGGCGAGCTGGCATTTCTCCCGCATCCCAATCTCACCGAGAATCGCGTCATTTGACACGATTCTCGGTGAATCACACCATTTTGGAGGGCGGGGCGAGGCCAATCGCGTCATTTTGGCCCCACCCCCGCAACGTGAATTACGGTTTCGCGGGGAGACGGGGCAAAAATGACGCGATTGGCCTCGTCCCGCCCCCTCCCGCCCTCCAGTCACGCTCCCTCTCCCCGAAAACAAGTTTCCGGGAGTTGATAAGTATGGATTAGTTATAGGTTGTTACCCACCTGCTTTTATGTGGTTACACATGTATGTACTGCAGATGTTTTTGACCTTAGATAATACATCTAAAAAATAAATATATCTGATAATAATAATAATAATAATAATAATATTATTATTAATAATAATAATAATAATAATAATAATAATATAAAAATACTGTATTTTCTATGATGTAATGTTCATAAAATAAAAAATATGTTTGCTCCAATATACTTTTAAAAGAAAACTGTGTGTGCATTATACATATACTTACATTTTAAGTGAGCAGTATTATAACAAAACAAGCAAAATCTAATTCTCAATCTCAAAGCTGGCTAGACATAAAGGCCATAGGAATGTAAAATACCCCTTGTCATTAAAAACTGCTAAATAGATTTAGTCACTAAATGTTATAGAAAAATCAATAGCAAAAGTAAACTCAATATAAAAATACATTAATATATTATATTATTATTTAAATCTATACAAACAATTGAATTCGTAGCTGCATATGGCCAAAGAATGTCTGCATTGCATTTATAACATTGCATGTTATAATATACTAGTAAATCCCAATATAATAACTTTTTATAATCCTAAATAATTGACCTGGAATGCACAGTAGTTTGAAAGGTTTAAACATGGTAAAGTGAAGAGAACACAAATTGTGCATGAAACATGCTGTCATTTTAGTAGTTGATCTGCATAACAGTAAATACTAACAATATAAAGTGTTATGGCAATTTCTAGTGAACAGCTGCAAGATTCCAATAAATGTTTTGAAAATGTCCTGAACACACAAATAAATATTACAGCATTTCAATTTTAGGACTGTTGCATTGTAACTTACAGTAATATCTTTGTTGGGATTATAATTAAAAAATAAACAAAGACACTGCTTAACATTATTTTTACTCCCCCTCGACCCACTACAATCATCATCATCATCATCATCACCATTTATTTATATAGCACCACTGATTTCGCAGCGCTGTACAGAGAACTCATTCACATCAGTCCATGCCCCATTGGAGCTCACAGTCTAAATTTCCTAATACACACACACACACACACACACACACACACACACACACAAACACACACACACACACACACACACACACACACACACACACACACACACAAACATAGAAAGAAAGAGAGATAGAAACTAGGGTAAATTTTTTGATAGCAGCCAATTAACCTACCAGTATGTTTTTGGAGTGTGGGAGGAAACTGGAGCACCCAGAGGAAACCCACGCAAACACGAGGAGAACATACAAACGCCACACAGATAAATCCATGGTTGGGAATTGAACTCAAGAACCCAGTACTGTGAGGCAGAAGTGCTAACCACTTAGCCATCGTGCTGTCCAGTCTGGCTTCCACCTTCTTGACTCCACAGAAACTGCACTTACTAGTCTACAATGATCTTCTTTTTGCCAATCCAAGGGTCTTTTCACCTTCCTTATCCTCCTGATTCTCTTGGTGGCTCTCAACACTGTGGAACAACCTATCCACTTGCAAACCTTGCACTCCCTTGGCCTTAGTGACACCGTCCTCTTCTGGTTAAACTCTGACCTTTCCAACTGCTTCTTCTCTGTCACTACCTGTCCCTGCTCCTCCATGTCCCTCTACCCTTTGGGGTCCCTCAAGGGTCTATCCTCGGACCTCGTCTCTTCTCATTGGACACCTCCGCCCTTTGTAAATTAATCAGTTTTTCTTGGCCACCAGTACCACCTTTATACCGACAACAGACATTTTCTAACTTAGTACTCCTGACTTCTTCACTTCATCATAATCATCATCATCATTTATTTATAAAGCACCACTGATTCCTCAGCGCTGTACAGAGAACTCACTCACATCAGTACCTGTCCCATTGGGGCTTACAGTCTAAATTCCGTAACACACACACACAGACTAGGGTCAATTTGTTAGCAACCAATTAACCTACCATTATGTTTTTGGAGTGTAGGAGAAAACCGGAGCACATGAACTCATGACCCCAGTGCTGGAAGGCAGAAGTGCTAACCACTTAGCCACCGTGCTGCCCACTTTCCTCCTCGAGTTTCCAGCTGTCTCTCTGCTGTCTCCACACATGTCCCTGTGCTTTCTCAAACTCAACATGTCCAAAACTGAACTCATCCTCTTTCTTCCCTCCAGAATCCCCACAACTCTCCACCTCTCCCTCAGTGTTGATAACAATCTCCCGCTACAACTTTATCTCCCTTCTCAGTCCCTATTTCACACTCCACTCTGATGACTGCCCTTAAAAATTTACCTGTTCATTAAAGCTTACCAGTCTCTCCTAAAGCTACCTCCACTTGCCCACCCTCCTCACACCTACATCCTCACTCCATGTCAACCTCTCTGCTTTTGGATTATCTTATGCTGTTATACTTCCTGTTTGCCCTTCTTTTTTGCCTATTCTGTTTTAAGTTATATTTGTTATACATGCTTTACTTCCCACTGCATGGTTATGCAGACATTATCAATATAAATAACAGCACTAATGAAAACATTTTTTTAAATTAATATTAAAAAACTTTGAGATACTATGCAGTGCTGTACACTGATGGGATCTTATCATAAACAAATTATATACAGTAACAAAAGTAAAAATGACCCTACCCAAATGAGCTTACCGTCTAATAGGTTTGCGGAACACCTAATACATGAGGAAGTGGAATAATAATAGTAACAGCGGGACAGGAAAGTGTGTGCTGTTATTACAATGCTGCAGCATTTTCAGACTTCAATAATAAAGCAATGCTTGGGTGGCATTTCTGTGCTGCTATCAGTGGTGCTTCATGGGTGATATGAGGAGAGGCACAGGAAGGTGGAGACATGAAACAAGAACTAGTCCCTGTAGAAACTCTAAAGTAGTTAGTTACTGTCAAGCATAACTGTTCTTTATCATTTGTAATAACTGAAACACCATTCTCTTCTGATTGTGGAAAAGACATTTGCTTTCAAACTGCATGGCACTCTTGTGATTACCTGCCAACCTGGAGTAGCTGTGAGTAGCCTAGTGTCTTTATTTTTTCTCTAAGTCTAAGTGCCATTCGCATGCCGCACAAAAGACTGTGTTACTGAATCATCATGTCCTTGTTTTCACTGATCTGCAGCAGGCTGCCATGTTAGTGGGTGGTACTTCTGTAGAATAAATTTCTCCAAAAGAAGGGGAGTGACTATATAAACAAGAAGGTTTAGTTCCGAGACATTTCCAAAATAATACAGGTTTATTATATCAATTTGACAGCTAAGAAAGTTATACATACACAAATGCAAAGGTTATTCTCTTCTCTTGAAAAGGGAGGCTGTGCTTAGTTTCTATATCTTTATTGTCTTTGGCTGGGTACACACTACAGAAAATTTATCTCAATGTGATAGTATTAATGATTTTGCCAATGACTGAAAGTCTCGATCGGCCTGACGATCCATGTGTACACACTATATATGGTTTACAAGATTTACCTTCAGAACTGAGCTCTTCATCTGTCATGATCGGCTGCAAAGATCGAAACTCTGTAAACTCTATAGAGAGATTTGCTTACAATGCTGGTCTTGAGTGCATACATACTTCAGAATTTGCCCGACATAGTTCCATCATTTATAGAGATTTTTTGTCTGTTTACAAAATCAAATGAAACACTTACGATGTGCTTTGGTACGATAAAACATGATAGTGAGAGTGGACAAACTTATGCAATATCGGACCTAACGTCATTTATCGTGTAATTTGCATGATAATCGTGTGAAAAACCTGTAGTGTGTACCTAGCCTTAGTCAGTACCTCACTTAATAAAAATAAATGAAAGAAATATGTTTATAGAGGAAAACATGACAATTAACATGCATTGTAAGGATCAATATGTACACAATGATTTTCATTGACCAGTTATGGTTATTATCAATTATTTTGGTTATGTGCTTTACCTCTACAGCTGTGAAAACTTGTTAAACATTTGTGTTTATCATCGAGAACTGGTTACAACTAAGTGCATGCACTACTCTTGCTTCTATACTGGGATCAATTAACCTCTTCACTCTCCTGACTTCTTAGTTAATAATAGATATGTATGGAGACCCCCGTGTTTTGGTTTTGGTTCAAAAACCATCTTCATATTGTGGTTCTGGCAAAACCACCCTCACGTGTTTTGGATCTGAATTCCATTAAAACTGGTCAAAAACAACAACATTAAAATCATGTAATTTTGAGCTGCTTTTGTTCCTATGTTAGTATTTATAACATTAACATTTATTTACAATCTATTTTCTAATGACCTCCTCATAGCTGTAAATATTTTCACCAATATTTCTCAAATGCTGCAGTGGGCTGGCTGGCTAAACATAGTGACAGAGCAGTAGCACAAACACATAGCAGTTTATAAAAATATGCAATAAGAAATATAGTGGCACAGCAGTGAATCACAGTTTAGTAAAGTAAAGGACACATTTAAAACATACAGGCAGAGCACTGGTTGAAAGGATGGTTGTTTTAGAAAAGAAGATATTCCAAGGTAGGCCCACCTCACAAGTGAAATGGCTTGAGAAAGAAAATTGTCTTATTTTATTTTTAATGTTATATATCTTATGTGACACAATGAAGATAGAGATCAGTGTCAATAATAAAACGTCACTTTAGAAAATATAAACAACGGTGAGCCTTATCCAGGAGTGAAATGGTTTGAGAAAGAATATTTTACTATTTCATTCTGAACTGTATACAGCACGTGTGACATGAATTAATCCCAAGATCAAGAATGGCTACCAATATGTGGCGATTCAATTTCAAGATGCTGCAAACCATTGGGGTTTGCGGCGAAGCAAATAAAGAACTTCATTATCATCTTTAACATTTTTATAGAGCCAGTAAATTTCATAGTGCTTTACAATTGGGAACAAACACAGTAATAAAACAATACTGGGTAATACACACAGAAAGAGAGGTAAGAGGGCCCTGCTCGCAAGCTTACAATCTATAGGACAATGGGAGTTTGATACATGAGGTTATTATTTTACATATTGCATATTGGTCAAGCCAGAGTTAATAAGGGCTTATTGGGCTATATGATCTAGTCACTCAGTAATTTTGGTCAGGGTCTGCATAAAGGATGGTAATAGGGTAACCTAGGGAGGTTAAGAGGGTGTCTGAGGAATATTAAATGCTTACCTGAAGAGGTAAGTTTTCAGAGAATGCTTGAAGGTTTGAAGACAAGGGAAAAGTCTTATTGTGCGAGAGAGGAAAATCCACAAAGTGGGTGCGACCAGAAAAAAGTCCTGTAACTTGGAATGGAAGCATGTAATGAGAGTAGATGAGAGATGCAGGTCTTGTGCAGAACAGAGGTGTCAAGTTGGTAAATACTTTGAGACAAGTAAGGAGATATATATATAGGTGCAGTTTTGTTGATGGCCTTCTGAGTTAGTAGAAGTATTTTATATCGGATTGGGTAAAAAACAGGCAACCAATGTAGAAAGTGGCACAGCAGAGGACGAACGGTTTTCAAAGAAAGTCAATCTAGCAGCTACATGAAAAATAGTTCATAGGGGTGAAGGTCTATTGAGTCCAGTAAGAAGGAAAATGATTAGGAAAGTCTTATTGTGCAAGGGAGGGAATTACAGAGAGTGGGTGCAGAATGAAAAAAATCTTGTATCGGGAAAGGGAGGATGTGATGAGAATAGAAGAGAGATGCAGATCTTGTGCAGAACGGAGGTGTCGAATTGGGAGATATTTTGAGACAAGTGAGGAGATATATGTTGGTGCAGCTTTGTTGATGGCCTTGTAGGCTAGTAAAAGTACTGTATTTTATATTGTATTCGGTAAAAAACGGGCAACCAGTGTAGACAGACAGAGTGATTCAGCAGAGGAATAGCGATTTGCAAGGATCAATATTCGTGCATAAAAGATTGTAGGGGTTTGAGTCTGTTTTGGTGATGTCCAGTAAGGAGGGAATTGCAATAGTCAATGCGGGAGATAATTATATCACCCAAAAATAGAAGCTTCCTGTCTGACATTCCTATTGCGGTTGATTTAAAGTTATCGCAGTTTTTTTGTGTGAGATATTTGCGTATTCTGAAAATCTTTTTAAGATGTATGCTTCATGATTTAAATATAGAGTCAATGTGGGGAACCAAGGACAGTTCTGAGTCAAGGATCACACCTAGGCAGCAAGCATGCGTGTGGGATTTGCGGGATGGGTCATATTGTCAACCGCAATAGAAATGTCAGGCAGGAAGCTTCTGTTTTTGGGTGGTATTATTATCAATTCTGTTTTTGAAAGATTGAGTTTCAGTTGACGAGAGGACATCCAAGATGAATTGCCAGAAAGGCAGTCAGTAATGTGAGACAACTCAGAAGGTGAGAGATCAGGAGAGGATAGATAAATGTGTGTATCATCTGCATAGAGATGATACTGAAATCCAAAGGAGCCTGTTGCTTTTCCAAGAAAAATGGTGTAGATAGAGAATAGCAGAGGATCTAGTACTGAGCCTTTTGGTACTCCAACTGATAAGGGAAGCGGAGCAGAGGTGGATCCAGAGAAATTAACACTGAAACAGTAATTAGATAGGTACAATGAGAACCATAATAGGACAGTGTCTTGAAAAGAAGAAATAGAAGAGAGCAATGGCTTTTAATTTTAGTAGTGATCAAATCATTGACAACCTTAGTCAATGTAGTCTCTGTGGAGGGCTCGAACGAAATTCTGACTGTAGAGGATCCAATAGGTTATTTGCAGAAAGAAAACTTGTGAAGTGAGTGTAGGCAATTCTCTCTAGAATTTTGGAGGGGAAAAGGAGCTTGGAGATGGGATGGTAATTTGAGAGGATGACTGGGTAAGAATTTTGTTTTTTCAGAATACGAGTAATCACTGCATGCTTGAATAATGAAGGAAAGTTACCAGTAGAGAGAGATAATACAGATTTTAGTTAGAGGTGGAATGAGCGCAGAAGACAGGGATCTACTGACTTGTGAGGAAATAGGATCAAGGGGACAGGAGGTAAAGTAGAAAGATAAGGAAATATTAGATACCTCATCTTCATTTGTTGGATCAAATGAAGAGATGGTGTCAGAGGGTGCTGGGAATGAATTGAGCAGATTGCTTGTTGAGTAGGAACACACCATTCTAGTGGCATTTGTAGTTCGAAGCTTGAGCTGAGGTGAAAGATTGGAGGCATATTTGTTTAGCAGTGTCCAGAGCATTAGCATTTAGATAGGAGTGGTAGATACCAGTATATGTGAGGAAATCATTAAAGGTACAAGATTTTAGTCATTGATGTTCTGCTTTACTAGAATGTTTTTGATTATTTATTTTTTTTACACTAGTGTGCCACAGCAGAGTATGAAGAGTCACTGGAACCACTTGATTAAGAACAGTTGCTAGGGTTTGGAGAAAATGAGGTATTACCATATCAGGAGAGGAGAACATAGAAATTTGGGAGAAAAGGTGTTGGAGAGAGGTGGAAAACTGATGAAGCTTAACAGAGTTAAGATTTAGGTGTGTATGAGGAATCTTGGTGGAGTTTGACAGCAGAGAGGTTAAAGTATTGTGGGAGAGCATGTAGCTGATAAGGTGATGATCCAAGAGAAAAATTAGTGTTAAAGAAATCAGAAGCTAAGCATAGTCTAGAGAAAACCAGATCAAGACAGTCGCTATCCCAAGTAGAGCATTTAACCAACTGGGAAAGACAGAGTGAGGAGTAGTTTGGAAGCAGCATTGGAATGTGAATTAGCAATGGGGAGGTTGAAATCACCCATGATGATGGTGAGGGTGTCGGAAAAGTAGAAGTGTTGAAGCTTTGCAGAGAAATGTACAAGAAATTGTTGGTCCACTAGGGCAAAAGATCACAGTAACTAGCATAGAGAATGAATTAAAAATCAGAATAACATGTACTTCAAAAGATTTAAACGTGAGTGATGGTACATTTGGTAAAACTGTGAAGGCGCACTGTGGTCAGAGAAGTTGTTCAAGCCCACCTCTTTGACTGCCTCCAGGTCTGGAGTTGTGGGTGAAATGGAGGCGACCATGTGAAAGGCTGCAGGTAAGGCAATGTCTGATTGTGTGAGCCATGTTTCTGTAAGGTTTTCCTTTACAAGGCACTTCCGCTTTAATTTTTTTTCCTGCAAAGTCGCTAATTTCCGGTGACTTGCAGAAACCCCCATGAGTGTTAAATTAAGGTGAGTGGAGTAATGAAGGGGCAATGTGAACAAAGGGATGTGATGCAGGAAGGGTGAAGAATGATATAGTCCTAAAAATAATTCCATGAAAGGAAAGTATTAAAAGCAATTTGCTAAACATTTGGATTTAAAAGTAAAAGCAAGAAAATTAAAAAATTAATGCCTTTTTTTACTATGTCTGCTGTAGTTAGAGAAGAAAGTGTACAGTCAGGTTGGAGCACTTGATCTTAGAACTTCATCTACAAGGTCAACATACTTAGTAGAATTTCTTACTTTCATATACTACTTCAACCTCTCTAGCTGCTTTTCCAGTATTTTTATTAGGGGTATGAATTGACTCTGGCTGGCAGTGTCCAAACTGACATTGTTTGCAATTTCAAATGATTTGATTAGCTTGCATAATAGGATTCTCCAGTGTGCTGGAGAAAGTTAATATGTCCCCCCACTCCCTATCTCATGGCTTGATGTATAGGTCTTGACGGCTTGTTGCTGTTTCTTTAGTTACTGAATCATAAAAGTGTGGAATTCCATCTTGTTACTACTGTTTGCTTCAGTTGGTGGTATGGCAAAATATATTTTTTTGCAGTTGTAGCAATGTTCTACATGTGGTTGATGAATGCCAAAAATGCCTAGATATTTATGGGCCACAGACAACATCTCCTGTACTGGCCTCTCATTTTAGTTAAAAAATTCTGAACCACCAGGTTTATTGTATATGCATTGTTTGTGTTACCATTCATAATGCTTGCTACATTATCATCAATGAGGAATCTTAAAGCGAGACTTAGCTGAGTTTTTCCAACAGACTGACAGTGTTATGTTTCTTAGTGAAGCCAGAGATACAGAGAGCAGCTTACCTGTGAATGTCCTGGCATGGTATGTTAGCACTACTATGCTGAAGGATGATGAAGGTGCTATTACTGCTGAAGGTGATACATCTACAAAGTGGGCAGTCACAGTCTTGTAATCTTTTGTTTGACCAGTGGAGCTTGTCCACATATCTGTAGTTAAGTGTTAAACAGTACAATGGCAATTTCTAGGGACTGAATGACTTTGTACTTAACCTTCTAGTACAGCTAAATAATTGCTGTTCGGGATAAATGGAATCGAGATGGAATTTGGTAGAGTAGACACATGACCATAACTAAAACCTAATGCATTAATGGTGGAAATTGGATGCATATCCAATGTGAATATAGCTGCCATTGCTTTAGGGATCTGCTGTGCAACAAGATAGTGGCTGTCATACTTGGATCCTCTTTGAAATGCTTCTTTCGCAGACAATTGTTGTATATAGACTTAACCTTTTTGGTCTCCTTCATGGAAATTTCACCCCAAACTCCAAAAATGCAATCCAGGATTCTTGGGAATTATGGATTGCATTAGAGAACACACTTTTCACTTGCAAATTGGATGATTGACTACATACTAATAATACAGAGGTTGATGAGGAAAGTAGGTGATGGTGAAGACTACATGAGGCATGTATTCATTATCCTTCCAGCATAATACTGGACTGCTTGATATTATACATGATTTTTGCTGATTTTGATACACCACTTGAATGAACTTGCTGCAAATGACATAACAGGGTAGAGGTGCCAAATGGAAAAAGTCTCTACCTCTATTTTTTGTGGCATCTCAAAGGTTGCAGATGCCTTGACAAATATTTTCTGTTTTTAGTATTCTTTTGTCTTATGCCCAGGCATGACAATCCATTTATCATCATCATCATCATCATCATAATTAGCTTGTTCAATCCAGCACATTCATCATTGTGAGATCCCCAATTACCACCTTTAACCTGTTCAACATTGGCAAATTTCAAAGTAGCATATTACATTTATGTCTAAATCATCATCATTACTACTCATCCTCACCTTTCCAAATGGTTGAGAAATGTGGGAAGGAGATTACTCTTTAATTACAGTGTCAGAAGCAGAAATGTCGGACTCACACGTAGCACTCATAGACACTCTAGGCTCTCCTCAGGATTCTGTGAATGCCTAATTTATTCTTCAGTCTCAGTGTTCATTGTATGCACTAGTATGGCTGTTTGAAGGTGGCACAATTACAGTCAGATCGAAAAGAAGGTGCATGGGAAGTTACAGAAGATGCATGTCTGAATTGGGCACTCGCTTTTAAAATGGGCATTCTGGTACGTGTAAGAGCAGTAGCAGGACTACTACTACTATCAAAAAGTGAAATTGGTCTAAGCGTTTCCTTGCCAATGCAGGTAGTGCATGAAATGTCAGCTAATTTCCTTTTTTAGGCAAATCAATACACTGCCAATACTAGTACTGGAATGCTCCTGATCTATAGACTGATCCATGATTGACAACAGGAGTAAAGGTACTTGAAGTGTGAGCTACTTATAGCTGCCACCACACCAGGTGAAAGTACTGTTACCATCGCAATTCACATACTGGTCCACGATATAATTTAAGTGAATACAATAGGTTTGTTAAAAGTTTTTTGTTGGAGTTGTGCTGTCAAACATAAAACACCCTGTCTTTTGGCTGCTTGCTAGTACAGATATTATACAGTCCCTAACCAATAGTCAAATAACACAAAGGTGTTCCTGTATTAAAATATGTCATAGTGTCTTGTTACAGTTAAAAGGCATGTGATCTCATAAAGGGCTTTGTGACTATGTACTGAAGAAACAGCTGGGTATCCAGAAATAGTTACATTAATGGCATCCACAGTGTAGTGCAGACATCACCTTACACTTTACAGCAATCCCAATTAAAGGAGTAAAATGAGACTTCAAATAACATTTTTCCTTCAGACACCCAAAAGCAAGCATGGTTGATGTGAGTGCCAGAGAAACACTGAGGAAGGAAGGATAGGAAATCAGCCCAGTCGGAAACAATATTAGTAGCCTTCTCTTACACTCTCTTTATCATCCTTAATTGCCATAATTAATATCAGTTTAAACGTTAAAGTGCCTCTGTTTGATGTCATCCACCAATTAAAAAACAAAAACAAATAGAAAAATAAATAAAACACTGTTCCAAAAACAAAATAATTTGGCCCTCACCACCCACACAAACCCACACATGAAAGGCACAACTTCAGCAGATAGCAGAGCATTCATTATTTTGCCTACATTGAGTTTATATGCTTTAAAGTTCTATATGATTGCTAATGCTTCATGCCAGGTTAACATTTTCTGACTTTTTGGGAAAGAAGCTTAATGTAATTTAAAAAATTAAAAATAGTCAAACACAATGCATGAATTTGTGACATGGACTCAGATTTAAGCAACTCTATATCCCATAGGCACAACTGCCTATGTGATGACAAAAGAACACTCTGATACTTTTGCTATTATCACAGGTACAGATGAGTTACTGTTAAATTCATCGGATGACTTGTGTTATTGAGCCAAAATTTCTGTTTTAAGCGATTTGCAAATTTTTCATTAAACAAAAAGGTTGTGCCAAGAAGACATTATTATTAATATTAATGTAAAATTTTGCTCTGAATGCTGACATTTGTAGAAAGTCTAATGGGCAGACATCATCTATAATCTAATTTGCAGTCTATCATCTATAATCAAAGACATTTTGACCACAGAAACAAAATAAGACTGTTATTAGGTTAACTTGGGTGCTGAGGTAGATTAAGGGCTGAGAGAAATTGGACAGGGCCAGCCATGGCAGAGATGGGAGTGTGAATGTGTCTGCTTGCAGACATTTGCTATACAGAAACCAAGTGAGATGACACAAGATGACGAGAGCACATTTATTTTCTAAAGGATGTACATTTTTTTATTATCAGACACTTGAAGCTTAAAAAATGAGGAACTTTTCGAAGCCTCCATAAATTACTTTATGTGCAATGTAAACACAGCTGTCCACCACTGGCATTAATGTCATCAACATATGTACATGTTGTCTAAAGGACACTATATCTTACATACATTATTATGTCTGTATGAACTCTATAATATGACTTTGACATATTACAGTGAGAATGAGAGGAAGAGTTTTTTTTAATTTGGAATTTATTTTTATAAATCTTTGAAATGGTTCAATTTCTTGTTGTACCAGGATAGTAACTAAATATAATCTACTACATGTACTACATTTCCTTTTGTTGCAGTTATTGTTTTCATTTTGGTTTGGTTTATTTAAATACATTTTTTGTACAATGTTTTTTCTCATTGCTTATACTAGCCAACACCCTACACCAAATGTGGACACATATTGTTATTCCTATAGCAATGTTTTTTTGGGACAAGAGATAATATATTTGATTGCCACATCTTTCCTGTAAACAAACATGGGTGATAGACGGGTGTGCACAAAGCTGAAGAGATGGAGTAGAGAAAAATCAGTTGCTAGGGCATAACATACATAGATATCTTCTTAAAATGAAAATGAAAAACACTACAAAAGGGGAGTTTAAAAATATAGAGAGAGGGGTCTGGGAGTACATTTTACAAGATGCGGTGTGTACACCTTGGGAATAGCCCCCAGACAATGTCTGGTGATGTCACGATATGTGTTGCAAGGACGATCATTGAAGTGCTGAAAGGTATTACCTTCATCTCGAAATCCTCAACAATCACTGTTAACTCAAAAATGGCAGCCTCTTTATGTTTGTACATTGATGATTTTATTTTATGATATTCCAATTTTGGTTTACTGTTAGACTACACAAATCCTTGTTTTGTTTTTATTTATGTGCTCAGATGTAATGTTTAATCCCAGCTAAAAAAATATACGTATTCATTTATTTAACAATATATCTAAAGGATGTTTAACACAGTGAATAACTAGTAGACCATCTGTGAACATTTAGCCACCATATTAGCTAATAGACAATCTTTAAATATATGAAAAGATAGAGATGTATTTTTTTTAATAAAATATATATTTAAATAAAATAAAACCTTTAAAATTTGATTAATTTAGGCCATCAGGTTAAAAAGTCTTATGCCTAAAAATTCAATAGGTCTCAATACAACATAAGTGTTGCTATCTATCTCCTCCCCTTTTAGTGAGGTTTACTTATTCAATACCTTTAATTGAAAAACTTTCAGGATTTTTTTTGTGAAGCGTGAAATATTGGTTCATTAAGTATGGTCGATTAGTAACCTTTCTTCAGATAAGCAGTGCCATTTTTGGTTACTGGAACCTGACAAAAGTATTAAATAATAGTGATTAATAAATATAATGTGTGGATGCTATAAATGTCTTTCTGGTAATAAGATGTAGTTGAATAAAAGCTGAGTACACTGTTTTGCAGTTTGTCATATGACCTTCAAATGATCTTAAATATTGATTTAATATACTATAATTATATACAGAAGTAAACTGAAATATATGCTAAGAAATTAAATGAATACTTCATCGTTCAAAAAAGGATGTCATAAAGTTTTGCTGTACTATCCTTATAAAATAAAATTTCCTTATCCTGGGATGTGTAGAAAAATGACTTAGGGTGTCTTTTGGGCTATTTTAAATGGACACTATTATTAAGTTTGTTGAGTCAGAAATTGAGAGGCATAAATTTATGTGTGACAGGTAGAGAAGATATTCAGGCAGGGCCTTTGAAAACAAAAATAATTTAAACCTAAAATATTGGCCCAGGGCATTAACAGCAAATAAAATGTTCAGAGAAAGTCCAAGAAATCCAGCCTTAAGGCAAAAATATTATAAATAAGTGTATCAGTACTTAAAGGTAAATTAATCAAAATAATATATAATTATAAGGTTGTTAAATATGTCATGAATGGGCTCACCACTACCGTGATATGGATGTTACTGCAAGGGGCTAAACAGACTTCAGCACTCAATCTAGCTCTCAGGTTGCAGATTTAACTGAAAAATAACCCCAAAACAGATGTCTCACATTCATCCACACCTATTCTCTGCCACCACCTATGCTCTTTGTTAGTCAACGTGTTACAAATCTGCACAACCGCATTCAAAAGGCTAATAGGTTAATTCTAGGTTACACAACTGTACATGCTGGCACACACTTTGTTCTGTGTTAACTAGGCTGACTAACAGGTCACACACAAGTCTTCAATGTATGTGTTACAACTCTGCCTATTCTTTGTATGTGGCAGCAGTACCTCAAATCCACCAGATTTGCTGCTGTTCTGCCCGTGAACTTTATACCATGTCTGTAGGAGTTAATCTCCTTACCTGATTAGAACTGCACCTGTCCCACAGCTTCAAATACCTGCCTCAATCTATGCTCTGGACAGTTCATCGTTTATACCTGGCTGCTGCTTGTCTTCTGTTTATTCCTGTTCCGGTTTTGCTTTGCTGCTGTCTGATCTACTGTTGTCACCCACCGCCTGATTCCTGGACCCTGCTTGTTTGCCTTTTGCCCTGACCTCTGCCTGATTACTGGACTATGCTTATTTGCTTGTGACCCTGACCTCTGCCTGGCTACTGGACTCAGCTAGTCTGCTTGCTTCCCTGGACTACCTTGTGCCTCTGACAATCTGGCATCCTGATCCCTGCCTCCTTAGTCTGGAGCCCCGTGCCTCCTGGCAATTGGGTAACTCAATAAACTTGTTCCTGCATTTAAACTGCACTTGTCATTGCTTGGAACCTGTTGCTTCTGTGGACTATTCATGCAATTCATCACACCTGTTCATATTCAATACACTTGTTTCTGCATTTAAACTGTATTTGTCATTGCTTGTAACCTGTTGCTTCTGTGAACTATTCCTGACATTCATCACATCTGTTCATATTTGTGTATTGGAGTATACCTGTTTATTCTGCTACTCGAAATCTGCATATTACACAAACTGAATTCTTGTTCGCATATTTTGCCTAAATAAACATACTTGGTTTCTATGTTTCAGTTGCCGCCTCCTGAATTTTCTAGGAATCATGAATACAGTTAAGCACTCAAAGAGTTAACATGAGAGTTTGATTAAGATAAACTTATTTAATTTTATATTTACTATAAAATGTATAGGGCATTAGATACAATAAAAACAAACAGTAAAATTCATACAACATATTGTATTAACCGTTAAAAACAAAAGGGATAACAATTACAGAAGGTATCACTCATACATTGTAAAATCTGTATAATAAATGGACAGCTCTTCAATTGAATTGAGCCCCAAAAACTGGCAATTTCCAAATCATACAGAGGGTTTATAAACATGTTCAACTGAGAGGGCTCTCAGAGCGGCAGTGTATATGGTAATATTGGGAGGAGCTTAACCCCTGCCATTAGACCTGTGTATGGATGCCTGCAGCTGGGGTCCTTTGACCTTAGACACTGTATCTAGTCAGGATATGGATTCAACTGACTTACACATTTTTGTTAATTAGCAAACCAATGACTTTTCCCTGCTTAAATTCTCTGATTTTACAAAATAACATATACATAGTTATCAGATTGGATCCTGTGACTTGAGAGATAGTCACCTTACTCATGTGTGAAAACCCTCTATCTCTACAGGACATCAGTCAAACAGTGTGTCTGTAGTAAGGAAAGAGGACAGTTAAATCAAATTAACTCCTTTATTATACACACAATAACTGCCTTATATACTTAATCCCCGACAAGCATAAAACTATGTCAAATCATTTAATATATTTTTTTATTTTTTGATTTGGGGGCATCCACCATGGCAAAATACTAAACTAATTATCCATTAAAAATGTTTCTTCTACCTATCCTAGCAACAAGAAAGTTTCAGAGACAATTAGGATTACACTCTGGGTAAGGATGTACTTCTTACATTACAGTGCTACTCTACCTAGAATTTGGAATGCATATAAAGCCATCCATAGTAAGCAACAGGCACATACATATATCATACAATGTTTAAAACATCATATTATAAACTCCCTTTCCTTCCCTACATATAATATATGGTCTTCCCAAAAACAGACTTAAACCTCTACAATCTATTTTGCACGCTGCGGCAAGACTGATTTTCCTTGCAAATCGTTCTTCCTCTGTTGAATCACTCTGTATGTCTCTACACTGGCTGCCTGTTTTGTATCGAATCCAATATAAAATACTTTTACTAACCTACAAGGCCATCAACAAAGCTGCACCAACATACATCTCCTCTCTTGTCTCAAAATATCTCCCAACTTGGCAACTCCGTTCTGCACAAGATCTGCGTCTCTCATCCACCCTCATTACATCCTCCCATTCCCGGTTCCAGGACTTTTTTCGGGCTGCACCCACTCTATGGAATTCTCTCCCTCGCACAGTAAGACTCTCCTCTGGTCTACAAACTTTCAAGCGTTCTCTGAAAACCTACCTCTTCAGACAAGCTTATAATATTCCTCTGCCACCCTCTTAACCTCGCTACCTTTAGCCTGTTACACAGTTTCACGCGGGACAACTGCCCCCTGACCAACATTGTTGTGTGACGGGTTCATTTAGCTTATGAGTCACTTTTACCTTTGCAGTCTGGCTGGGCCAAAATGCAAAATGTAGACTTAACCTCATGTGTCAATTTCCCATTGTCCCATAGATTGTAAGCTTGCGAGCAGGGCCTTCTCACCTCTTTGTCTGTTTTACCCAGTTTGTTTATTAGTTTATTATGTTTGTCCCCAATTGTAAAGCGCTATGGAATATGTTGGCGCTATATAAATAAATGATGATGATGATAATGGTAGGAAATCCACCACCCACTGTAGCCTCTCAACGCCCAACAAGACCCCTAAACAGCTGCTCCACAAAACAAGCTACACTTTAATCTGAAAGGTGAACCCCATCCGACCTGTACAAGGGATGGAACTTAAACTTAATGTCAGGATGGGCAACCTCTGTCCCCGCTTTTTAACCATCAGAAACTTTCTGGATGCCAGGTTTACTTAGAATGGGTTTATTAAGGCATCCCTAATTTATAGTGCTCTCTCCATGTCAGGATTTGAACCAAGGGCCTCTGCTTCTGGTGTCTGCTGCTCTGCTGACTGAGCTATTCTGGCTGCTGGACAGCTCCTTGCCTTCACTCTATATTGTAGCCCTGATGATCCAGCATGTTCTGACTCCACCCCTCGACTTCCTTTAAAAGCCTGGCTTCTTCGTGTTTTCCTTACCAGATTAATGTGCTCCTGCCAGTGATCTTGTGTTGCTGTTGCTGCATCCTGTTGTCAGCTATTACCACTTGTGAACTGACCTTGGCTTTTCGATGACTAATCTTCTTCCTGAACCCTTTACTTATAGTCTTAATGTGTACCGAACCCTGCTATGTTGGACCATTCCTTATTAGTCAATCTTCCTGCGGCTTGCCTTCCTTTCTGCCACTGGGCTCCGATTCAGTCTCTGGACTGTTACACTCCATGTCCTCCAGAGAATGATATCTTACCAAATATTATGGATCCCAGGCCAGCAAGAGAGGATCTCATCAAAATCAGACTTGTTGATTTTGATATTATCAAAAGCAGCAATGAGTTTGAACCCCTTAACTTTACCAAGGGCATTTCTGCCCAAATGAATCACCAGGACCTTGGGATACCCAAACTTAATTTAGTGACAAGGTACTTAATAATGGATCCCAATGTAGACCACTAAATCCTAACCAACCAATCCCCCCTAGCTGCTGGGAAGATGTCTCATCCTGCCGACAGTCTGAAACATGGATGGATGAGACATCTAAATATAGCATCCCAAGCATGAGAACAGAAAAACAATGGGACACACTGAATATAAATTTGTATCACTAGACTCACCTACAGGAGATGTCTTGAAACAGGCAGATGAGCATAACTCCAATATAGCTATATTGTGCACAAAAGTATCCTTTATGTATATGCTGAAACAGTGATTTTTTATATATTGTTTGTTTCTGAGCGGCGGATAAAATTTTTCCTTTATTTGCACTTGCACATTGGTCTTATTTGGCTTTGGCTGCCATTTCAAATGATTTTATTCACTTGTACACATTTCATTAATTTAAAGAAATGCACATTTTTCTCTTTCACCAATGTCTTTGAATGCCCTAAATGCCCTAAATTCATTAGGACATGTATCTGCTGATTTTAAGCGTAAAGTTCTCAGAATCACTCTGAGCATACCCAGAACAGACAGATACGACCGAGAAACAGAGAGATACTGCTATGTATGCAATCAATGTTCGTGCTATAGAGAGCGTAAGGAGCACTTACTACAGCTTCCAACTTTAGGGAGTGAAGTGCGCGGGGAAGGGTGTTTTGCCATCCTTAATGTACAAAAGGGGCATGCCACACTCTAGCGCAAGCAGTTACGGCCATATCAAGCTGTACAGTCGTAATTGATTTTCTTTCGTGTCTCTTGTACCAGCTCTGGGACTCTACTAAGCCCCAATCAGTAATGATGACAGCCTTGTATACATCCTGTAACATGATTGTGCACTTACGAGCAACTGTAAAATGAATTTGTATGTTCAGTAGAGCTTAACATTGTTCTATCAAATGTATTTCATGTAAAGAAAAAATAATAAAAAAAAAAACACTTTTTTTCCAATGTTTTATCATTAATGCCTTTATTATTACCAGGTAACATTAATTCTATATTTTTTTTTAATTTCCTGTGAGTTCTTTTGAGAATTTATAATCAACATAGGTAAAGGAAGTATCGTGCAGTGTCTTGTGTTGTAGAGCACAGCATACCTACACCTGAATTCAACAATGCACCTTTCTTGAGCTCTGTTCCTTGATGAATACAAGAGTCCGGAAATCATGGATACATGTGTAGAATTCAGCACGAGTTGCGCTCAGAATGCAAGCCCTATTGAATCAAGAACAGTGTATCTAGCAAGAGGAAAATACTCATGGGTTGACCCATATGGAGGTAAAACAGTAAAAGACCTAGAAGGGTCAAGCCTATCAGGTACTTAATTTTGAGTAAAAATTAGAAAATCCCTCCATGCACCCTTGAAACTTGGCAATCAATGCCCATCATGGATCCGTCCAGCCAGAGAGGGAATTGAGGATCATTGCTTAATGCGCAGCCTAGCATATTTATTGCAGCAACTAGGCTTCCTTCTACCCAGCTCAATAATGGTTTGAATGGAAAAACTGTACTAAGCTGGTCTGAACTAGTATTTAATAAGTGAAGACCTATAGAAATGTCTCAATCAAATACGACCAGCAGCTGACTCCCTGTCCAATTAACTACCAGTCAAAAGCACTGGAAAGCTTAGCAGGTGGTTTACCCTGGCGTCTAGTACAATTCCTCCTTAAGTGACCCCCTCCACACCCAGAACGGTCATGTCTGAAACAACAGGGAGAGCCTCAGTTGCAATGCCTGCTGTTAAAGAACTTACCTCTGGATTGAAAAGGACATGGCAGGACTCCTCTGCCCCTGTCTATACCTGGAAGCCCCAACTTCAGGCACAATACCTCGAGGCTGCGAAACATCCAGCCACACCTGAAAATCCTTGCAGCCAAAAATCACATGCAAGCCATCCTGTTTCTTGCGAATTAACTACCAGTCAAAAGCACTGGAAAGCTTAGCAGGTGGTTTACCCTGGCGTCTAGTACAATTCCTCCTTAAGTGACCCCCTCCACACCCAGAACGGTCATGTCTGAAACAACAGGGAGAGCCTCAGTTGCAATGCCTGCTGTTAAAGAACTTACCTCTGGATTGAAAAGGACATGGCAGGACTCCTCTGCCCCTGTCTATACCTGGAAGCCCCAACTTCAGGCACAACACCTCGAGGCTGCGAAACATCCAGCCACACCTTAACATCCTTGCAGCCAAAAATCACATGCAAGCCATCCTGTTTCTTGCCAGTTATGAAAAATGTGTCCACATATTGCCCAGCTTTGATCCTGTGCCGTACTCTCCTCCACATGTCCATCAGGACTGCTGTATGAGGACTGCGTACAACATTCTCACCTGCAATAAGTTGAGGACCCAACCCCTTACCCCCGCATTACTGTGGGGACCATCGTCCTTCGGCTCCAGGAGAAATATCAGCCTCTCATTTGTGTCTCGCAAACTGGCAGAAACTTCAGCATCTGAAAAAGAGCCAACCCCATATCTGTCCCAAAGCAGGAGTTTCCACCTGATCCAGTTGACCAGCCTGCCAAGAGCTGGACAGAGCAGCTGATCTAGACCTCTGTGACTTGTAACCAGAGCCCAAAATGCCAATCACCTGTTGGACCCTGAAGAAGAAGCGGAATGAAAACTTCACACTCTGGGAGCCTCCCGAGCACGGCGGCAACAGGGGAACCATCAAATTAAAATCACAAGGGGAAACAGAGGCCAGATGACAGAGTCAGGACAGGTCAGGCGCAGCAGCAGACAAACCATTAACCAAACCAGAGACCACAGGGGACAAATCGTCAGCCATAAACACTCCATTGCCAGTTGACAAACCAGGGCAAGAAATGATGAGGCAGCACTACCAAAAAAACAGGATGGGACCAACTGGGTTGACATAAACCCTCCCCTGGTGCCCACCAGGAGCCAAAGGCAGGATGGAGGGGGCAGGGAGAACCAGGATGGGAATCGGGGAGGGGGGGGCGCAATAGGAGGGGACAGCCAGGTTAATAGGGGGAGTGTAAATGGGGCAGGGGTAATGGAAGTGGGAGAGGCTGCCCTGGACAACAGAGAGAAGGGCAGCAACAGGCAGTGAGAACTGGGTCATGCAGAGGTCACTGTAGGGTCATCTGAAGCACAGGAAGGGGGGCAAAGGGAATGGGTAACCAAGTGGGGCAGTGACTGTAAACCTGGGTGGGGTTGGGCAGAAGGATCGGGCTAGAAGGAGCACCAGGCTCGGTGTGGGGGGTAGCAGGCTGATGGAGGGGGGCAGGCACCACCTAGGGGATGGCATAGGAAACAAATACCCACCTTGGGTTGGGGGGGGGGTGTTGGGACTGCAGTTGTTACCAGCTGTCGGGGTCCATGGCAGGGGCAGTACTGGCACCAGGGAAGAGTCTCATGAGCAGGGGAAGGATGAAAGCAAGGCAAAACAGGAACCTGGGGTACGGGGAGAGACAATGACAGATGTGTGGAAGGAGACAGGGGGAAATGGGTGGACAGGGCAGCTGAAACTAAGGAGACCATGGGAGGGAGAGAAACAACCAGTGGAGCATGGGCCATGGCAAAATTAAGGTCCGGCAGCGCTGGGAGGGGTAGCCCACTAATTGGACCACAAACAATGGGGAACTTGTGGGGGCAGCTATAATGGCAGCCATTGTAGTAGGTTCCTTTTATAGGGGGCATAGCAGGAAAATCCCTGCTGCTGGGCCCAAAAAATGCTACTTTAGCAACAGCAGTGTGGGGGAGGGGTGGCATGGGGAGAGGACTACTCTCCTTTATAGGGAGAGATTGATTTACAGGGGGGGTACCAGTAAGGGTTGGCATCACAGTGGATGCATAATATTGCTGGGCAAGGGGAAGCAGAGCCACACCCAGTACCAGCATGCGGAGCATGATTGAAGTCATGGCACAGAAAAAGATGTACTGAATCATCATCAAAGCAACCACAGGTGACTTCCACTAATGCAAGACATGAAAGTTCGGAGTCATAGCCTCACCCTGATGAAATGCAAAATTAAGGTGAGTTTTCTGTAAAATTAGGTCTGTTCGCCGTGGAGGGTTATGCGTACTCAGCAGCTGAGAATCAATGAAAAAATCAATTTTAAAATTATTGAATTGTATTTATTTAACTAGCAAAACATTGTTTGTAATTTATAGATTACATTACTAATGTGCTTTACCTATAGTAACATCGTGACTGACTGAAATAAAAGTTACATATCTATGATTTTTTACTGATAAATTTTCAATTTAATACACTTTACATAAGTGTATTTGATTTAATTTTGACAGCTGGGTAGTCCCGCCATGGATATGTCAAATGTACAAATGTTACTACTGAAGATAAAAAGTTTTTTTTCCTTATTAACGGATTTTGGATGCTCCAAGAGGACCTGCGAATGAAAGATGAGGCAAGAGAAGTTGGATTCAGAATGTTCCTTTTATTCAAGAAATATCAGCCTTCAAAGAAATTCACTTTTCTGCAGACTGGGGGCAGGAAAGTGAACCATGAATGGTTCCAGAAATACGATTGATGATTCAGAAAGGGATTCTCCATTCTGTTACACTTGTGCCCGAGCTTACAACATGGCTGTGAAAGATGATAGTTCATGGTACCATGATGTAGAGCTATCATTTTTAACTTTAGGTTTTAAAAACTGGAAAAAAGCAACAAGCATGTTTGCTGTTCAACAGAAAAGACAGTTTCGTATGAAATGTGCTGAGTTTATTTTAAACAAAGAACAATTTATTTTCTAACAGCTGATAGAAGCTCAACTTAAGGAGCAAAAATATGTTTAAAACGGTATGTTGACAGTTATTAGTTCTCTATGCAATTTGGCACGCTGTGGAAATGCAATGCAAGGGCATGTAAACTTGATGAAATTATTGGAAGAGAGAGCATAGGATAAACCAGGTCTTAAACAGTGTATGGTCTGCCGTGACACCTACTTCAGCCCTCAAATCCAAAAGAAAATTACTGATATCATGGCTCACATGGTCCTCTGGGGTAGAGAGACAGAAGAAAAATTTCTCTGTGGTTTGCCATCACTGCTCATGGCACTACTGATGCAGCTGGCATTGAACAACTTTCTCTGAGTGCCAGAGTCATTAATCCACAAAAATTCTACATAAGTGTAACCTTCTTAGGAATGTTTAATTCTCATGATTCTAAAAGGAACACTTTGGCTGCAGTAAGCAAAGATATGTTGCTATGGTTTAATCTACCTATTCACAAGCATCAGGGACACTGCTTTGGCGGCGCCTCCAATATGTCTGGATGTAAGAAAGGAGTGCAGAAAATCTTGGCAGATGAACAACCCAAATCACTGTTCGTAGATTGTGCCAACCATTCCATTGAGGAAAACAGGAGGCATGTGTGACCTTCTATGCTTGGTGAAAGATTCCTCCAATTGTATACTGGAGTCTGCGAAGAAAAAGAAAATATATCAAGACATTGTTCTGCCTCCTTTTGCTGGTGTCTCTGAGTCAATTCTTCTGGGGTAGCTTATTGCCATGTGTCTCACCCAATGGTGTGTCAGGGTTAAGTCTCCTACATGATACCACCCGGAATACCTTAGAGTGTGTAAGACTCTTCAAAATATACTTAATGATAATGGTGCTATTTCAGATGAAAGAAAAGCTGCTTTTCGAGGTTGGCTGGGTAAGCTGCAAAATTTTGAGACAATGCTTTTCTTGAAAATAATCATTAAAGTTTCCAGGCCCTGTGAACAGCTAGTTTGTGCCTTGCAGAAACCAAAACTAAGTGCATTAGGTGCTAAGGAAGCAATAGCGCAGGTAGTCAATCCACTGGAAGGCCTACGATCAGAAGAAAACTTTGAATGCATCTACAGTGAGACATGTGAGGTAGCAGAGGATCTGGAGTTGGAGTTTCCAGCTCAACCCAGGCCAAAAATCCACCGTGTTGCCTGGAGCAAACCAACAGCGTTACAGCTCCTTATTTGCTCGTGACCCCGAACTCTGCCTGAATACTGGATACTGCTTGAACTCTCGTTGCCCAAGACCTCGGCCTGATTACCGACCTATGCTAGCTTGCTTGTGACCCTGTACTCTGCTTGAACTCTGGTTTTGCTTGTACTTGTGTTGCCAGACCTCTGCCTGGTCATTGGACTCTACTTCTTTGCTTCCCTGGACAGACTCTTGCATCCTGGCATTGGGTTACTCACCATTCTTATTCCTGCATTTAAACTGTATTTGCGTTCATTGGAACCTGTTATTTCTGTGAACTTTCCTGCCACACCTGTTCATATTTATGTTGGGAGTTATACCTGTTTATGCTGTTACATGAAAACCTGCATATTCCTTGAACTGAATCTTTGCTCATATATTTTGCCGGAATAAAGACATTTGTATTATACTTCCGTGGCCGCTTCCAGAGTTTACTAGGAATCATAAAAACAAGCCCCAGCATTAAATCAATAGCGCACACGTTTAATACTTACGCCTCCCTCCAGTTCCATTAAAATAATAGTATTCACATTTGATAAATAGATATTGCCCTCCAGCCAACCCCAACATTAGATTAATAGTATTCCCATTTAATAAATTAACTTATTTCCCTACCTCCAAAAGGCTCAGCAATAAATAGCATTAAGTTTAATAAATATAACCATTTCCCAAAACCATCCCTGCCATTAGATTATTCGTATTCACATTTAATAAATAGTCCTCCTCCCCAAACTCAATTAATAGCCCCAAACCGGAATTAAATTACAAGTCCTGCCTCCTCATCTTAAATTAATAGGCCCCACTATTAAACTAAATTGCCCCACCATCACCCATTAGTTACCAACTACCTCACACCCACATTTCATTGCCCTAAGCCCCCGGCACCTGTCACGTGGTGCGTGTCCCATCTGATTTTTGATTATTATTGGTTAGGACGAGGATTAGGCCACGCATGGGGGGGTGGGGTTTAAGATAAGTTCTGTGGCCACAAGAAGCAAAGACCAGGCACAACAATGCTCCCCTGCTTGCACCCCTGATCCAGGGTGCCCCCGCTGACCCCCTTCCTACCCCCAATCCGTCAAGCAGCCTACGGTCGGCCTCATAAGATTTCTCGGTAAGGCCTATGGCCAATCCACCCCTGATGTTCCTCACATAGCTGCGCTTAACTTGTACGATGTATTGAGAGAGTTTGCAACCAGAAATGAAGAGAAGTAACACATTTTCAGCAAAGTGTAGGAGTAGGTCCTTCCAGCTAATTTCTGAAGTCTTGGTATCTTTTCGAAACTTGTGAAACTTTTTAAAATTATATATTGTCTTAGTATAGCTACCAAATGTTTTTTAATATAGATTTCCTTTGTTTAGATTTAATACAGATTGACTGATTTGTTTATTTAAAAAATTGTAAGCGTTCCGTTTCTAAATATAACCTGCATTGATGATGAACAACTATTCACTTTACTTTTACCATGAATTTCGTGTGGTGCGTTCAGTAACAAACATGCTACGTAACAATTTAAATTTATAGCACATACCATAACCAGCGAGGCAGTGAATATAGATTTAAAAATACTCCCAATCAAATGAGATTAGGCTGGCAACGAAACGAGTAAAAACTAGATTAATGACTATGAATTTTTTTTTTTTCTACATTTTTAAGATGAACAATTGAATTTATAAATCTTTCTTACAGGTATTGTATGAATTGGCAATGTATATTAATAATATTATTAATAATGTATAAATACATTTTTATAGTAAAATAAACTGGGGGAGGAAAACTCCTAAAACACTGACAAAAATTAAAATAGGATTTGTATATCTACTATCACTGTTACAACTGTCTTAAAATGAGATACCAATTGTGAGAAAAAAGGGGCTCCAAGCCCTACAGTAGTCCTTGGCTTTTTGCCCCCCAAGAAAATTTTTGTTCCAATGCCCCTGGACATATCTGCTGCCCTGCCAACCTATAAGCAGTGTTTTAGCTGCTTAAGTAGTTTCATGTAATAGAAGTTCAATGTTTCTTAATGAATGTTATGTGATACTACACAATCTTCTGACAGCTTCACAATATCACTTTTGTTCTCGTTTAAAAGCCCATATGATACCACATTAAAGTATTGCTGTTAGCATGTAAAATATCTGACATCTTTGAATGGAATGACATACAATACATGCGTTTAAATAGAGAAAAGAAAACACAGATATTAAGGACATTGACATATGTATATATGACACTGATATGTTTTAAAGTTCTTGGTTTTTATATTTTAAATATGATAGATGCAAATGAGACCTAGACAGAAATATTTAAATGCAGTCATTCCTGCCAAATGCATAAAAAATATATTTTATCTGCACTAATTACTTGGAGCTTGAAACTCACAATGTATTTTCTGTTCAATTTCATGTCTCTTTGTGCGTAGCTGTTAGTTTGTGTATTTCCTCACACCACCCTTCTGTTTTTCTCGCCCACTGCATCTGTCATCCCAAGGAAATGCTAATAACTATGTGCCAACCATAAATGAGACAAGATTCACACTCAAGCTGAGAGGATTATCCTTGTATACTACACAGGAGCACTTTGAGGGTCATGTAATTACTAAGAAGTTGCTAAAAATTATCACTGCTGACTCTAATGTGGGTGGGAGAAAGCTTGCACCTCAGTGCATGGTGAGCAGAGTGGCACTAACTGACATGAAAATTTGCCTCCACAAATACATCAGTGCTATGCATACAAATTTCTCTGTAGTAGAATACTCATTCAGAAAGCTGGCACTTCCTGAGAATATGACATTTCTGGGATATTGGTTGAGATTTATAGTCAATTCTACTCTCACTCTCCGAACCATTATGAAACTTTATTAGCATATATTATTTCATGACATGCATTTTTATAGCTATTCTCTTATCAGTGTTTAATTGTTCAAATGTTGAAATTTTTATAAAGGAAAAGCTAAAATTTTAATTTAGATTTTTGTATAGAGTAGTTCAAAGGGTACACTATTTTACTTTTTCTCCATATTCGCTCTCATTTTACCTGAACCATTTAATTTTATCCTAATACCTAGCTGTGTAAAATAAATTTTTAACTTTAAAATAGGCAAACATTAAAGGCAAATGTTTGGCCTCAAATGTGTATATTCATATATGAATATAACAAGGAGCACTTTGGAAAGTGTTCTGTGCTTCATTTTCGCAGAATTGTGGGCCCGCAAAGAAAAGCAGATGCCAGCAAAAGTAAAAATGTCAATTCAGGGGCGTAACTAGATCACCCATGTACATAATTAGCAGGGGTGTGCCTCACTCTTCTCCAGGTGGTTATGTCCCCTCTCTTCCTATCTTGGTTTATGTCTGTATCTGCTCTGTCCACCCCTGCAGGGGTAAACGCAGGATTTAGAAGGGGGGGGTTTCCGCCCCACCCTAAAAAGTTTGCAACAATCCAACAATAGCAGGGATTCAGATAGATGTAAATAACTATAAAATCTCCATGTATGCTGATGATATTTTATTGACAATTACCAATCCTCTCGATTCTCTCCCCTCTTTGCAAGAGGAACTAGACAAATACGGAGAAGTCTCTAACTTTAAAATGAATATGGATAAGTCTGAAATCCTTCCCCTTGTCACGGGCACTAGGAGTCTTTACCCAGGGATCACCAGATGGTAGGCTTACCAGAGCAATGTAGATGGTAATAGGGTACTCTGGTAGCTGGGTGATCACGGAACATGAAATGATGGCCGATGAGATGCTCAGGAAAGTCTATGACTAGCAACACTGGTAATAATGAGGTAATGATACACAAGGAACTGTATGGACAAGGACACGTGAAGGTAGTCAGTGGTCTGCGATAGCAAGTTGTACCACTGCTATAGTGAGGAGGAATGTCCAACAGAAACAAGGAGGTGATGAGAGTCAGCGGTCTGCGGGTAGCAAGTTGTACCGCTGTCTGAGTGAAGGAATGGAATCCAAGTGGAGGTATCCAGGTAGTCAGTGGTCTGCGGTAGCAAGTTGTACCACTGCTATGTGAGAGGATAATGGAACAGGTGATACCGGAAACAGGGATCAGTGGTCTGACATCAGCAAGTTGTACCACTGCATATATATGTGAGGAGGTGCACGGGGGAAGACTGCAACACAGGATATACACAGGCACCTTATACACGATCCACAGTAATATGCACAATATAGGTATATATATATGTAAATGACTGATCAGGTCTGCAATCTAGAAAGTCTCTTGAAGTAGTCCAGCACAATGATAACACAGTCAATGATGGCAATAGACTCAGCGGATAGCAGACTCCAGAGAGAACCAAACACAGTCCAGCAAGATATGCAATACACAGCACAGTCAATGAGAAGTATGCATACCGTGGTTCAGCAGTAGCAGTAAGATGGGATTGCAGCGGTACCTGAGCGGCTGGAGACCGACTGGATAGGAAGTCCCTGGATAGGAGAAGCAGCGGTCTAGCAGGTGCAGCGCACAGGTGAGTAGACCGACAGGGACACGAATCCACAGGAGTCAGCAACACGTGGAACTGGACTCATAGGAAACCCAGGAGAATGGAGATGATCCAGCAGAGGGTAGTAGAAGAGATACAAATCCAATGCTGACAGGAGGGTAGAGGCCAGTGGAACACGTGAAGGCGTGGAGAGTGGATCAGCAGGAGATGGACGATAGCGCTGACCACAGCGGCAGGACTCAGCGGCACACGGAGGTAACCAGTAGCAACCACAGGAACCAACAGCGATGGGAAACAGGAGTGCAGCGCAGGGCAGGAGCTGTAGATCACGAAGTGTAGCAGATGGTAATGAAAAGCGGCAGTCTCGAGGAAGTCACAGCAAAGATGAGATGAGAGTGTAGTGCACGGAGGCAGCGGATAGTAATCAGCTGGCAGTCACGATGTTGAACACAGGCGAGTTGCAAGCAGGAGACTGTAGTGCACAGAGGCAGCGGATAGTAGTCAGCTGGCAGTCACGATGTTGAACACAGGCGAGTTGCAAGCAGGAGACTGTAGTGCACAGAGGCAGCGGATAGTAGTCAGCTGGCAGTCACGATGTTGAACACAGGCGAGTTGCAAGCAGGAGACTGTAGTGCACAGAGGCAGCGGATAGAAATCAGCAAACAGACTTGATGAGAAGCAGGTGAGTGAGGTAAAAGCTGGAGTGCACGGAGGCAGCGGATAGCAATGAGCAAACAGTCACATTGATATAAAATAACGTTGAAGTGGTGTAGAAGACTGTAGTGCACGGAGGCAGCGGATAGGAATCAGCAAACAGTCATGATGATAAAGTTGATGGTAGAAGTGGTATGGAACCACAGTAGTAGAAGTGGTTTGGAAACCACAGGAATCAGCAGCACTGAATACACAAGTAATACAGGAACACCTTCAGAGACTCATGAGGAATGAGACTCCAAGATCAGGCAACGTGGTAGTGACCACAGGTGCTTAATATAGGGAGGTTGCCTGATCTGCCAATTAAGTTAAAGGGGTATACACTGAAGTATAGAAAAGGGCTGCGCATGCGCAGACCCTCAGGATGGTGGACGGCCACGGTTCCTAAATGTCCGGGAAGAGGCACTCACGGTCCGGTGAGTGACAGTACCCCCCCTTTTAAAGGTGGGCACAGAACGCCTGGAACCGGGCTTGTCCGGATTTTTGGAGTAAAACTTCTTCAAAAGGGCAGGAGCATTAAGATCTTCAGCTTTGATCCAAGAGCGCTCCTCAGGACCAAAGCCCTTCCAATGAACGAGGAAGTGGAGGACTCCTCGCGAAATTTTTGCATCTAGTACCTCGGTAATCTCAAAATCCTCCTCCTGATGGACTTGAACTGGCTGCGGAGCTGAGGGAGGAGTTGAAAAACGGTTGATAATAAGAGGTTTGAGCAAAGATACATGGAAGGCATTAGAAATCCGAAGACTCTTAGGAAGAAGAAGTTTCACACATACTGGATTGATAACTTGAATGATCCTATATGGACCAATAAAACGAGGGGCGAATTTCATGGATGGAACCTTCAAACGAATATTTTTTGTGGATAACCAGACACGATCTCCAATTTTTAGTGGTGGAATAGCCCGCCTCTTCTTATCAGCGAAAGATTTATATTTGACAGATGTCTTCTTCAAACAGGTTCTAACCTGAGACCAGATATTTTTAAAGGTCTGACAAACAGTCTCCACCGCAGGAACTTGGGTGGGCGGGAGGGCAGGAAATTCCGGAAAAGACGGATGGTGACCGTAGACCACAAAGAATGGAGTTTTGGATGATGACTCATGGTACATGTTGTTATGGGCGAACTCAGCCCAAGGGAGTAACTCTACCCAGTTGTCTTGATTGGCTGATGAAAATATCCTTATAAAAGTCTCAAGATCTTGATTGACACGTTCGGTTTGTCCATTGGATTGTGGATGGTAAGAAGATGAGAGTGCTAATCGTATGCCCAAGGTTTTACAAAGGGCTCGCCAGAATCTGGACACGAATTGTACTCCTCTATCAGACACAATCTCAGATGGACATCCATGGATACGGAAGATCTCTTTAATGAAATGTTCAGCCAGGATAGACGAGGAAGGCAAACCAGACAGAGGGATGAAATGAGCCATCTTCGAAAATCTGTCCACTGCGACCCAAATAGTGTTATGGTTCTTACTAGGTGGTAAGTCAGTAACGAAATCCATACTAATATGGGTCCATGGTTTGGACGGAATGGGTAGTGGTCGCAGCAACCCTGCTGGGGTTCTGCGGGAGGATTTGAATTGCGAACATAATTCACAGGAAGCAATGAACTCTTTGACGTCTCTCCTCATTGAAGGCCACCAGTAACTTCGAGAGAGGATCTCAAAAGTCTTGTGTTCACCGGCGTGTCCAGAAAAACGAGAGGCATGGAACCACGAAAGGATTTTCCTCCTTAGAGTAGGAGGCACGAGGGTCTTCCCAAATGGTAGCGTTTTGGTGGATGAAGCAGCCAGTGAGATACATTTGGGGTCTAGAATGGTATGGTTGGAAACCTCTTCTATATCAGAGGACGTAGCAAAGGCTCTAGATAAGGCATCAGCTTTTTTGTTCTTGGCAGCTGGTTTGAAGGTAATTATTAATTCAAAACGGGAAAAGAAAAGAGACCATCTTGCTTGACGAGGGTTCAAGCATTGGGCAGACTGGAGATATGACAAGTTCTTATGATCCGTGAAGATCGTCACCGGATGGCGAGCTCCCTCCAACAAGTATCTCCATTCCTCTAATGCGGCTTTGATAGCCAGTAATTCCTTGTCTCCGATGGTATAATTCTTCTCTGCGGGTAGGAGACCCCGAGAATAGAAGGCACAAGGGTGGAATTTTTGCTGTTCCGAGCGTTGGGAGAGAATAGCTCCTAAGCCCACATTAGAGGCATCTACTTCTAGGAAAAAAGGGAGTGTCACATCAGGCTGACGAAGGATTGGAGCCGAAGAGAAGGACTCTTTTAATGTTTGAAAGGCTTGAATAGCCTCAGTAGACCATTGCTTAGGATTAGCCCCTTTACGAGTCAGGGCCACAATAGGAGATGCAATGGAAGAAAAGTCTTGAATGAAGCGTCTATAGTAATTGGCAAAACCTAAAAAACGCTGGATGGCACGAAGAGTAGTTGGCTGGGGCCAATGTAGTACAGCATTTACTTTGTCAGGATCCATCTTCAGACCAACTCCGGAAACAATATACCCCAAGAATGGAATCTGGGGTAATTCGAATGAACATTTTTCTAATTTACAGAACAATGAATTTTTCCGTAGCCTGGAGAGGACTTCTGCCACATGTTGGTGGTGAGAAGGCAGGTCCTGTGAAAAAATCAATATGTCGTCCAGGTAGACGACGACACATACATATAATAAGTCCCGAAAAATCTCATTGATGAAGCCCTGAAAAACAGCGGGGGCATTACATAGCCCGAAAGGCATTACCAGATATTCGTAATGCCCGTCTCTGGTGTTAAACGCCGTCTTCCATTCGTCACCGGAACGGATTCTGATTAAATTGTAAGCACCACGAAGATCCAACTTAGTAAAAATACGGGCTCCCTTAATGCGGTCAAATAGCTCAGTGATCAACGGAATGGGATACCGGTTCTTGATAGTAATGGCATTGAGTCCACGAAAATCTATACAAGGGCGTAATGATCCATCCTTCTTTTTGACAAAGAAGAACCCAGCTCCAGCGGGCGAGGTGGAAGGTCGAATGAACCCACGCTGGAGGTTCTCCCGTATATATTCAGATGTAGCTTGAGTTTCAGGTAACGAGAGTGGATAGACCCGGCCTCTGGGAGGAGTCTTGCCAGGAAGAAGATCAATCGGACAATCCCAAGAACGATGAGGAGGAAGACGTTCAGACTGAGCTTTATCAAAAACATCGGTAAATGAAGCATATTGAGGAGGGAGTCCCGGTGAAATAGCTGAAATGGAAGCTTGCTGTACCTTGAGAGGAATGACTTGGGAAAGGCAATGATGGTGACATTCAGGCCCCCAAGACGTGACTTGAGGGGTGCGCCAGTCAATCTGGGGAGAGTGACACTGAAGCCATGGAAGGCCTAGGACAATCGGACTTGTCGTAACAGGAAGAATTAAAAACGATATCTCTTCATGATGCAGAGCACCAATCTGAAGGGTTACTGGAGACGTACTCTGGGTGATGAGACCGTTGATGAGACGTGATCCATCGATAGCCGTCACAGTAATGGGAGTTTTTAAGGTAATCATTGGTAGAGACCATTGATTAACTAACGATTTGGAAATAAAATTTCCTGCTGCTCCGGAATCAATCAATGCCTGTGACTCAAAGGTCTTGGTAGCAAAGGAAATAGTCACATCAAAAGCGCAGACTTTAGATTTCATAGACGATGGAGAGGACTCCAGGGACCCTAACTTCACCTCTCCAGAACTAGTTAGGGCCTGGCATTTCCCGATCTCTTAGGGCAGGAGCTGAGGACATGAGTGGAATCAGCACAATAGATACAGAGTCTATTCTTGACTCTTCGTTTCCTCTCCTCAGAAGATAACTTGGAACGTCCAATCTCCATGGGAATCACAGCGGGTGACACTGGACGAAATTGAGGGTTAGAGCGAAAAGGTGCTTTAGCAGAAGTCGTTTTCTCAGCCTCTCTTTCACGAAATCTCATATCAACACGATGGCATAGAGAGATCAAATCTTCAAGTGACGAAGGAAGCTCTTGGGTAGTCAGTGCATCTTTAATTTTATCGGAAAGCCCCTGCCAGAAGGCGGCAACTAGGGCTTCAGTGTTCCACTGAAGTTCAGAGGCTAAGATCCTAAATTGAATGACGTACTGGCCTACAGTATGAGATCCTTGTCGCAGACGGAGGATGCTGGAAGCAGCGGAGGTCACACGACCTGGTTCATCGAACACACTTCGGAATGTAGAAATGAATTTGGCACTATCTTGTAATATTGGATCGTTCCTCTCCCACAGAGGGGAGGCCCAAGCCAGGGCTTGTCCTGAAAACAAAGAGATAAGATAGGCCACTCTGGAACGATGGGTAGAAAAATTTTGAGGTTGGAGCTCAAAATGGACTGAACATTGGTTAAGGAAACCCCTACAAGTTTTGGGGTCTCCATCGTACTTTGACGGAGTAGGCAGGTGAAGCGTGGAAGCTATAGACACCTGGGATGGCAATGGGGAAACGGAGGAAAGCACAGGAGCTTCAGTAGTAGCTGTCACAGTCTGTCCAGATGTTCCTTGGGAGGTTAATGACTGATAACACTGAAGTAACAGCTGTTGGCGGGCATCCTGTTGCTCCACACGGCTAACCAGATGTTGCAGCATCTCTTTGGCGGTAGGTTCCACATCTGGGTCTGTCATGGCCTGATCTTACTGTCACGGGCACTAGGAGTCTTTACCCAGGGATCACCAGATGGTAGGCTTACCAGAGCAATGTAGATGGTAATAGGGTACTCTGGTAGCTGGGTGATCACGGAACATGAAATGATGGCCGATGAGATGCTCAGGAAAGTCTATGACTAGCAACACTGGTAATAATGAGGTAATGATACACAAGGAACTGTATGGACAAGGACACGTGAAGGTAGTCAGTGGTCTGCGATAGCAAGTTGTACCACTGCTATAGTGAGGAGGAATGTCCAACAGAAACAAGGAGGTGATGAGAGTCAGCGGTCTGCGGGTAGCAAGTTGTACCGCTGTCTGAGTGAAGGAATGGAATCCAAGTGGAGGTATCCAGGTAGTCAGTGGTCTGCGGTAGCAAGTTGTACCACTGCTATGTGAGAGGATAATGGAACAGGTGATACCGGAAACAGGGATCAGTGGTCTGACATCAGCAAGTTGTACCACTGCATATATATGTGAGGAGGTGCACGGGGGAAGACTGCAACACAGGATATACACAGGCACCTTATACACGATCCACAGTAATATGCACAATATAGGTATATATATATGTAAATGACTGATCAGGTCTGCAATCTAGAAAGTCTCTTGAAGTAGTCCAGCACAATGATAACACAGTCAATGATGGCAATAGACTCAGCGGATAGCAGACTCCAGAGAGAACCAAACACAGTCCAGCAAGATATGCAATACACAGCACAGTCAATGAGAAGTATGCATACCGTGGTTCAGCAGTAGCAGTAAGATGGGATTGCAGCGGTACCTGAGCGGCTGGAGACCGACTGGATAGGAAGTCCCTGGATAGGAGAAGCAGCGGTCTAGCAGGTGCAGCGCACAGGTGAGTAGACCGACAGGGACACGAATCCACAGGAGTCAGCAACACGTGGAACTGGACTCATAGGAAACCCAGGAGAATGGAGATGATCCAGCAGAGGGTAGTAGAAGAGATACAAATCCAATGCTGACAGGAGGGTAGAGGCCAGTGGAACACGTGAAGGCGTGGAGAGTGGATCAGCAGGAGATGGACGATAGCGCTGACCACAGCGGCAGGACTCAGCGGCACACGGAGGTAACCAGTAGCAACCACAGGAACCAACAGCGATGGGAAACAGGAGTGCAGCGCAGGGCAGGAGCTGTAGATCACGAAGTGTAGCAGATGGTAATGAAAAGCGGCAGTCTCGAGGAAGTCACAGCAAAGATGAGATGAGAGTGTAGTGCACGGAGGCAGCGGATAGTAATCAGCTGGCAGTCACGATGTTGAACACAGGCGAGTTGCAAGCAGGAGACTGTAGTGCACAGAGGCAGCGGATAGTAGTCAGCTGGCAGTCACGATGTTGAACACAGGCGAGTTGCAAGCAGGAGACTGTAGTGCACAGAGGCAGCGGATAGTAGTCAGCTGGCAGTCACGATGTTGAACACAGGCGAGTTGCAAGCAGGAGACTGTAGTGCACAGAGGCAGCGGATAGAAATCAGCAAACAGACTTGATGAGAAGCAGGTGAGTGAGGTAAAAGCTGGAGTGCACGGAGGCAGCGGATAGCAATGAGCAAACAGTCACATTGATATAAAATAACGTTGAAGTGGTGTAGAAGACTGTAGTGCACGGAGGCAGCGGATAGGAATCAGCAAACAGTCATGATGATAAAGTTGATGGTAGAAGTGGTATGGAACCACAGTAGTAGAAGTGGTTTGGAAACCACAGGAATCAGCAGCACTGAATACACAAGTAATACAGGAACACCTTCAGAGACTCATGAGGAATGAGACTCCAAGATCAGGCAACGTGGTAGTGACCACAGGTGCTTAATATAGGGAGGTTGCCTGATCTGCCAATTAAGTTAAAGGGGTATACACTGAAGTATAGAAAAGGGCTGCGCATGCGCAGACCCTCAGGATGGTGGACGGCCACGGTTCCTAAATGTCCGGGAAGAGGCACTCACGGTCCGGTGAGTGACACCCCTTAATTTATCCCCTCAACTATTAGACTCTCTTAAACGTCAAACAACCTTTAGGTGGCAGTCGGATAAACTTAAATATTTAGGGATCTATTTGACTAACCAATATAGTCAGCTATATGCGGCCAACTTCCCCCGGCTCTTGAATGCACTAAAAAGAGATCTCGAGAAATGGGACAACTTATACATCTCGTGGCTAGGCCGCATAGCGGCGGGAAAAATGAATCTACTACCACGAATACTTTATCTATTCCAGGTGTTACCTATTCGAGTCCCTTCATTGGCACTAAAGACTTTGCAGAAGCAGATCTCTCGATTAATTTGGGCGGGGAAACGTTCTCGCGTGCAAGCCCGCGTCCTTCATCGTCGAACCTCGGAGGGGGGAGTAGGCCTCCCAAATATTTCTAAGTACTACATCGCTGCACACCTAACTCAACTAGTCCTGTTTCACTCTGCTTTGGGTACGAGGCTATGGGTTGACATAGAGGCTAACCTTATGCATGTTCTCTTGCCCTATAACCTTTTATGGATATCGATCAAACACCGGCCGCCTCTTTCCTCACTCCCACCTACTACCCGTTTCTCACTCCAGATATGGGACTACTGTACCCAAGCATTCCACTTGGTAGCACATAATGAAATTATACTTTCATTATGGAATAATCCTGATTTCCTTCCTGGACAACAACAATCCTTTTATCAGCTCTGGTCTTCATGTGGATTTAGGTTCTTATCAGACATAGCCCCTATGGGTGTTTTCCCAGAGTTTGCGGATCTTCAACACCGGCCTGGCATTCCACATAACCGCTTTTACCAATACTTACAGCTAAGACACTTATATAATTCAATTCCAGCGCTTAAAACCATTCATCATCGTACACCCTTAGAATCCTTCTGTAGAAGCAAATCCCTCCCTACTGGCCTAATCTTGACATTTTACAGCATCCTGGTGGCATTTCGTCAACCGGACAAGGATCGGTATGAACTTAAGTGGGAGGAAGACTTGGGAGAGCTAATAGGGGTGGAGGAATGGGCTAGGATCAGAGCACGTGTCGCCAAGAGCTCTATATGTGTGAAGACCAAGGAGAACGCTTATAAGTTGCTATATAGGAGGTATTTGGTCCCCACTCGTCTAAAAGCCATTTATCCCGACTCCTCTAACTTATGTTGGAGGAACCGCGGGCAAGAGGGCTCCTTCCATCACATATGGTGGTCATGCCCTAAAATGGTGGGATTCTGGCAAAAAGTTCATCATCTAATACACAGAGTCACCAAGCTGCAATTACCCCCATGTCCTTCTTACACACTCCTACACAGAACTGACCCAGACACTGGTAAGCAGACATCAGCACTTGTGGGCCATATTCTTAACGCAGCTAAACCTGCAGTGGCAGCAAACTGGAAAAAAGCAGAACCTCCCACTTTAACTGAAATCATAAATAGAATATGGCAGACTTACCATTGTGAGCATATTACTAGTATAATAAATGAGAAACCCATTAAATTTCAAAATAACTGGCAGCCTTGGTTGGCTATCTATGGAACAGATCAACCAGGGACCTTTCATACTCAAAGTTTAAATTAAATGAAAAGAAAGATATTATGACCTCGATTACAAAAGGATTTATTCAACATCCAGCTGACAACAGGATGCCGGGCTGAGTTTCCCTCCCCTTCTTCCCCCCTCCCCCCCCCCTTATCTTTTCATTCTCTTTCTGTCTTCTTTTTTTTTTTTTCCATCTTCAATTCACTTGATATTTAACATTATAACAATGTTCTTGTTAGTTTACTTTTATTAACAAACTGTTTGTTTTACAGTCTAACCTGTATGCTGTTGAAACTGTAAAAATTGTCAATAAAATATACTTTAAAAAAAAAAAAAAAGATTTGGTTTATAATCAGAAAAATGTCTGAGTTGACTAGCTGGCAGCCCATGTTAATTAGCTAGGTCAACAGGAAATCTGAGCGGTAAGTAGGTTAGAGCTTCTAGATGATAAACAATGTGCCTCCACAGTAATATACTGGCTGAAATAGCATTGGGAAATGTATCAATATGTATCAATATAAATGTCATTGCATCAAAATGTATCGCAGACTCAGATGGCATAGCATTGCTGATACAGTGTGTCAAAAGTCTTGTTTCATGTAAGCGTGCAGTGTCATTCCCTGATGTAATATTGTAACCCAATGTTTTGTGTATCCAGCCAAAATAGCTAATTGACACTATGTCTAGCAGCTAAAGTGTCCACTGAGAGACTCCTGCTGTAAGGGGGATGTTTGAGACATTTGACCCTACTTCCTGTGTGTACAGCGAAGAATACAGGGAGAGCAGAATGCAAAGGGAGCTATTCTAGCTTGGAGGATTCTGGTGTACAAGACATCAGCGAAAAGGACTCTGGGCCAGGCATCACGGTGCCGCTGGAGGAAACGCTACCAGGACAGGCTCAGTGTGGACGAGTAACTGTTTTGCTAATTGGTAGTGGCAATATTGCGGGAGGATAAGACTCTGAAAGAGACTGAGATTATTACTTTGGAGTTCTGACTGCAAGAGGCTGCTAGACGATACATGCTACCATTTACCCTGTAACTTGTGAGTGCCTTGTGGTGTTGTGCTGTTATAATAAAGTCTTATTTTGGATATATTCTGGTCTACCCGAGTGAGCTGAATCTCACAGAGGGTAACTGCCATCCCAGCTAAGGGTGGTATCCTGACAAATGGGGATTCCTATGTTCGATTTCCAGGACAATTAGTGAGGATCTAGATTGCTGTGAGGAAAGGATTGTGTGGTTAAACAAAGATATAGAGCCAGTTTGGTGCATATCTGTTAAATTTGGGTGAGTTGTCATGCTTAAGCTTCATTAAGTAAGGTTTAGATATATCTCAAGTTATTGGTAGAATTTTTTATTGGAAAGTTGACTCTATTTCTTTAATTTTGCACATGATAACCGGGTGAAGTCTCCTATTATATGATATTGATATTGATGATACTGTGTTGCACCTGCAGCTCTCCAAATGACCACTATATTGTTAATTAGTCCTGGTGGAAAAAGGGGATGGGCTCATATATAAACAAGAAGGAACGCATGTGTAATAAATTCAAACACTGGTGTAGCTGTTTAGCTGTATACCATCACCTTATGATCTTAACACCTTACTACCGAATGGCCTAAATATTGATTTTGAATTATAATGGTTTTTAGATTATGAAATTCATGTTTTAGGTAATCCAGTCAAACCATTACAAATGAGTTTTATTTTGTCCAATAGGGAAGCTAAGCAGGTGTTGGCTTGCCGTCATTAGGATGGGAGACCACCAGATGCAACAGATCTGCACATTATATTTTATATCCTATTTTTTATTTATTGTTTTTACATGTTTATATTAAGGAATTTATCTGTCATGTGTTTTGGTTTAAGATTTACCTATAAATTTCGGGACCTAGTTTGAAGACACTATGAGATATGAATTATATCTATTTACTAAAACAAAATTATGGTACTAGTCCTGTGTGTGTATCTAAGGTGGATTGTGCTGATTACCTTGATGAGTATTTTTCATATGGGTGTGTTCATACATTTCACATTATTTGTTAACATTTGCAGTTATGTGATCAGCACTGTAGTTGTCTGTGCCGTTACTGTCTTAAGTATTTAGGGAATATTTCTTATTGTGTTTTGTCATATGCACTCTGTATGTTCATTATATTATTTGACAGTATGTGCTTTAGAAAATTTTAGACATGCCGAACAGATAATTATGTATTTGGTATTTACATTTTTGATTGGCCGCTTGGCATATAAAGACTTGTATCAGACCTACGTATTACTCACTACCTTGATAAAGGCCCAAGGGTCAAAACACGTTGGTTAAATAGAATTTCTGCTGACAAGTCGTTCCTGCTGTGAGAGGAGGAGAACGTCCGCTTCATGCAAATCGGGACTTTTACCTTTTTCATGCTGACCTCTACATACCGCTCTGGTAGGAGTGAACTTGCTCTCCTCAAATGAGGATTTTATACTGTTGCTTTTATTTCATTAAATTGTATTGAAGATATTATGCCAGATTTTGGTGTTTGTCTTTCTCTTCAGATATCCATGGCATTTGATAATTCTGAGAAGAGATCATGATATTTGGGATGCACACACACTAATGTCTCAAAAAGATATATCTTTAGGTTTTAGTAAGTAAGTACAGCCCGAGGGGCATATGTCCCGCAAATTAACCCTCTGATCCCTTGTCTAATTGCATCATACGGTGGCTTACTGTTACTTAGTTATTCCACCTTACTCTTTGGATTTATCCTTAAGGTGATGGTATACAGCTAAACAGCTACACCAGTGTTTGAATTTATTACACATGTGTTCCTTTTTTTCCTTCTTTTTTATGACTATCGTTTGGATATACATGGGAACACGTTGTTGAAAGAGCATGTGATAAAGACAACTTGGAATCTGTCAGTGACTTTGCATTATAGAAGGACTTGAGTATTCCATCACTTAGAACTTCTGTATGAACTTTTGCATTTACCTCGATGTGCGCCTATTGTATGTATTTTGTTTGTGTGTTTGAATAGGATTTGGTGGTATCTTTTGCATATAGAGGCATTAACTCAGGGGAAGCGCTGTGAAGGAGTCTTTTCTTCTTTTTTTGTTTTCATATATGAACAAGTGGTGAGTGGTAGCTAAAAGATGGAGATTTCTGTCTAGACCATCCAAAACTGACAACATCAGGTTCACAGTTGCAACAGATAAGGCAGAGCTCGGTCTATATTGCTTTTTGAGCCAAGGAATGAATTCCAGCAAGTTTTCACCTATAAGCCGACCCATTGCTTTATGTTCCTTTTAGTATGCCAAGCTAGACATTGACTAAAGTGTGTAATGTCATAATACCTGACCAGAAGGTGCTCTGACCAGAAGTTTTTTATCCAAGGTTTTTTTGCAGCTCCAAATTAATTTGTTACATCCCATTTATCCAACTTGGCACTACTACTGCCAAAGTTTGAACCAACTAGAGGACTTGAGGGAAAATGTTCATTTTTATCATGTTGGCTCTTCCAATTTATCTTGCAAACCTTCTTAAAATTGGAACTATTGTGAAAACTGTCTTTAAATAGCTGATCAAAGCACATAGTAATGTTAATGCCTCTGTCTTTGATCAAATATGTTCCCCATAGGAAGACAAACTTCATCTTAAGTTTCTTCAGATGAACTGGAAAATAGAAGGAAATAGCCTCCGAATCCTTATTATTGACCTTGTACATAAAGTTAGAGCTTAACTTGGACAATTCCTTGAATAGAATGAGGAATGAAGTGAAGGGTTTAGTAAAAGTAAAAGGGTATCGTCGGCTCAAAGGTTAAATTTGTACTGTGATTTATTAACGGTGATGGCTAAAAATTAGCTTTGTCTGATTCTGCTAGCTAGGTCCTCAATGACTAGAACAAATAACAATGCGTAGGGGTCAATTCCTTTTTAGTCCCATTTGTTATGTGAAATAAAGCTGTTGGTGAGAACTGTTGTAGAAGAGTTTTGATAGAGCACATATTAGCATTAATAACTTAATAAAAATAATATGCATTCATAGCTTATAATTATTTGTTTTTAGTATTTCTGCAATGAGTTTCTTGAATAATAATTACATTGCCTTTAAAGGTTGTGTATTGTCACAAAAGTGATCTTTTGGGGGGTGGATTTAATCCCTTAACATTAAGCGTGACATATTTGACAGACATAAATGTGGGTCAGGTAACTTGGGAGTATTCTGAAATAGGTTTTCATAACTAATGGGGTAAAGGGAAGGTTAGGAGTTATATACGGACAAATGCTAATGTCAGGATGGGCAAAAGGAGACTTAGGTAATAAGGTAATTACACATTCCTTAGAAGATGTGTGATGGATGGTACTTAAAGATTAGGGGCCTGATTCATTAAGGATCTTAACTTGAGAAACTTCGTATTTCAGTCTCCTGGACAAAACCATGTTACAATGCAAGGGGTGCAAATTAGTATTCTGTTTTGCACATAAGTTAAATACTGCCTGTTTTTTCATGTAGCACACAAATACTTGATAGCTTATTTGTACACTGAAATTTAAAGTTGATATTTGTGTGCTACATGATAAAAACAGGCAGTATTTAAATTATGTGCAAAACAGAATACTAATTTGCACCCCTTGCATTGTAATATGGTTTTGTCCAGGAGACTGAAATAAGAAGTTTCTCAAGTTTAGATCCTTTTTGAATCAGGCCCTAGGACTGTTAAGTGATGAGCAAGGACTGTCAGGCAGAAGTTTCAAAAACCAAAAAAGAAAGTGATAATTGAGAAGTGAAAGATTTTCCCGTATTTCCAGGCCAACTTATAATATGGTATTTATGATCTCTGAAAATTCGTAAGATGGGACCTTAGGAATGCTGCAAAAGGAGAACTTGTATGTCAAGTTACAAAAAAGTGAGAGGGGAAAACTAATGGAACTGTTAAACAATAACGTTCAACATAGATTTTTACACATAGAACTGACCGGACAGTGAGGTATATCTCTAGTTTGAGATACATGTGAGATGAGAAGAGACCTGTGTGGTCTGTTCTTGTTAGACTTACCTGACGATCAGTAATGTAGGAGATGGACTTTTCCGCATCCAGGTGACCACAACCTGCACCCTGTGAGGTAAGATAATAATTAGGTCAAGAAGAAAAAACAACAAAATCAAACATATTCAATGTGTTGACAGCATGACATCGGTATCTGTGCATTTTTTTCCAGTGTACAAGTGGTTGATAAAATTTCAATTGTAGCAGATACCTGATCTTCTCAACATGTGATGACATATAATAATCATGAAAACATACAGGGTGTGGGTGGTGTTTTGTAGTCAACTGCTATTTCAAATGACTCCTTAATACACAAATTGCAACATTTCACATGCCAATTTTAATATTTCAACCTGCACCACAAAATTTACTGCACTGGAAAAGACTACAAAAAGTTTTTTTTTTACTAGTTCAAAAATGTGATATTCCTGAAGCTGACAGAAGTTTTCAATAGTAACACATACCATCCACAAAGTGGCATTGAATTCGTATTATTTGAGAGAACTTAAGCTGTAAAACCAGGGCGGATATTTAAAACTGAAATTCCTATACTGTCATTACAAATGTTGGAGAACCATATAGCCTGAAAATCAGCATCTCCACAAAATCCTCAAATAATAATTTGCTAATTTAATATAATGCTAATATACTCCATCCTCCTTTAAACGTGCACTCATCTCAGCAATTCTAAAGAAACCATCTCTCAATACAGTCTAAATCTTCAACACCCTATTTCTCTCCTCCCCTTTGCCTCCAAACTACTTGAGCGATTAGTGTACAAACACCTGTCCCGCTTTCTCTCCTCTCGCTTCATTCTCAACTCCCTGCAATCAAGCTTCTGTCCCCAACAATCCATTAAAACTGCTCTCACAGTGATCGCAGTGATCGATGATCTACTTACTGCAAAATCTAAGGATCATTTCTCCACATTCATTCATCTGGACCTCTATGCTGCTTTTGACACTGTTGATCACCCTCTTCTCGTACACACACTTTTTACCAGTAGTCTTGGTGACAAAGTTCTTTCCTGGTTCACTTCCTACTAGGCTCGGTTCCCCGATAACTGAACACACCCAAACTCAGCAGTTACCGAGCCGGCTCTATACTTTCGTGCGCCCTCGGAATTGAAAACGAGGCAAAACGTCATCGTTATGTCGTTGGATCTCAGATCTCGCAAGATTTGGATTCTTGAAGTACCGCCATCCACGGTGATCCAGTGCCATTTCACAGAGGGACATAGAAGGGGTAGCACTGTTCTTGACAATCTCTAGTGCAGTTGGGCAGCGTCATAGGTAGAAAAGAAAGAGGAGGGGTAGCAATTTTCTTCAAAGGCTTCAGTGACATTCAGGAAAGCTCCTTTGCTCCATTGCTAATTGTCATTGCTGAAATATAAATAATAGGTCTGGCAGGCTTGGTCTTCTAAATCTGAAGTCACATTGTACTGTGTAATATAGGCAAAACACAAAGAGGAGAGCTCCATTGCTCCATTGCTAATTGTTATTGCTGAAATAAAAATAATAGGGCTGGCAGTGTTGTTCTTAATCTGCAGTCACATTGTACTATGTTATCAAAATGGATTCACAGCAGTAAACAGAAGACCAGGAGAATCAAGCATCTGCTGGCACTAGTCATGATGATAATAATCCCTCTATGTCATCTGCTAAAGCCTAAGTTAAAGTGCATAGTGTTTTTAAGTCAGGGAACCAAAAATGTAAATAACACCTTTTACCTTGGTCAAGAAAAAAAGACCTGTAATCCAGGCAAAGTTATCTGCAGAAAAAAATAAAATTGCCAACATGTCATTCTACACATGCAGTGGCAAGGAAAGAATGAGGCCTTCACCTTTCTCTATGAGTGCTAGTTCTGCAACTGTCACTGAGGCATCTCTTTGTAAGGTCAGTCAGGACCAAGCACGACCTTGTCATTCGGACTCCAAAAGTGGTGTCCAAATACTTTTACGTGTAAAAGCCGAGCTAGAAGAAAACAGTAAGGCATTAGAGGAAAATATATGTTCAGATTCAGAAATGACACAAATCTCTGAGGAGAGTCTATCCACGAGTGCTAGATGTAATCCTGAGCTGTCTGATAGTGTACCCATAAAGAAGGCCCCTTTAAGCATTTCTGCAGATGTGTGCATGAACAGCTCAAGTGTAGCCGGTGATACACAAATTGAGGATGCCACTTTGGAATTGCAACAGGATGAGGTGGATATTTGTGTAGCTGACAAGGGCGCTAATAAGGATGTTGATGAGGATGATGTTGCTTGTGTAAGTCCTGCACCAGTGGAAGCAGTTCTTACGTGATAAGAAGAAGGCCATTGTCATCCCTAGGCATAAGACCAAAAAATCCACCTCTTATGTATGGAATTATGTTTACCCAAATCCTGACAACAGTTGTCGAGCCATTTGTAGCGTTTCTAAGTAAAGTAAGCCTGGATGTCTAAACAGACGTGTATATGTATTACCTTCCACTTTGCCGCTGTTTCATCAGTATTGTGTTTGTAATCTGCACTTTACGTCACAGGTACCTAACTATTTTATATTTTTTGGGGAATTGGGGCTGATTCAAAGCTCGGTGATAAACTTGCTTTTTCCTTAGAATTACAATGGCACTTTTTAGTGAATTGTCTGGCACCCTGGATTGCTCTGGGTCTGATAAAAGCACGCATCCCAGGGGAAATCAGCGCTCGTCGCCATGTATTAGCTGTAAAATTACCACAGTTATCCAAGGAATGGGTGGAGCGATCAAATGAACCATAACTGATTTAATGATCCAAGGACAATTCCATCTTGCACCACTTTTCTTTTCTGCCACTGCTGCGTGGCAATGTTTCCTAGATGTGCTATGAACTGCCATGTGTTTGTGTCATTGCTCTGTCGCTTAGCATTCAGCCAGGTCGCTGCAGTCTTCGTTTGAAAGTGTATGAAAATAATATTGTGACCTGTGAGGTGGTCAAAATTGACTGCAAATAACTTGAAATTAGTGTTATTGAGGTTTATTATAATGTAGGGGGGGGAAGCAAAGATATGTGATTTCAGCAAAAAAAAATAGGGATTTTAGAAAAAAATGGGATCCAAAACCAAAACCAAAACACGAAGTTAATCCAGATCCAAAAATAAAACCAGAACACGGGGGTCAGTGAACATCTCTACTTCCTATCTATCAAACTGCTCCTTTAGTGTTTCTACCTCTGACACATCCTCCCCTCCACTCCCAATATTTGTTGGGATCCCACAAGGCTTTATTCTTGGTTCTTTACTTTTTTCATTGTACACCACTTCTCTTAAGACATTAATTCACTCATTTGGCCTCCAGTACCACCTCCATGCTGATGACACCCAAATCTATATCTCTTCCCCTGACCTCTCCCTTTCTGTACGATCTTGTCTGACCAACTGTCTTTCATCTATCTCCACATGAATGTCTCAACCCTACTTAAAGTTCAACATATCCAAAACAGAGCTTATTATCTTCCCTCCTACCAGAATCACCACGTCCCCTCAAATCTCCCCCACTGTTAATAACACCACAATTTCCTCAGTCTCCTAAGCCCGCTGCCTTGGTGTCACACTTGATTCTGCCCTCCTCTTTATTCCTCACATCCGGACTCTCTCTTAATCCTGTCAACTCCATCTTAAAAACATTGCCAGAATATGCCATTTTCTTACTCAACATGCTACCAAAACTCTTGTGCATTCTTTCATCATCTCCTGTTTTGACTACTGCAACCTCCTGCTATCTGACATTCCCGACACCCATATATCCACACTTCAATCCATCCTAAATGATGCTGCAAGACTGATCTTCCTCTCTCAGTGCTCCATATTTGCTTCACCACTTTGCAATTTCCTACAGTGGCTCCCTGTGTCCTCCAGAATCCAATTAAAATTACTCACCCTTAGCCCTAGAAAACACCACCCTTTCATACATTTAAAATCTCACATCAAAACACTCTCCCTTCTGCCCTCTTAGATCTATTTCTGACCTGCATCTTGTCTCATCTGTGGTAAACACCTCTCAGTCGCGCCTTCAAGACTTATCCCGCTGCTCCCCTGCCACGACCAATCAGGCTTTCCCACTGCCTACAAATCTTTAGATGTTCTCGAAAAACCCATCTCTTTTTTTATTGCTTACCTTATTCCTGATGATACTATTCACACTAATACACCCTCACAGATGTTCCAATCTCCACTATAAGCCACATTTTCACCTGTTGTTTCAGCTGTGCCCTCTACCACTTAGAACAGGGGTAGGGAACCTGTGGCTCTCCAGGTGTTGTGAAACTACAAATCCCAGCATGCCTTGCCACCTCTCTGCTGGTTATCTACTGGCAAAGCATGCTGGGACTTGTAGTTTCACAACACCTGGAGAGCCGCAGGTTGCCTACCCCTGACTTAGAATATAAGCTCTCTAATGAGCAGGGATCTCCATACCCTTTGTTTTCATGTCTGCATTTATTTTGATTACTGATTTAATGTCTGTCTAGCTGTGGAGAGGGAGCCCTAGATTATTCACTCTCTTTTCCAAACAGGACCCCAATATTACAAGATCTGGCCAAGCAGCAACAGAGCATAATGCACCAGCAGACAGAAGACACCGGCGATGTGTAACCACTGAGGGGCAGCATCTACTCCCATATAGGTACGTTGTGGGGGTGCCAGTGTTGGCAGACATATTAGGAATACCTTGCATCTGTGGACAATTTAAGTGTTCAGTGTGGAGAGAATATAGACATAAATTTCAAAATATCATCAGTGATGTCAGATTAAAAGACAAAACAGTAGGCCATTAAAATTGTTTGCATGCTAACATTTGGTTTTGGGAATCTGAGAAAAAATTACACCCTTTGGTCTGATTATAACATAACCTGTAGGTGGAAAAATACTAACCAACCTTCCAACAATAAATATAATTTTAAACAATGTCCAGACCTAGGTAGATGGATTGATGCAGGAATATCAATAGGATGTGATATGTCATTTATACTCCCTAGAGTGTTCTATGTTGTGTGTGGTAAGAGAGCTTAGTCATGGCTGTCACCTGGTGCAAATGGCACCTGTTTAGGAAAGGTAATATCAGGAACTGTGATAAGAAGGAATTACTAGAAATACTTCTGAACATGTTTTAACCAACTGTGGTATAGCTTACAGAAATAAAAATGACAATTTTTCTGTACTCTTTGTTTCCACAAGTTGGTGTATGAATACTGTCTAATAAACTTAGGGACTGATTCGTCAAGGAACACAAATGCCAATACATGCCACATTTTGCGCAAAAGTGCTCTGCAAATGCCCAGAACCAAACTATACTCTTGAGAAAACAAATGTGTTCATCTTCAAATGAAAAGGACACTTATGACTGCCTATGTCATAAAGTGCAGAATGGGGGAGGGAAGGGTCAGGTGAATGTAGCCGAAGTACAGTAAAGGCGTTCCCATTAGAGATGCTCACTGACGACCGTGAAGTGGTTTTGGTTTTGTATCTGGATTAGCTTTGTGTTTTGGTTTTGCTTTTGGCAAAACCACCCTCGTGTGTTTTGGTTTAGGATCTGTATTTTTTTAGACAAATTGCTAAAATATGCTAACATCACATAAGTTTGCTCTTTTTTGATCCTGCATGATTATTAACCTCACTAACACTAATTTAAAGTAATTTGCAGTCAATTTTTACCACCTCGCAGGTCACAAAATTATTTTCATACACTTTCAAACAAAGATTGCAGCAGTTCTTGCCAGTGATAAGACCAAAAATTCACCTTTTATGTGTGCAATTATTTTTACACAAATCCTGACAACAGTTTTCTAGCCATTTGTAGTGTTTGTAAAGCCACACTCAGTAGAGGTAGGGACCTTAACCATCTAGAATCCTCATCCATGTTACGCCATTTGAAGCGAGTTCATGGAAAGCTGTTGGGAAAATCAGAAACTTATGTTAAAAAAATAACAACAAGCAGTCCAGCATCTGCTACCTCCCTTCTCTCATCTAGATCCCAGCACCTGCAATCTACATCCCCAACACCTTCATCATCAATATCCTCACAAGTGATGGGAGTTAGTCCTGCATCTAAGTTGTTAAGGCTAAATGACTCCCCCACTAACCATGATTCCTCTAAAGAATTATTGAGCGCTAGTCCCGCTGCTGCTGCTGTTGCTGCTGGGGGTCGAACTTCAACCCAGAAGCAGACCAAGAAGCAGACTACTAGTTGTTTACAACAATTGACTGTTAAACAATCCTTTGCTAGAATAAGAAAGTATGAAAGCTGTCACCCAGTCGCAAAGCGGATCACAGACACCATGGGTACTATGCTAGTGTTAGATGTGCATCCAATATCCACTGTTAATGCAGCTGGTTTTAGACAGTTACTTGAGGTCTTCTATCCCTATTACCAAATTCCATCACAACACCATTTTACTAGAGAAGCTATTTCTAACCTCTACCAGAAAGTTCATAAAAATGTAATTATTGGGCTACAAAATGCCATTCTACCCACTATACAGGGCGGGCTGGCCCGCGGGGCAGGGGGGCAGCGCCCCCCCGGGCCGCTCTGTCAGACCGCTATTAAGGCCGGGGGGAAGGCCAACCGGCCGCCACCCGGATGCAACATACCACATTTTTACCCGCGGCCGCATCTGATGACATGAGATGCGGCGTGTCAGCGCACAGGCGGCCACATCGCATGACAGGGGATGTGGCCGCATCATCAATGTCGCATCCCATCTCATGTGATGCAGGCTTCCCTCTCCCAGCCCGCGCCTGCCACTATACACTTAACCACAGATATGGGGACAAGCGGAACTGGGCAAACTAAAGATTATATGACTGTGACAGCCCACTGGGTTGGTGATTTGCCTTCACCAGCAGGAACAGCAGCAGCATGTACTCAAATACGTCACATTTTTCAGAGGTAGGCTACTCTGTGTATCAGCGGCTTCACTAAGAGGCATACAGCTGACAATCTGTTACAAAAACTAAGGGATATCATTGCAACATAGCTAATCCTGCTTGGACTCTCCTGAGGATATGTTATTTCTGATAACGCCACCAATATTATTAGAGCATTACAGCAGAGGGAATTCCATAACATCTCCTGTTTTGCTCACACAATCAACTTGGTGTTACAGAACTTTTTTAAAAATGACAATGGCATGCAGGAGATGCTGTCTGTGTCCCAAACAATTTATGGTACTTTTCTGGGATTCTGCAACAGTATGTAGTAGATTGAAGCAGCTGCAAGAAGACTAGAATTTGAGGGGGAAGGTACTTTAGTCCAGCGAAGTAGTCACCTGTGAAGAGAGTTAGCTTGAGTCAAATGATTGCCTTAATTATACTTTTTGAGAAGCAGCAAGAGAAATTGAGGAAGAAATTAAACTAAGCAAATCCACTAACTATATTGTAATTGTAGATCTAGGAGTTAATTCGCTTTGCCAGGATCCAAGAGCTATCAACATCTTGTAATGACGTCTCCTCCTTCAGTTTCCCTGGCAACTGCTTCGCAGAAAAAACGTAGCTTTCCCAAGACACCCAGTGGTGATGCAGATGAGTCAGAACAACATTTTGACATTTGTTCTGCTTTAAAAGAATTGCTCAAAAAATCGTGACAGCTTTGCCGTAAAATGATCTTACAAATCCCATGAGGCAGGCCATTATTGGCAATTACAAGAAACATACACAGACTTCTGTGATGGTGGATTCCCACGAGGATGAATTAGTATTGTTTGAGGAAGATGTACACAATGATGCGGTTGAATATGATGACAGTGTACATTTCAGGTGCTGAAATCTAGCTAAGAGAAGGGAGCTACATGATGCTGGTATTCCTGGTGATATTTTGGGTAGAATGGAATCTTGGAAATGTTATGTTTTTGTACAGTAAACTTTCACCTTTTTTAGAGAGGTTTTTTTTTCTTTAAAAAGGTACAAGCTTTTAATTTACATGTTTGTTTCCCTGACTTAAAATCACTATGCACTTGAACATAGGCTTTAGCACATGAGGTTGAGGGATTAGTATCATTATGACTGAGACTGGAGAGTAACAACTACAATGTCACCCCTCCTGTTTCTGTATGAGCTATGGCACAATACAATGTCACTGGAGACTTTGAAGACCACTGACAGCCCTATTATTACAATTTGTGTTTCAGCCCTGAACCCTGCCACCTCTCCTGTTTCTGAGTGAGCTATGGTACAGTAAAATGTAACTGCAGATTTAGACCAAGCCAGCCAGCCCTATAATTTCTATTTCAGCAATAACTTTGGCAATGGAACACTCCTCTTTTACTGTTAGCTATCTAACTGTTACTGTTCTCAGGAGATTTCTATCAGTCAGTATTAGCGCAGGCGTTCCTAAGGCGCGGAGTCTAACGAATCCCGCGGTCTTCAACAAGAACCGCCGCAAGTCGGGATGGATTTTGCTGCCGGGGGTCCGCAGGTCGCGATCCCTAGGTTAGCCCACTGACGTGATAGGAGACAGACGTTTGGTAAGAGGTCCGACAGAATAAGGGGGAATAGACTCTGCAGAGGTAATGTAGCAATGCACAGAGAAGCAGGATCTGTTAGCTGAAGAAACACAGCACATGCAGAAGAATCCTAGCCATATGCAGTGGAACTCCAGGTCGGATACACTGAGAACACAACAAGAGTCGCCAAGAGTCGCCGGGTTGGATACACAGGTGAGCAGGCAGAAGCGTAGTCAATAAGGATAGCAGGGTCAGATACACAGGTTCAAAGGCAGCAGAGTAGTCAAAGGCGAGCCAGGTCGGATACACAGGGAAATACCAGAATGCAGCACAGGATACACAGGGAGAGCCAGATGCTAAGTGATAACTTGTTGCTCTAACAAAGCTGCAGTGTCCAGGTGAGCTTCATATAGTCTGTAGATAGTAAAAGCCGCCTCCCAGCCACGATCATGTGACCGCCCAAACCAGGAAGTGCTGCTGTACATAGGGGCAGGAAAATCAGCAGCATGAAAGCAAGTACATTTGTGACAATAACGCAGTAGAATTTGCCTGCAAATTCAGAAGACAAGCCTGCAAGGACTAGTATTTGTATTTCAGCAATGACAATTAGCAATGGAGCAATGGAGCTCTTGTCTTTGGGTGTATATAATACTGTATATTTTTTGGTGCAAATTTAAAAGAAAAGCCTGCAAGGACTACTATTTGTATTTCAGCAATGACAACTAGCAACGCAGCTCTCCTTTTTGTGTTACCTATATAATTTTACTGCAGAATTACACGAACCCTGAAAGCACTAGTTTTTTTATTTTCATGCAATGAGAATTACCAATGCAGCTTTCCTTTTTGTGTGTTACCTATATAACACAGTAGAATTGGACTGCAGAATTACATCAACCCTGTAAACACTATTATTTGTATTTTTTTTCAATGAGATTTAACACAGTAGCTCTCCTATCTGCGTGTTACCTATATAACACAGGAGAATTAGACTGCAGAATTACACCAACCCTGCCAGCAGCAATAGTATTTGTATTTTTCTGCAATGAGATTTAACACTGGAGCTATGGAGCTCTCCTGAATGTCACTGATTACTTTCTTTAACACTGCTACCACCCTCCTCTTTCAATTCTCTAACTTTGCCTGTCCAACTGCACCACACTCTATTCTACCCCTTCTGCATCCCCTTCTGTATCCCTCTCTCAAATGGCGCTAGATCGCCGTGGAGGGCGGTATTTATAAATTCCAAAACTCGCGAGATCCGACATCCGACGATGTCACGATGGAGTTTTGTCTTGTTTTCGATTCCGAAGCCCTAAGTTCGGGTGTGTTCGGTTTCCGAGTAACCGAGCCTGAGCATCTCTAGTTTCCATGCATATGTATGCATAGGAACGGATATGAATCGAAATGACAAATTGTGTCATTTCATTTCAAAATAAAGAGCAAAATTAAAGAAATTGCTGATGCTTACAGAAAAGAGGTAGGTAAAACTTTCACATGTCCATATCAGTAGAAACAAAAATATTTTCTTTAAAAAGCATGGCATACGTTAGCATGTGAGAATGCTTTAAATAATCGTACTGACCCTTTTTAAAATGTCGTTCAATGTGAGACATATAAAACACACCTTATAAATGATCATTTTGCATTTTTTCAAATGTTTAAACATAGTTGCATACAATGGGCGTGGCCTGGACGAGCATGGAGTAGCAAGCACAGTTACGAGCTCTCCATCCCAGATATCCTGTTGATCTCCGTTATAGTGGAATAAAGAAACTTTTGGACCCAAAACTGTGCATCCGAATAGTTGCTGTACATAGTGTACCTGTTTTGATAGTGCTCTTGCCATTTTACCCGAGACTGGGAGAGAAAGAGTTGAGCATCTGGGTAGAGGAATACTACAGGCAGTCTGTGGCAGTTTGTGGCAGTTGATGACTGCTGGGACATTGCGCCTCTGTAATACCACATACTGGCCTAGGTGAACACAGCCTGTGATATCCATCTGATACAGGTACATTTATATCCTTGTACAAGTGAGGAGTAACTGAATTGGGCTCTGGACTTATTTGATTATCATTATCAGTGTTGTTGGAGGAGATATACCTTTCTCTGTGAAGATAACTGGCTGCAATGCACTGCTAGCAATACAATCTGAGCTGTACACCTATATGTAATTAAAGCTATACAGGTTACAGGGTTGCATATAAGCTTATAGGATAAATATCATCCCATCTTTCCTGTGAAATTATGGGCAAACATAATCAGTCCACCGCAGCGGGAAAATTGGACCGCTTTGCTCGCTCCTCCACTACAGCCTCTGGTTCAGGAGATGCATCACATCCTGTTACCCCCCCTTTGTCGGCTCCACTGGCGGACCCTGAAGTTACATTACAGCAGGTCCTGCAGGCCATTGGGGCATCTGAAAAGCGTGTTACGGATAAAATCGGAGAGGTGCAGGTGGACCTCTCTCTTCTCCGGCAAGACGTGCAAAAAATCAGGGAGAGAGTGGGTGAAGTGGAGACACATGTGTCTACATTGGAGGACACTTCTGCACCAGTTGCGGGCCGGTTGGAGAGTCTGGAGTCGCAAGCCTCTCTGTTTAAACAAAAGCTTATGGATATGAAGGGGCATTTGCGTCGCAGCAACATTCGGTTGGTTGGATTGCCCGAGAAGGCAGAAGGTGTCTCCCCAGAATCCTTCTTGGAAAAGGGGTTAATCCAACTGTTTTGTACAGATTCATTTACAGCCCAATTCGCAGTGGAGCGGGCCCACCGTATTCCAACTCAAGCACCCCCTCCTGGAGCCCCCCCACGCACCTTCATAGCCAAATTGTTGCACTATCGTGACCGAGATACCATTCTACGCTTGGCTAGGCAGAAAGGATCAGTGGAATACAATGGTCAGTGAGTAGCAATGTATCCTGATTTCGCTCTGGATGTACAAAAGAACAGGGCTCAATTCATTCCGGTGAAGAGAAGATTGAGAGATTTACAGATCCCATATGCCATGATTTTCCCTGCCCGGTTGAGAGTGGTTTCGGAGGGCCGTACATCCTTTTTTGATACTCCCCGAGAGGCTGCAATTTGGTTGGACCGCCTAGCTGCTGCTGGACGCTGATGCTGGATGAGTACTTTTTTATGTCTCTCCTGATAGTCCTTTGGACATTGCTGATTTGTCATTGATATTATGCATGGTATTTGCTATACATAATGTAATTTCTCTTCTGTGGTACAAAAAAAATAAAAAATGTATTTTGCTCAGGTGGGGTCTGTGATTTTCAAACTAATATTAAAAGGTCCACTGTAAAAAAAAAAAAAAAAATGTAATGGGCTGGAGAGCCCATGGCTTTAAGGCCGTTCTTTTCCTTTCTTGTCTCAATTCGCCCCTTTTCCTTCCTTCCTTTTCCTTCCTCTATCTTCTGGTATTTTGCGGGTTGGCGGGTGACCTTTTTTGGTAGTGTGCTGACCTGCTGAATATCTTAAGGTAATTTTAGTTAGGGTTTAAGTTATACTTAAGTTGGGTGGAGTATACAGGGTGGGGGTATGGGTTTAGTATTAAAGTTATTTAAGTTGTGGGTAGTTTTAATGTTATCGCAAATATATAGACAAGGATTATATGTGCTTATAAGTATGTCAATGTTTGCTCTGCAGGGGTGTAGGATGCGGGGTAGTGAGATAAGAGGGACTACTATTATATGTATTCTGGTACATCTGATAAGGAGCTGAAAATTCTCTCCTGGAATGTGCGGGGCCTAAATAATGCTGTGAAACGTTCTCTTGTACTAAGACAAATTAGAAAAAATGATCCTGATATTGTTTGTCTATTGGAGACTCACTTACACGGTGATAGAATACTCGCCCTTAAAAAAGCATGGGTAGGTAGGGCATACCACTCTACGTACACGACTAATTCTCGAGGGGTCTCTATATTGGTACATAAACGTCTCTGCTTCTCCTTGGAAAAAATTCAGGTGGATGCAGGGGGAAGGTTTGTACTGATGAAGGCTGTCATTAATTGGGTTCCGGTGATTCTGTAAGCTGTATATATACCCCCACCGTATAATGGTGAGGTGTTAAGGAAATGTGGAGAATTCATGGCATTGTTCCCAGATGTTCCAGCCATTTGTATAGGGGATTTTAATAATGTGATAAATGGAGAGGTGGACAGATGGCGAGCGAAAAATGCTGTAGTTGGCAACTCTAAGTCTGCTTTTTCTGCTCTGGTTGAGGAAATGGGGTTAGTAGATGTATGGCGTTTGAGGCACTCAGAAGATGTCCAATTCTCCTGCTTTTCTACATCACATAATGCATTTTCAAGAATTGATCTGGCTCTGCTGTCACACTCTCTGGTACTGCTGGTAAGGAGCGTGGAATATAGGGCTAGGGGAATTTCTGACCACTCGCCCCTCTGCCTATCTATTGATTTTGCAATTGATAGAGGCCAGTCCTTTTGGAAATTAAATCCCTTCTGGCTCTCCTTGATGGGTACAGGAGCGACATTGGTGACACAGTGGGAAGGCTTCTTTGTAGATAATCTGGTAACAGCAAGGCCACCTATAGTTTGGGACGCTTTTAAGGCTTTCCTAAGGGGGACATTAATTGCTGGCATAGCTGAAATTAAAAAGTCGTCCAGACAAAAAGAACAGATATTAGAGAAAAAGTGTAAATCCTTAGAAGCACAATACATTGTGGACAAAACTGAGGTTGCAAGGGGAACATGGCAGTTGGCCCAGAGAGAGTGGGTAGAGTATGTATTTGAGAAATCCAAACGTAAATTTCTGTTTTCTAAGCATGTACGATATGCAGAGGACGATAGAAATGGTAGCTTCCTGGCTTATCTGACAAGGGCGGAGAGGGCAGATGCAGCAGTACCGGTTATCTGTGATGACAGTGGGGTTAAGAAGTATCTGATGCCTGATATTGTTGAGGTATTTCATAAATATTACACGAATACATATAAGTCACAGGTCAGATATGACATGGATACGTTACAGCAGTATTTGAATGGTATCTCCTTTCCTGTCCTCTCCGATGATAGTAGGGAGTTTTTGGACTCACCCTTTACTCTTGAAGAGATTGATATAGCTATTATGTCATTCCCTAATGGTAAAGCCCCTGGAGTAGATGGAATCCCAATTGAATTATATAGAAAACACCGGCCCTTTTTTGTGTCTAGGTTGTTGGATACATTCAGCGAGCTGGGTGAGATTGGCGCTCTTTCCCCTTCAATGGCAGAGGCAAAAGTGGTGGTGCTGCCTAAGTCAGGGAAAGATTTGTTGTACCCTGAGTCCTACCGCCCGATTTCACTTTTGTCAAATGATGTTAAGAATCTAGCAAAATTACTGGCTTTGAGGTTAAGTCAGGGCCGGACTGGGACTAAAAATCAGCCTGGCATTTCAAGCATACAGGCCCATCTCTGTTGATGAGCATGAAAAAAACTGGGTGCCGCTAAGGGCGTGGCCACATTATGTTGGGGGCGTGGTCAACATGGGGCATTGATACATACATTACATACATTATAATAAAACATTACATTTATCAGGCCCTCCCTATCATGCCACCCCTCCACCCCAGAAGCACATTACAACACCCCCAGTCCACTGTACTTATCTACGCTTCTGATGCTGCTGACATCCATCAGAGTGGGAACGTCCTGTAGAGTGAGCAGGGAAACTCTTAGGGCTATATTTACTAAGCTGCGGGTTTGAAAAAGTGGGGATGTTGCCTATAGCAACCAATCAGATTCTAGCTGTCATTTTGTAGAAGGTACTAAATAAATGAAAGCTAGAATCTGATTGGTTGCTATAGGCAACATCCCCACTTTTTCAAACCCGCAGCTTAGTAAATATAGCCCTTAGTCTCACAAGATTAATAAATCTCATGAGACTTAGAGCTTCTTGGCTTGCTCTGCAGGCTGTGTCCTGTCCGGGAACTGGGAGTAGCTATCCGCTCCCTCCTGCTAACCAGAGCTGGACTTAGTCTCAGGGGGCCCTAGGCACTTACGACAGGGGGCCCCTATGATGTAATATGGTTATTAGACACATTTTCAACAAATACATAGGCAATACTGTGAGCACTACTGTTAGGTGCACACAGTTCTGCCTTCACAAGCAGTACAATGTGAAGTAGGACATACCTCCAAACTGTCCTTGTAGACAGACCAAATCCTGATTAAGCGGGACAGTCACCCACCAAATTCAGGACAGTTGGCAGACTCTCTCTTACCTGTCTTGTCATTGTCACCACTTGTAGCTGCTGGTGTCTTTAGATCAGTTGCTTTTTGTCTGGATCCTGGAATGTTGGGGGCCCTGTTTGGAAACAAAAAATGGGTACATGAAATTCCAAACAGCACCGGTGTTAACTCAATATAGCACCCACGTTATAATATTAGGCCTCACTCCAGCCCCAACATTAAAATAATAGTATTCCCATTTAATAAATAAATCTATTTCCCTCCCTCCAAACAACCTCAGCAAGAAATTAAATAGCATTTATGTTTAATAAAAATAACCATTTCCCACAAACATCCCAAGCATTAAATAATTCATAATCACATTTAATAATTAGACCTCATTTTCCCCAAACAGCCCACATTCACTTAATAGCACACAATGTAGTCATACACTGTCCCCCACACACATTATAGTCATATACTGTTTCCCACACACATTGGCCATTTTTATTTTCCCCCTCCTACAGCCATTGCCCCCCCTGCAGACATTTTCAATCAAACCCTCTTCCCCCTGCAGACATTTTCACCATCCTCCCCCTCCCTGCACACATATTCCGTTTCTCTCCCCCCCCTCCCTGCACACATATTGCGTGTCTCCCCCCCCCTCCCTGCACACATATTGCGTTTGTCTCCCCCCCTCCCTGCACACATATTGCGTTTCTCTCCTCCCCCCTCCCTGCACACATATTGCGTTTCTCTCCCCCCCTCCCTGCACACATATTGCGTTTGTCTCCCCCCCTCCCTGCACACATATTTCGTTTGTCTCCCCCCCTCCCTGCACACATATTGCGTTTGTCTCCCCCCCTCCCTGCACACATATTCCGTTTGTCTCCCCCCCCTCCCTGCACACATATTGCGTTTGTCTCCCCCCCCTCCCTGGACACATATTGCGTGTCTCCCCCCCCCTTCCTGCACACATTTTGCGTTTGTCTCCCCCCCTGCACACATATTGCGTGTCTCCCCCCCTCCCTGCACACATATTGCGTGTCTCCCCCCCTCCCTGCACACATATTGCGTGTCTCCCCCCCTCCCTGCACACATATTGCGTGTCTCCCCCTCCCTCCCTGGACACATATTGCGTGTCTCCCCCCCCCCTCCCTGCACACATATTGCGTTTCTCTCCCCCCCCTCCCTGCACACACATTGCGTTTCTCTCCCCCCCTCCCTGCACACATATTCCGTTTGTCTCCCCCCCCCCTCCCTGCACACATATTGCGTTTGTCTCCCCCCCTCCCTGCACACATATTGCGTTTCTCTCCTCCCCCCTCCCTGCACACATATTGCGTTTCTCTCCCCCCCCTCCCTGCACACATATTGCATTTGTCTCCCCCCCTCCCTGCACACATATTGCGTTTGTCTCCCCCCCCTCCCTGCACACATATTGCGTTTGTCTCCCCCCCCTCTCTGGACACATATTGCGTGTCTCCCCCCCCTCCCTGCACACATTTTGCGTGTGTCTCCCCCCCCTGCACACATATTGCGTGTCTCCCCCCTCCCTGCACACATATTGCGTGTCTCCCCCCCCTCCCTGCACACATATTGCGTGTCTCCCCCCCCTCCCTGCACACATATTGCGTGTCTCCCCCCCCTCCTTGCACACATATTGCGTTTGTCTCCCCCCCTCCCTGCACACATATTGCGTTTCTCTCCTCCCCCCTCCCTGCACACATATTGCGTTTCTCTCCCCCCCCTCCCTGCACACATATTGCGTTTGTCTCCCCCCCCTCCCTGCACACATATTTCGTTTGTCTCCCCCCCTCCCTGCACACATATTGCGTTTATCTCCCCCCCTCCCTGCACACATATTCCGTTTGTCTCCCCCCCCTCCCTGCACACATATTGCGTTTGTCTCCCCCCCCCTCCCTGGACACATATTGCGTGTCTCCCCCCCCCCTCCCTGCACACATTTTGCGTTTGTCTCCCCCCCCTGCACACATATTGCGTGTCTCCCCCCCTCCCTGCACACATATTGCGTTTCTCTCCTCCCCCCTCCCTGCACACACATTGCGTTTCTCTCCCCCCCTCCCTGCACACATATTCCGTTTGTCTCCCCCCCCCCTCCCTGCACACATATTGCGTTTGTCTCCCCCCCTCCCTGCACACATATTGCGTTTCTCTCCTCCCCCCTCCCTGCACACATATTGCGTTTCTCTCCCCCCCCTCCCTGCACACATATTGCATTTGTCTCCCCCCCTCCCTGCACACATATTGCGTTTGTCTCCCCCCCCTCCCTGCACACATATTGCGTTTGTCTCCCCCCCCTCCCTGGACACATATTGCGTGTCTCCCCCCCCCTCCCTGCACACATTTTGCGTGTGTCTCCCCCCCCTGCACACATATTGCGTGTCTCCCCCCCCTCCCTGCACACATATTGCGTGTCTCCCCCCCCCCCTCCCTGCACACATATTGCGTGTCTCCCCCCCTCCCTGCACACATATTGCGTGTCTCCCCCCCCTCCCTGCACACATATTGCGTTTGTCTCCCCCCCTCCCTGCACACATATTGCGTTTCTCTCCTCCCCCCTCCCTGCACACATATTGCGTTTCTCTCCCCCCCCTCCCTGCACACATATTGCGTTTGTCTCCCCCCCTCCCTGCACACATATTTCGTTTGTCTCCCCCCCTCCCTGCACACATATTGCGTTTGTCTCCCCCCCTCCCTGCACACATATTCCGTTTGTCTCCCCCCCCCTCCCTGCACACATATTGCGTTTGTCTCCCCCCCCCTCCCTGGACACATATTGCGTGTCTCCCCCCCCCCTCCCTGCACACATTTTGCGTTTGTCTCCCCCCCTGCACACATATTGCGTGTCTCCCCCCCTCCCTGCACACATATTGCGTGTCTCCCCCCCTCCCTGCACACATATTGCGTGTCTCCCCCTCTCTCCCTGGACACATATTGCGTGTCTCCCCCCCCCCTCCCTGCACACATATTGCGTTTCTCTCCCCCCCTCCCTGCACACACATTGCGTTTCTCTCCCCCCCTCCCTGCACACATATTCCGTTTGTCTCCCCCCCCCTCCCTGCACACATATTCCGTTTGTCTCCCCCCCCTCCCTGCACACATATTCCGTTTGTCTCCCCCCCTCCCTTCCTGCACACATATTCCGTTTGTCTCCCCCCCTCCTCCCTGCACACATATTCTCTACACTTACCTCAGCACTGACAGCTGCCTCCACTGCAGCTAGTGCTACGCGGGTGCCGGGCCGGCGCACAGAGCCGTGTGACATCATGACGGCTACACACAAAAAATTTTTTTATTATTTATATCGGGGTATCGCAGGGAGCCGGACCGGCCCACACTGACATCGGCCCTTCTGGCATTTGCCAGAAGTGCCAGATGGCCAGTCCGGCCCTGGGTTAAGTAGAGTGGTGCTGGAATTAATTCATCCGGATCAGACGGGATTTATGCCGGGCAAGTCCACGTCTATCAATCTTAGAAGGCTGTATACTCTCCTGCAGGTGCGGTGACCCTCTTCTGAGAGCGAAGTTGTGGTGTCCTTGGACGCAGCCAAGGCGTTTTACTCGGTGGAGTGGCCATACCTGTGGGAGGTATTTTCCCGATTTGGAGTGGGCCCGGAATTTATAAAATGGGTTAAACTTTTGTATTCACATCCAGTGGCGCGGGTCTGTGTCAATGGGCATCTTTCTCAACAATTTCAATTAGAGTTGGGTACTAGACAGGGATGCCCGTTGTCTCCGGCCCTGTTTGCATTAGCAATAGAGCCGCTGGCCTGTAAGATCCGGCATGATAGAGAAATTGTGGGACTTAGATCAGAGCACAGAGAGGATAAGGTGGCATTATATGCAGATGATATGCTGTTGTTCCTTTCAGATCTCGACACTTCCCTAAAACATTTGCTGCGGGTGGTTGATGAATTTGGGTTTTTTTCCGGCCTAAAAATTAATTGGGATAAATCTAGCGTGTTCCCTCTGGGATGGGAGTGTCCCGTGACAATGCCAGAAGGCTTACAGTTAAAATGGGCATCGAAATTCAAATACTTGGGAATATGGATCTCTAATACCCCCGCTGAATATGTAGAACTTAATTTGCGGCCCAAGATCAAATACATTAAAGAAAAAACTCATGTATGGAAGAAGCTCCCACTTTCTGTCTCTGGTAGGATAAATTTAATTAAGATGATGGTGCAGCCAAAGTTTTTATATATACTCCAGCAGTCACCTGTATATATTCCACCCTCCATTTTCCGATGCATTGATAGCTATTTGATTTCATTGGTTTGGGGAGGGGGAAGGGCTAAGGTCAAGCTCAGCTCGCTGTATAGATCCAGATCTTTTGGTGGATTTGCACTTCCTAACTTGAAATTATATTATTTTTCCTCTCAATTGGTCCATCTTAAGGCATGGGTTTCGGACCCCGATTACCATGAGCTACATTGGGTGTTGGTACACCAATTTAATTCTAATCACACTCCCTTACAGTCACTGCTGGCGGGGCGGCTTGGTATGCGGGCTCCTCCGCTCCTGATGCAGGCAGTTAAGATTTGGACAATCTGTAATAAAATAATGAAACAAACTGACATTGATCCATATACTCCTATCTGGGGGGCAAAGAAATTTGAGAAGTTGAATACAGAGAAGAGGGCCAGGGAGTGGTCTCGGTTGGGTGTGGTGTCGGTAGGTCAGCTTTATGATACAAATGTACTTAAATCCTTCGAACAGTTGGTTGGGGATTTCTCTGTACCCAGAACAATGTTTTATTCTTACCTTCAGTTACGACACGCCCTAAACACACAATTTAAAGGGGAGACTTTGGTGTTTGGGGTGGATCCACTGAGGAAACAATTACAGGCCTTGGGTTATAGAGGTCTGATCTCTCAAATGTATTCATGTCTTCTGTATGAATCCGCTGCAGATGATTTGGATGGTTTGAGGAATCAGTGAGAAATAGATATTGGCCCTTTATCAGACAAGGAGTGGGAAATGGTTACAGACAGTACTAAAGGTTATACTTCATCATTAAAATTTCAACAAATACAGGTGTTTATCTTACACAGGGCCTACTTTACCGCTATTAGATTGGCAAAATTTCGCCCGGATGCTACCCCTAACTGTCCGAAATGCAATTCGATCAATGCTAACTTTTGGCACCTTCTATGGGAGTGTTCATGTATACAAATCTTCTGGTGAAGGATCAGGAGATGTATTCAGGTTACTGAAATTGAAGTGTCTCTTAGTTCACCGGCCACTTGTCTCTTTGGGCTCCAATTGAAGGGGAAAGTTAATAAACTGACAAAAATGTACATTTCACAGTTATTGATGGTGGCTAAGGTGTGTATAGCGAGGCTGTGGTTGGCCCGACGAGTTCCACGGTTAAAAATTGGAAAGCCCTGGTCAATACCCCCATAAGGCACGAGAGATTTGTTTATACTAGCAGACAGGCTCTGAAGGAATTTGAGAATATATGGTACAGATGGTTAGAGTCTCCATTCTATCCTATGTCATCTAGTACAGATGCTCTATCTACTTAAATGTATGGCTACCGCAGTTCTTATAATAAGTATCTGAGTCCATGTAATAAACCCTGCATGTGTAACATACTTATGTATAAGCATTTACGATGTATGATCCTGAATGAATATAGCACATTTATTATTATTATGCTTTAATGTAATCTTGTAAATTCCGTCATTTAATTCCGATATGTATGCAATTGTTTTTCTTTTCTTTTTGTTGTTTAGTATGTTTATATCTTAAAAAATTTCAATAAAAATACTGGATTTAAAAAAAAAAAACATAGTTGCATACATTTGGCAATGCGGTTTTATGTATTTAAGTCTTAGGACTGTTGCCTAGGTGATGCAGTTTATAAATGGTTGCATACATTATGATTTTTTTAATTATTTTTGCATGTTTCAAAAATGTAATTTCATGCTTCTGTAAGATTTTTTTTTCAGACAGAATATTATATGTATTTTTAAGGACCAAGCTTTGCTATCTAGAAGTGTGTTTTGTCCATAATGTGTAGCACAAAATCTACAATGCATAAGGGGATTTTTTCACAATATTGCCATCCATGGGTGCAACAGACCTATGTTGCTGGCCAGGAGGAAGATGACATTGATGCTATTCCTTCAGATTCACAAGATTATTCAGCCTTCAAGGCATATGTCATTTCATCTCACTTTACATGTACCTTTATAGTGACTTAGAATGTTATGATTAAAATAAATGCACAATAAAATCAAGGAAACCATTTTTTTTCTCAAAAAATGTGTAATGAGTAGAATAAACAGCCATAAATAGTGACACACAAAAACACATGTGCAAAGAAACAAAATCATTTGAACTTGTACACTCGCTTGCCCCGTGGCCCATAACGTCCTATGCTGCTGGATCTTATGCAATAGGGGCAAGAGGAGCAGCGGATGTTACTGGGACAGGAGGAGCAGCAGATGCCACAGGGCAGAATGGAGCAGCAGATGCTATAGTGAAAGAAGCAGCATCAGATGTTACTGAGGCAGGAGGGGCAGCATATGTCACTGGGATAGGAGGGGTAGTAGATGCCACTGGGGCAGGAGAGTAAACATGTGGCAGATGGGAAGGAGGGTAAACTGGTGAAAGATGGGAAGGAGGGCAAAATGTGGCATATGGGAGTGAGGGGTAGCATATGGTTTATAGGGAGAAGAAAAAAATGTGGTTGATGGTATGGAGAATATCCAGGCGACATAGGGAAAGAAGGGGCAGCAGGTGGCATATCGTAAGGAATTTAAAATATTGCAGATGGGAAAGCGGCGCAAAAGGTGGCACAGGGGAAAGAGGGGCAAAAGTTGGCATCTGGGCAGGAGGGTAAAGTGGTGGATTCTTAATATAAGAAACTATTGTATTCAGGGCCATCTTTTCCATTGGGCACAATGGGCAGCTGCCTGGGGGCCCCACAAGCAAGGGGGCCCCATAGGCATGGCTCTTAATGAGAATAAATAATCCTGCAAAAGAAAAAAACTTGCAAAAATAAAACCTACAAGGGTCACTGAGCAAGTACATCTATCTATCTCTATCTCTATATATCTATATCTATATCTATATCTGTATCTGTATACATCTATATATCTATATCTAGGGGCCCCGGTGCACTGCTTTGCCCAGGGGCCCATAATGTTGTTAAGATGGCCCTGATTGTATTGGGCATTATCTTCCCAGTGTTGAATAGATCATGGTTAAGATATTGTGTATTTGATCCGCTTTGCTTTCTAAATTAATATTCTCTGATTCATTTTGTCAAAAAAATCACCCAACTATAAGCAATGCCCACTTTCCCCAAATTCTTCACTTGGCTTCTGTGCATCTCTAGCTAACATAATGGAAGAAAAAAATAACATCATAACCACATATGTTTTTATCCATACAATCCAAAGTTTTGCACAATATAATTAGATTTCATACAATCAACACACATTAGTAATTTGAAATTTCCCATGCGAAATGTCAATTTTTTTTGTGTCATGTGTGTATATGTGGGATCATGTAGAGGGAATTTAACACCAAGGGGTATATTTACTAAACTGCGGGTTTGAAAAAGTGGAGATGTTGCCTATAGCAACCAATCAGATTCTAGCTGTAATTTTGTAGAATGCAATAAATAAATGAAAACTTGAATCTGATTGGTTGCTATAGGCAACATCTCCACTTTTTCAAACCCGCAGTTTAGTAAATATACCCCCAAATGACTTGATGATATGCATGAATTACAAACTGCATATCTTTGGATTGATTGCAAGTTTACATATTTATTCATTTATAACTTAGGTATTCTTCAAGGGATCATCACAGGAGGAGGTTGTGGAGGAGGCCTTTTACCCTCCCTTGGAGTAACCACTTTCCCCATCCCTGGATGAACCCCTTCCTCTATGCATTTTCTTTGAACCTTTCCTTACATGACATCCTAGATTTTCTTTAGTTTTTCTTTTTTTTAATTGTATAATGTGATCAATATTGGAGTGTCTTGCCTGTTGGCCTGAGGACAAGGGAATTAATTAATTATTTGTATTTATTTCTTATTGGATCTGCTCCTGATTTTGTAGCAGGGCCATCTCTCATAGAAAATAATGATGCCATGTTTGTCCTACTTAACTAAGGGCTGTGATTTCAGATCAATGTTCATTATCACTGTGCACTGCAGCTTAGTAAATGGGGATTTTATCTGCATTGTACTTTTGCAACTATGGAGGGGTAAATGAAGTTTGCACTGCAATACCATTACTATGTAGTGCAATATGGTATTTAAAAGAGAAATAACCTTACTTCAACTCCTGAGGAAACATAGAAAAAGCCATTAGGAAATGCTCAAATTGTCTGTTTACAATAAAAATAAATATATTGAAATTTATCTTGATATAAGTATGGACATTTATCTACATAACTACAAAATCTTATCTGAAATTTTAGCAGAATACAAGAGCATAATACAAACAAAATTGTGTACCGGTCTCTGTGTATGGGGCAATGTAAGCAAACTCAACATTATTACATCAAGGTAAAAATAATGCAAAGATCTAGATACATGGATTTGTTTTTTGCTATGTATTGAGGAGACTTTCTCTATTCACTGGGAAGTTGAATCAATGCCAAAGGAAAGGGAGAAAAACATATGAAAAGCCTGGTTACTTTCATATCTAACATTTCACTTATAAAGTTGCAGGAAATGAAAAGATTCAAAGGTTTTTTTTCCACTAAGCTTCAGATAAATGTTTGAATGCTGAAGGTTGCATTTATGTAATTTTATGTAGAAAGTTACGTGCTGTTGCTGCTGATCCTCAGCATTGACCTTGATTTGGTTGTGAAACGAATTAATAGATAAAAAAATGCCCCCTTCCAAAAGAGCATGGGGACCTCCGAAAATGACAATACCAGTACTATACTATGCCAGCCAGGATTGGTGGCACTATAGCAGGGAAACACAAAGCATGGTATCTCCCTGCTATAGTGTCAACCAGGACCTGATAGAGTGCCTCCACAACAGAGCCTTTTTTCTTCTCCACCCATAGTGTCACCCAGCCCTAGGATAAACAGCATGAGGTTAAATTCCTTAGGGGAATGGGCACACAAAAAAATGCATCCCCCTCTATGAAAAACCAGCTTTGTGCTGAAAGCACTAGGCCTATTCACCAGTGACATCACTGTTATTGTCATTCGTCTATTAAATGTTTTTTTGTTTTTATTAAACCCTGGAATGCCTGGTTGACTAGAAAAAGAGAAAACGCATCACCCCAGGGATTTGGTATGCAAAAAAACAGTTAAAGAGAGTTGTGTGTGGGGGTGTTTATTTACATAATAAAATATATTTATCGGTGCAAGACCTAGCAGCCATTCTGTACAGTTGCATGGTCTCTTAGCTAATTTGACAGAGCTCATAGAGCCCTGAAACGAGCGGAGACCTCTAAAAAATCAGCAAAGAGATGACAGTTGTTTCCTTGTGAATGGGATAATTATCACTGATATTTCTCATAAGTTCTTCAAACCTTAGTGTGTCGTACAGACCCTACAAAAGGAGGCTGATTCAATGTCTGTTGCTATACTGCACCATTCCTAGCTGCATGTTTCTGTGTTCTCTCCCTCTTAGTCACTGGATGTCGGTGAGCTCACACTCATGTTGCAGTGACTGCCAGTCTCTTAGCAGATTGCCCAGCTGTATTTTGTAAGAATGTTTATTGAGGCTTTATTGAGGCAGGAGATGCAGGGGAAGCAGAAGATACCAGATAAACTACGGGTACCAAAGTTTACAAGAGACTGGAAAAGAGACTTAGGTGGCCTAGTTAGAGAAAACAACTGGCCTAACATTTTCCAGATGACCGAAGCCTGTTCAGGTAACTCAGTGATAATAGAGACCCAGAATAAAATCCTTTCCAGATGACACTGGTGTCTTGTTCATCTGGTAAAAATTTGTGATGTCATCCCTAATTCCTGCTGGAGATGTAATGATGCTTTAGGGACACCTCTCCATGTTTGGTGGGACTGTCCCAAAATCCGTCCCTTTTGGGATCAAGTCATGATGACTTCAAAAGTGTTACTAAGAGATGAAGTCCCAGATAGACCATGTTTCTGACTCCTTAACATGACAAATGTACCATTAACGCATTTTAAAAAATCCCAATTGTAGCACCTAAACACTGAAGCTAAATTTGTGATCCTAGTCCATTGAAGCTCTTCCGCCCTTTCTACCCTCAGAGAATGGTGTTATGTCTGGTTCTATCCTCACCAATAAAAATTTTGTCTGATGCGTTCAGTGTGGTTCCACAAAGATATTTAATAGCAAAATATAGCACAATTACAGCAAAGTATACTAAAGTATAAGTAAGTATAACCGATACATTACGCTTGTGACACTGAATTCAGTAAAAGCCATTCAGTCCTGAAGTCTGTGAACAAAGAGGCAATTACTAGGTATAGTGCTTGTTTATTTACAGTTTGGGTTGAAAAAAAACTTACCCAGAAAGATTCAAAGATCTTAATATGTATAGTTTGGAGCAGAGAAGGAAAAGGGGGGACATGATAGAAACTTTCAAATATATTAAGGGTTTGAACAAGGTACAGGTGGGAAACATTCTTCAAAGGAAGAGAAGCACTAGAACATGAGGACATGCACTGAAACTGGAGGTAAGAAGGTTCAGAGAAAATTTGAGGAAAAACTACTTCACAGAAAGGATAGTGGATAAGTGGAATAGCCTCCCATAAGAGGTGGTGGAGGCTAATGCAGTAGAGCAGTTTAAACATGCTTGGGATAGACATAACAATATCTGTATAAAGAATAAATGTCAAATAGGGTTTAAGGTACCATGCAGAGGTCAGGGTCACAAACGAACAAGCATAATCTGGTAAACAGGCAGAGGTCAGGGCAAGAGGCAAACAAGCAGAGTCCGGTAATCAGGCAGCGGGTCACAATGAGAGATCAGAAAGCAATGAAGCAAACTGGAACAGGGTATAAACAGGGGATAAGCAGCAGCCAGGTATAAATGATGAACTGCACAGAACAATGATTGTGGCAGGTTTATGAAGCCGTGAGACTGGTGCTGGTACTAATCAGGTAAGGAGATTAACTTCTACAGGAGTAAAGTTCAGCCGCAGAACAGTAACACCTCGTTGTTCTTTTTTATTGTTGAGTTAATGTTTATGGAGAAGTTTCTTAGTTTTCGATTTAGCGATGCCCAATTTTCAATGTTCTCCTGCCAGTTGTTTCTATATGGTGGTACAGAACTAAAAGATTTGCTATGTTCTATCATGGCTCTGGTGTCCGCCTACTGACTATGTTGTCGAATATATACCCCATTTTTCCTGTACCTTCATTGTTCTTTGTGCTGTTTGTTTTATGTTTGACACAATCTAGTAAAGAATTTTACATGAAAAATATATTTATTAGGGTTTGTGAGACTTTTTTAACCAATTTTCCAAGGTGACTATCTGTCATGGGTATGCTGGCACTTGTAGTACTACCCGCACCAGCATACCCAACCACTATAAGGAGGCCAGGGCATGCTGGGATCAGTAGTGCATAATGTAAAATCTGTAGACTTTCCTTTTAAATGTCAATATTAATCTACACCCATAGCACAAGGGTTGTTGGAATAGCCTTAATGCTTTCAACAGGTAATGCCCTAGAACCCACTGCCCCAGGAGAGGCAGGATGAGTCCCTTTATATACTGTTAGCCAAGCCCAACTCACCAGATGAATTCCTCTGTAACCAGGTTGGGGCTGGTTACACATTATGACAATGTATAACACTGCTTGACTTCTTGTTATAGTGTGAGAAGCCCAACTTGGCATTGTCTCGTGTTGAATGTTGGTTTTTAAGGGCACCCTATAGTCATTGTCCCCCTGGTTTAGGGGTAATCAGTCCTGTGTAATGCTTATTTTGTTGTGACAATGTATATTTAGGTGCATGTATCTTAAGAAATGTGCACCTCAAAATATACATGCAAGGCTGCAATTTTGCAACCTACTCCAAATCAGGCCCTATATTGTTCACCAGTGCTCCTCACAAAGACAAAGAAGAAAATACTTAGTGATTTTATTTGAGTGCATGACAATACTATCAAGTGGCTGCAACATTTTTATTTCTGCTCACATTTCCCCCCTTCCCTGGATAGCAAGTGTTCGGATAAGATATTAGGAGATCCCATACCTGTGAGTGCAAGGGTATTGTTTAACATTTTGAAAAAGCTTCAAATTATTGTCACAAGCCGCGGCAGTACTCACAGCCGCTGCGGCTCTCTTCTGGCTCCCCCTGGCGTTCTCGGCCGTCACCTTGATGACCGGGACGTCATTTCAACTTCCTCCCTCCTGTGTAGCGCTGCGTCCCGGCAGTGCTGCAAGCCGGGCGTATGCGCGCAAATGACAGCCTGTGGGCTAATTAACTAAGGGGGCTTGGCCCTTTGATTGGTTCCTCCTGTGGGCATTTGCAGAGCTAGGCTCTGATTGGTGGCTACCAGTATTTAAGGCAGTGAGGTCTGCAGCCTCACTGCCGGTTATAGCTTCTGTTACCAGTCTGCTGACCGGCTCTGCTCCTTGTTCCTGTCCTTTGGATATTCTGTTGGATTGCCCGTGTATGACCTATTGCCTGGATTTGGACCCTGCCTGTGTTTCTTGTGGCGTGTTTACCGACCTTCCTGTTTGCTCGTGACCCTTGACCTCAGAATGTTTATTGGATTCCCTGTCTGCTGCCGGCCCTCGACCCTTGCCTGGACTTCACTCTGCTTTCCTGGGTTCTCCCCAGCCGGTACACACTTCACGACCCTCTGTCAGTCTGCGGCCCAGTCTGTCCCCACCACTAGGGGCTCCTGTGAACACCTGACTGGCAGAGTAGATTCCGGGTTGTGCAGTATCGGCTAGGGGGGTTCCTATCACTTATTAGGACCTTTACCATGATAACCTGTTGTGCATTTAGAACATAATTATATACCCCACCACCACAAACACTCAAAACATTTGAAATTGGAAGAAAAAGAACATCTTCCTGATGTAACTAACTGTTGTGGCTAAGTACAGATTTGTAAACAAACAACAAAGGCACTGATTAAGCTATGCATATTACAAATCGAAAGGTGAAATATCATCAACGTTCTATCATGGAAGATATGGTATCTTAGCATAAAGTTATGATGTTGCAAAATATGAAACAAAAAACATTACACCATTTTAATGAATCATTAAGGAAGAGAGAAAAAAGATTTTATATCTTATATGGACTACGGCATACTTAATTTTATTTTATATTTAATAAAGTGACAAACAAGGTTTTGGGGGTTTGTTTATTCACTCAGGGCCTGAGTCATTAAGGAGAGTAAAGCGTGCAAAAGGAGTATTCTAGATGAGGCCGTACCAATGCAACTTTGCACCTGGGCAAAACCATGTTGCATTGGAGGGGGCGGTAAATTTAAAATATGGGGAAAGTTTTAGAGTTGGGATAGGGCATGTCCTAGATTAACTTTAAATTTGAGTGTAAAAATAAAGCTTTCAAGTATTTTTGTGCTCTATGAAAAAACAGCCAGTATTTAACTTATGTGCAAGATAATAAACTAATTTGCACCCCTTGCATTGTAACAGGGTTTGTCCAGGAGCAGACTTGCTCCTTATTTACTCAGGTCCTCAAAGTTTATTTAAAATTGCTAGTGTGTTATTTTTAATATTATGTTATAAAGAGTGGTATTTTGGGACACCTGTCTGTTTTACTAGGGTTGTTGGGATGGTCTTGTAACCACGTCAGGAGTCTTAAACTCAATAATTACCCTGGCTCTTGGGCTGGGTGGCGATTTTTAGCCAGGGAGGCAAGAATAGGCTCTGAAGTCTATTAGGAACATTTGAAAGGAAAAAAAATGCAAGTTGACCCAGCCCAAGGTAGCGCACTATGGTACTTGACCAGCCAGCCCCTGAAACTGGCTCCACAGCCCAGAGGGTAGGTGCAAGGCTTGTAATGTGGTTTTTACAGCCACTCTTACTCTTTTAGACATCAGCCATGCACTGCCCAGGCTGGGATTGGTTATTTTACAAATTTTAATTCCAGCTGCATTTAATAATTGTTATGATTTGATTGCCTGTTTAGAATCATAAATTGTTTTGACTGTTAGATATACATATTTGAATCTGTTTTACAATATTTATTCAGCATGGTAATTTATCTATATCTATGTATGCTAATCTTGTTAACAAATACCTGACACCTGCAATGATTCTTTTATACTAGCTGTCTGCTATGTTTTAATTGCTTGAGGAATAGGCTCAAATGAGTAATTTTGAGACACAAGGTGCTCTGGGGTCTGTGATGGTGGGGACAAGCCTAGTGTTCCAAACTATATCTCCATGATCTTAATTGTAAATACAATATATAATTTTTTATGTGTTCATGTTAATAAACTTGTTTGATTAATTATTATTATTTGGGTACATTTGGTATAAACTATAGTTAAAGAATTCCAACTACACCTACTGCAATGAGAAGAGGGGTGGGGGTCCGCGCTCCCTTAATATATGTTGTGTAATAGAGATGGCTGCTTGGGGGAACCAGAAAGAACAAAGGGAAGTACCAATCCTTAGATAAATGGGAATACGTAAAGGAGGTGGTCCCCTTGGCGCACTGGTAATCAGTAAGCAGTAGTTATGATATACAGATAACATATATCCCAAAATTTACAATTTTAATGCTGGTATAAATATGTATGTGATATTGTATTAAAAAAAAAAGAAAAGGTTGCAACCTGTAGCAGAAATTATTATACCTTCTTACCAATGGCAAAACATATCACATGTCATACATATCGCACAGTAATCAATAAAAAAAACAAGTGACCACAATAGGTCCAATATCGCAGTCTTATAGACTTTGAGTTGGGTCACTTCCTATAACCTCCTTATACATCTCCGATGTGGCATTCTAAACCCCCTCTAACAATTCTATGACCACTGGCTGATTTAACCCGCTATACAGGGCATTTACGTATATACCTTTTCCATTTGATACTGCACTATTTTTTCACCCTTATATAGTTGCCCTATTTACACCATACAAGTAGAAGCAACGGATAAGTCACATTGCAATCCTCTAAGTACTTTTTGCATTATCTTATCTATAACACAAAAATGCCTTAGAAACGTATTATGTGTCCAATTTGTCTAATATGTTTACTAAATAGACAGTGCCATATTTATGGCATTATAAAACTATGACATTGTGGCAATATTGATTTTTGTATATACTTTGTATAAGTATGGACTGTTGATTCATTTCGCAGTCCACTACTACTGTCAATCACTCAGTCTACTGAATGGGTGGCCTGGCTTAAAATCCACCATCCAACATGAAGGTCATGAGTCCCATTAGCTGTATAAACTGCCAGTCATAGCCAGGGCCGGATTAACCATAGGGCTAACTGGGCTACAGCCCAGGGGCCTATGGCATCCAAGGGGCCCTTGAAAGTGCTCAGCAACAGTATTGATCGGTCGGGGGCAGGGGAGCCCCCGGCACGATCAGTGCTGCTGAGCACTTTCCCTGCAGTCCTTCTCCGACGCGCTGTAGTCTCCTTACTGAGGAGATCTCGTGAGTCTCACTCTCACGAGATCTCCTCATTAAAGAGAGTACAGCGCGCCGGAGAAGGAGGTAAGTGCCGGGGGGGGGGGCGTGCGGGCAGCTCGGGCAGCTCTGATCACGGGGGGGGGGGCGCAATCAGCTTCAATCATGGTGGGGGCCCTCACGGGGGAATGGAGGCCCCCTTAGCCCAGGGGCCTCCATTCCCTTAATCCGGCCCTGGTCACAGCTGGGACCTATAGGAATCTTCTATTTGACCAACCAATCATGGAGGATTATTGCCAATAAAGCGCCTTTATGAACTTTTCATTACCCTCACAGACCATCTATATCTCTGAGGAAGTCTAAGGCAATATGTGTTGGAAAAATGCTATATACTGGATTTCATCTGATCTCCATACGTGCTACAATCGGAGGTATCACCCATTAATGATTGTCCAACAGGGGGCTTCAAGAATATCCCCTGGATTAAGTGGTGGCCTATAGACACTGCATGGTAACCATCACTTGAAGCTGCAGCATAGTTGCTGCCAAAGACAACATGCAATGGTGCCTCCTGGATTTAAATGAATTCAGGAGATGCAAGATGTTCTTGGAGCCCCAGCCAGCAAAGAAACACTCTGGTCCTCTGACTAGCAAGTCATGCAATGTTGCCCCAAAATCTGACCATTTTCCCTCAGGAGCCAATTTTGGTAAGAAGGGGGAGCCACACCCCAGAGCAGGGCTCCTGGAATTAATGTAAGTGGTTTTTGATTTGAAGATTACATTTTTAATGGAAAAACTGTAGAGTGTGGAAATGTAAAGGCTTAATGAAAATTGGTATGGGTTATAAATATACATATATTACATCTAGCAGTGGAGTCATAATAGTGGATACAGATGGATGTATTAGGAATAAGAGTCAGTGTGTGATTAAAAAGTGAGGGTGAATAAAATATTTTCCTTGTTAAGGATAGTTGTAGAAAAATATACCATGTACATTGAGAAATATGAATTTAATTATAGTAGGATACTGGTTAATGCAAGGAAAACTAATGGAGTGACTGTTGTATCAAGTAAAGAAGTGAGAATATGTGAGGGGTAGAAAAATTGTGGGGCAGAGGGTAAGAATGAGGGTGCATAATTTATGGGGCAGGTGGTCTAAGAGTGGACGGTCTGAGGAACATGCCCAGGTTGAAGTTTGGGCTGCGGACCCTTAGTGTAAGGGTGTCCACTTCATCTGGCTTCTTTTCTTGATATCCAGGCTAAAAAGTCTGCTCTCAAAGTTTATTCTTGTTTTGATTCTTATAAAAGTGGATTCTGATGGTTTATATTTGTGGTGCATTTCTGTAATGATCAGGGGCACTGTGGCTGTGAACTTCTTTCTTTATACTTCTGATGTGTTCTTGTATTCTGGTCTTCAGATCTCTGATTGCCCTTCCTACAAATTGTAAGTCCCAGGGGCATTGTCGAGGGTAGATAACACCTTTGGTTTCTCCCTATAATTTACTTCAAGTAAGTTAGTTCAAATACTTATGTTTACACAACACAGGTACATGGAAAGCAAAAGTTTTATTGTTATAAAATGGTAAATAGTATACATGCACAAACATCCTAAAGTAAAATGTGAATTTTCTGTATATTTGTCTCATATTCTTATTTTCATCTAAAATGATCATTGAATATTAAATATGACTCCATTGTCCTGATATGTATGGAGGGCTCTGTATATACATCTATTGAAAAAGAATGTACCATTTTAATAAAAAGGCAACATTTTATTGTTCAGATAAGGATAATGAAATGAGTAGAATCATGGCAAAGATTGTATCCAATATTTCCCATTGACATTTGTCAAATTTTATTTACAGTGCCTTCAGTGCTAAAAGTTGTTATAGAACCATTCTTAGAAGTGTTTTAAGAAATTTATATACTCTGCACAATTATATATACCTAAGGCCAATGCAATGATAAATTCACTTTTTTGGAGAACTAGCATTTTTAATTCAGCTAGTGAAAGCCAGAATATTTTTACCAAGTATGTTTTTTTTTTTGTAATGTGGGTTATGAACATGTAAGTCATTGCCTTATACATTCTATTTCAACAAGATTTCTTTTCCCCTTTATTGCATTCAATTATTTCTAATTGCCCGACTGGCAGCCCTTTGCCTCTGGCTAAGAATGCAGATGAGTACCTCCTGTCAAAACAGATGACAATATCATTTTGATAATGAGCAGAGCATGGGTGCTGGCTAAAGACCCCCCTCCCTCTCCTCCACAGTAACATCCCTGCAGACAGTTTATTTTAAACTGGAATTAGTAAAAGACTATCTAGGTAACTTACAGTTTTTCTATTATGCTGCTCAAGGTGCAACAAAGACAGCTGGATTTATTATTATTCTAAAACAATGCTTGTACAATTTGTGTATGTTGACTACTGTATATGAAAGAGTAAATTGTTACTCACTTTATGTAATATGTTGTGTAATAAGAGTGTAATGCAAAGTTATACCTTACATACAGTTTGCCTGCATAAAAAAAAATTACAAGATGTCAACAAAACTCTAGTCATAGCCTATAAATGACATAAAATGTCAGAGTGTACCAAGGATGCAACCTAAAGGTTGGTTCACCAGAACGTCTTATCACTTCAAAATGGGCTGTTCTTTTGCAAAACATGCTTACTTGAAATTACTCCACCATTTTCCTCAACTCTAATTGTTATAGAGAAATAGTGATTGATAGATAGATAGATAGATAGATAGATAGATAGATAGATAGATAGATAGATACTTTTCATTTATTATAAAAAAGTTCTTCTAGTGACATCATCACTAATAAATAGTCCTCATTGATATCATCACTCCAGCAGTATTAAGATTTATTTAGTTGTAACACTTCACCTACTAAAATAATAAAGATTGTAGGACTGTCCTCTAAATATTCTATCTCAAAACTCCTTATGACATTTAATTTTGCTAAAATGTACAGATATTATTAGCACTTGAGAATTATAATGTCTTGACTTAAATTATGTAGCATAATATTGTTTTGAATTCACAGTATATCATATGCTAGATGTATGTCATGTGTACAGTAATTCTCTATTAATATATAATAAAATACTCACTGGACTACTAATATGAATAATGAAGAAATCACTTTGGAGGTAAAGGATTTATGTATTGTAGAAACATTAGTTGTCAGAAACATTAATAATCAAATGGATTAATGAGGGCATTTAAAATGTTGGTAGAAGCAGCCAGCCAAATAGTAAAAACCATGCAAACTTAAGTAATGAGTGTTTTTATTATTGTGAATTTATTACACTGGCACTTTCTCTAGTGTCTTTCTCTTAGCAGACATTAATACAGTAGGAACAGATTGATGCAACACACCTTAGGTTAAAGGTAACTCATTTTAATGTCCTTTCATGATTATTTTATAGCTCAGAATATGAGCATTGCAGACACAATCATCAAGTTCACTCTTTATCAAAAATAATTTATCGTTAACTACATAGAGTAAATGAAAATTATTTACAAAAATGTTTAGAATGGAAAATGTGGCTTGTGGGATTTCTCCATAGCTATGTGTATTTTACCTTTAATCCCTTCGCACTACTAGGGGTTGTGCTAAAATTGTGCCTCAGGAGGCCACAACTTTTTCATTTAAGGGCATTGTATAAACACTGCGCAAGGGAATAGATTAAATAATCAATCCTGCCTAGAAAACAGTAAGGAGTTAACACACAGACATGGAATACATAACAATATTACATCAGGTTATCCAGTATGCCCAACAGCCATTTAGGTGCTCTAAAGACACCTTTCTGGTGTGTCAAAAGCTAACTAAGCAACTTATTTTATTCAAATACCCCAACTGGCGGCAAGATTCCACATATGTGTACCGCCCCTTCCAGCTCTGATATTCACACCTCCCAGTGACTGAATGTGTGGTCTTGGTACTAGTATTAAGAGCATAGACACAAGGAGTGTTGCTTAGCAACAGAAGGCTTGGGAGTGTGTCCATGGCTGGCTGCCACGAGGGCCAAAGTATATTATGATACAAGTCGTCATATGTATGAAGCTGCGATTTTGAAAATCACCACTATCTTGCTGTGAAAAACAACAGAATAAAAATGTAGCATTTGATAAGCAGGATTATCATAAACATCAGACATTGGTAAATGCAGGATAATGATATCTATAAAAAAAGGGCCCAAATTGATGGTATATGAAAATGGAGTTGATATTTGATTGGTATTTTTTGGATATTTTATTGACTGAAAATAGGATGTATAATATTGAGGAGATGAGAAGGAGAGAAAAACATCAACAGCACTTGGGTGCTCTCAGGTTGTGCAGACCACATGATTTTAGAGCGTGTTTGACCCTGGACTCCCTCTCAAAGCAGGAGGTTGCTCAAAGGTTTAGGGTTAACAGAGCAAACCTCTTGCAGCTGTATGAGCAGATGAGAGATGATATGGAGCACATTAACATCTAGCTTCAAAGCATTAACTAGGATGCAGAAATTAATGTGTACCCATTATTTTTTTTGCCACAGGCTCATTCCAGTCTGTGTGCACAAGGGTTGTAGGGACCACACAGGCAGCATTCTCCAGACACTTATCTGTAGTGTTAAGTGCTCTTACCAAACTGTTGCATACATACATTTGCCTCCCCGTCAGGATTCTGAATGGCATGAGTTGAAGGTAGCTTTCTATAGGCTCTCAGGATTACCTAACTAAATCTCATCAAGGTGCAGAAGTGTATTCTAGCAGACACCATTTGTACTCTATGAATGTGCAGGTGTCTATGATACAAACATGAAAATCATGAGTCTTGTTGCAGGCTATCCTGACACCTATATCGTGCGCCAGTCAACCCTCTTTCATATATTTCAGAGTGATGAAATGCCAGAGGGATGGCTATGGGGTATGTGATCTAATATTCATACACTTTCAACCATAATATATACCAAAATGTAATATATTGATTTTTTTTTAAAATTGTAAGTATCTATGTGTCATTCTAGGTGACTCAGTATATCAATGTCAATCCTAGATAATGACACCGCTCTTGAATCCACAGACCTGCACAACACAGATATAATGAGGTGCACACATTCACTAGAGGTGTGATAGAATATACCTTTGGGCTATTGAAGACCAGATTCAGGTGCCTGGATAAGTCTGGTGGCAGAAAAATTAATTTAATTAATACCCTTCTAGCCTGATGAAGTAGTGGTGGGATAACCTGATTTGTTCATCTCCACATACAACTGCAGAATATCCTCCTATATCTGTCAATTCTGAATTTTATGGAGAACATTGTCAATAACTTTTGTTCTGTAGTGTGGCTGGATTAGGACTGGGAATAATTAATAGATGCAATTCCAGTTAGCCAAATTCTACCAGAGGAACATGCACAATTTTGCAGACAAATACTGAATGAGGCAATATTCTATGGATTAGTACTGAAAATTTAGCTTATCTCCAATATTCGCCTATACTATTTGTTAAGAAGATGTTTATTTTGTAGCAAGATGTTTTAGAAATTAATGTTTCAACTTGCAATGTGTAACTTTCTTCCATTTACTCTTATAATCAAACTTAATAAATAATTTAAAAAAAAAATGCTTTTATTGCAGTGTTCAGTTAATTGATTTCTGAGTTTCACATATATTTTGCTATGCATGTCAAACTGATATATATCATCAAGGTAAAAGTATAGGTAAACTAGTCCACAGTTGTACCTAAATGATGATAACATTCCTTCAGACTTCAATACCAACATCCCTATAGCCATTTTTCTCCATGAAACATCAGTAAGTTGAGCAGTCTGTATCTTTGTATAGTGCCTTCAGCCAAACCTGTCCCAGTTATCACTCTTCTCTCAAAGTCATTCTCTAGTCATGGCATAAAATGTTGAAACTTGGGGCTTTCCAGCATTTGTATACATGGCAATGTCAACTATGAGATCTCAATTGCTTATTAAACTTAAAAACTACCCAGTGTGGAAGCATTTACTTTCAACATATTCTGGATCCTTCATTTACTTACGTTTTTCTGCTAGTTTGATGGTTACAGGTATGTTTTCTGTTTAGAAGTAGATGAGCATGGCAATTGTATGCACAGCTTTACCAGGGTTATTAAACTAATGGCATGAATAAATCGGTGGTAATCACTTTCCCGATGCTAATAATCCCGACAAGAAGTGACATAAAAATAACGATTACCATCAGCGCGACAGTGAGTAAATATCTACATACCTTAATTTAGATGTACAGTATCTCAGACACCTGTTATAGCCATCACCTCTAAATTGCGAATACACAAAAACCGGCGAGTGCTAAGCTCGTCATTTACACTGCTCAGAGGGTGCTAGCCGCTTTTAAGGCAATGGTGGACCCGCCGCCTCTATAAAGTATTTGGCCGGCGGGTCCACCCATTGCCACCTTAAAAGTGGCAATCGCACTCTGAGCGGTGTAAATGACAAGCTTAGCACTCGCCGGTTTTTGTGTATTCGCAATTTAGAGGTGATGGCTATAACAGGTGTGTGAGATACTGTACATCTAAATTATGGTATGTAGATATTTACTCCCTGTCACACTGATAAAAATCATGATTTTTATGTCGCTGTCATACTTGTCGGGATTACTGCATCGGGAATACCTACCCCACATGTGGCACTCTACAAAAGAGGAACTGTTTAAATACTGTAATTTGATTTGCACCCCTGACTCTATTTAGATTTTCATGTTCAAAGGAAAGATACATCTATTTTGAATGGTAAATGATGCTTTAAAACAGTAAAAAAAAGTCTGATTAAAACTTATATTTTTGAAACACAAGCAGAAAACTTTTAGAATTTTGTAGGTGGTTTTTATTAGTAAGAATATTTATGACCTATAGTTGAAAGCTTTAAATGTGTATGTATCTCTAGGCAGAAGGACAGAACTAAATATTTAAAGAAACCTTTCTTTTTATGATTGGATTTTATATTTTAAGTTAATAGGTTCTTTGTATGGATTTTATAAAAAACAAAAATGCATAGGAGAGTACTTTCTCTTGAATAAAATCTGTTTCTGGCCAGAACTTTGTATTATACATTTATGTATACTTAGAAAAAAAGTGGAAAAAGAGTAGATTTTTCCGATCTAGGGGTAAATGTATTAATGTCCGGATTCTTCATCTCCGGCGTGTTCAGCGTCTTCAGCGATTAAATTTAAAGCGGCGCTGCATTGTGAAGGGAAGTTTCCCTTTACAATGCAGCGCCGCTTTAAATTTAATCGCTGAAGACGCTGAACACGCCGGAGTTGAAGAATCCGCACATTAATACATTTACCCCCTAGTTGCTTAAAGTGAAGATAAATACATTTATTAATTAAAACATTGCTTTAAGATTGATTAACACAGTGCAGTCAAAATGGTAACTCAGGGATTTATAACAGGTAAATATAAAATAGAAATATTACAATTATTAAAGTCATATTTAGACTAAAATTAATAAGGATTTAGCAACACATATGAGAGTGACATTTTTCAAAACTCTAACCCTTTTACTTAATTCTTATCTTATTATTAAGATATTGAACTGAGATTCTAGTCTATCTGAGAATGTTAATCAAGGCCTCCCATAATTATTATAAACAATGCTTTGAATTTTACTGCTCCCTTCTGGTTATTAGCTGAATATCATAATCTATTCAGTATTATATTTGTATCTTACCTGTGTTTATTTTAACTATGGGCCTGATGTAGGGTTGGACGCAAGTCTAACTGCTCAGCCAAAAAATCATTTTTAGCTAAGGATCATCTCAGTTTGCACTCCAACTGAGATGCAGATAGATCTCTAGGCGTATCTTTTGTGTGTGTTTTTTCTTGGTGCAACAGACCTTGCTGTATTAAATTAAATAATTAAAAAAATAATTACATTTTAAAAAAAGACTACTAAAAATTACTGGCGCTAGGCGCCACATAAATAAAGAGTCTGTGAATGGGCTCCGATGCCGGGCGAGTATACCTGGTGCTGCAGCATTCAAATGGTTAAACTGTACAAATGTATAGCGTTCTATTGTTTAAAGTATAAAATGTAAAAAAGGAGGTTTACAGGCACTGCAGCGTTGGTAATTAATATGCGCGCAGCGCTGAATGGGATAACCCCCAGTGCTAGGCGCCGGGATTATAAAAATGTACGAAATGCAGAAAAGGTTTCATTATAATTATGTGTAAATATTTAACTGCTTAAACTGAATGTATATGTATATAAAATAAACTGCACTTACCTACCTGGTGGTATGGCGGTGTTATTACCCCTCCACTCCGGGTCCTGTCTGTGCGGACTGGAGTGCTGGGGAGCTGGTTTTAGTCCTGATACCTGGTTGTCCAGTGGTGGCTGCAAGAGCAGCCCAGGTTCAGCATTGATCCCCCCGGCAGCAAGCTTTAGTGGGGGTCCCAGGAGGCTAAGCCGCATACTTGAGCTCAAAGAGCTTCAGCTAGCAGCAGGGCAGGGGTTCCCTGGGGGTAGTTTTATGAGTGAGATTGTGACGAAACGAGTGTGATAACACTGTAACCATCCTATTTCTCACATAATCTGGAATATAGCAATTACTTTTTATAGCACTTGCTTTTGTTCCTCAGCTCAACAGACTACAACTGCATTGTCTATAAAAATGTAGCTAAAGGAACATTCTAGCTCATTGTAAATATGCATATTCTGTATTGTACACTGATGATGTGCCACAGAGGTTGTTATTCATTGTCCTTAAAGTGAAGTCAGGTAAGTTATGGGTAAAGATCAGGTGATGTTCAGGATAGAGGTGAGGGGGCTGGAGCTGCACTCATTCTCCCCCACTCTTTCCTCTACAGAAATCATGGAACAACTGGGGACCCTGTGACATCCCAAAGTAGAGTAAGAGGTTCATTTTAGGAGGTGCTAACTGCTACCTTATCTTTGGAGATGGGGAAGTCAATTAGTATCCATTGTTCTCAATAGGACTACTCCAGACGTTTTTTCTGCATCCCAGCAGGGGGCTTCTGTGGAAGCACAGCTCATCTCCACTCTCCCCTCCAACCCCCTGATCCAGGACCTGCCAATGTTTAAAGAGTGTGAGACCCAGGGGTTTCCCGAGGGAGGGGAAAACACTGTGGAAATTTGACCCTAGATATAAGAAGCCACTTCAGGGGGGGAAGGGGTGTTCATTCTGGGATTTAATTCTAAGAAAGTGCAAGGTCTGGTTTTTGAGTTGCCGTTCTCTACCAGAATCTACATATGCACCTGAGAGAGATCAACCGGTCATCAAGTCTGGACAGCCAGACGACTGTAATTCCTTAAGCTAGTGGGGTAAGGAACAGATGATGTGGTAACCCTGCCTGGCATTTATCTACTGTGTGTACATAATAATCTAGTGATTGGTTTTGTTACAATAAATGTATTGTTTTACTTTCTAACTGCATTTGCCTGAGTGATATACGAATCCTAGAAGGTACTGGGTAGACTTCCCTGGCATAGTGAGGCACCCGTGGGTGGCCAGCCAGCGTGAAGTGGGTAGCCTTGGGCTAGAAAACCTAGTATCTTCACAGAGATTTAAAAGATAAATCTCCCGCCTCAGACAGACTGACACCAGGGAGGAGAGTGGACTGAGCCACCCTCTCTCTGGCAGTTCGTGGACAGGAGGGAAGTACACCCTACCTGCCATTACCTTCAATGTTAAAAGGTGTTAACCCCTCTAGACTGATTCACATGCAGGCTGCATGATTCAGCCCAGATTGGTTAAAGGGGCAGGAGGCTTGATTACATCCTACCAAGTTAGTGTCCCAAAACTGTATTTAAAGAGCCCTGTGTTACACTGAAATGTATTATACCATCTGTACTTCTGGATACCACTAGTACCTTAAACTAGCGTATGTAACTGTTGTTATTAGGACACTTAAGCTAATAAAACATTACTGCTTCAAGAACCTGTTTGACGACTACTTCCCTGCTGTAATTCCTGTTACCACAGATTAGACCAATCTAATCTGTTATCCAGCTTTTGGGACCCTGCATCCAGTACCAATGCTCTGCTTGCTACGCTGCAGCTCTGGCCAGTGTGATAGGCCAGGGGGAACCATACACAGCAACCCTGATCTGAAGGCAAGAGGTCAGGGGTACCAGCCCAAGTGTACTAGCAAGGGGGTTCACTATCAGCGAGAGTTACCCAGAAGAAAACAGTTCTATGTGCCGCTAAGGACCCTAGTAGTGGATGCATCAAAAGCCCCTCCTATTGAGGTTAGAGGGTGCATTTGGGATAAAGAAAAGAGACGATGGTAAGGCAAGCCCAGTTGGTTCCCAGCCACACAACAGATAGGGTGGCATAAGAGGTCCATCCTGTCACACTTTCCCATATATGTAAACCTGAATGTATACCTGGGAGGTAAGTGCATCTGATTTTAACTGCATTTTAATAGTGTTTAAAGCATATAAGTCTTTGTAGGACCTGCATATAATGAGGTGCTCTTGACACTGGGATGCAGGCTTAAATGTTTTGATCAAAATGTGAACTAATACCTCATGTTTTCATTTTGTTAGATACACACAGATACGCAGTTTAAAGGATAAGCGCTGGCAACTGTCTCTTTTGCTTTGTATGAATAGACAAATTACCACTCTCCAACTGCCAAATTCCACTCAAAAAATAATCTCTATTGATAACAAGTAGTAAAAGTAACATATAATAAATGGATGGGCAGGTTGAGCCATGCCATATAAATAAAGGAATACTGGTATATCGAAACATTCTGAAACATATTGCTTTTATGTTAGTTAGCATGTAAAGCAAAAACTACCATTCCAAGATGTGTGTGTGCTTTACTGCCTTTCAGCTCCTGTTTTTGTCCTCCCTCCTAATTAATATTTCATAACAGCCTAGTGGATGCTAACTACAGACTGTGGGCCTGATTCATCAAGGAATGCATAATGAACGCATTGTGCTTTATTTTTAAAATGCACATATATCGGATATATGCACGTCCATATTCAATAAGGAGTGGAGCTGAAGATATGTCCGTTGATGAATATAGGTCTAGATCCAATCTGCTCTAACAGACATGACACTGCAGGATACATCTAACACATATGTGGGATATCAAGTCACAAATGAATGCAAAAGAGGAAAATTTTAATTAATTACACCTGTTAATAATAGTCATTAATGAGAAAAGATTAAAAAATAAAAAAAGTATTTTTTATTTTTCCATACAATACATTTATTAGTATGCTAATAATGTCTACTGTACATAAAATACTTTTTTACAGTTGCTCCTGATTGCAATTACATTTTCTAGCATGAATACACAGCTGTCATCACTAGTAAATGGCACTTACACCAGACCTGTAGCTGGTGCAAGTACCTCTGAGATTTCCAAAGCTTGAATGACTCTGCTGCGTGCGCTAGAGCTTGGCATGCCCTTACTGTACACTGACTATGTGAATACGCCCAGTCCCCTCCTGTTCCACTCCTGAAATCGTAGGTCATAATAAGGGCCTTTTGCACTCAAAGCTGAATTTGACGTTGCTCCGTTCTCTGGTGTATGGTTAGTTTTTGGACATGCGCAGAGCAGGGCCATAAGTAGGGCTGTGCGAGAGGAGTGGCCGGCCAGGGCGCAACACTGAATGGAAGCACAGTTTATGAATATTTTAAGTTAATTTGATAAAAACTGAGGGCTAGGGGGTGCAAGTTTTCCCTCTCACCCCAGGCACTAAAATTTTAATTTATGGCTCTGGTGCAGTTATTTTACGCAAAATACTGCACGTTTCGGCATTTACAATCTTTAATCAATCTGGCCCTATATGTATAAAACAGACACTCACAGAAGAACTACATTATAAATTGCTGTTTAAATGAGAAAAGAAACTAAATATATTATAATAAAGAAAAATACATACTACAGTTAAAATGTAAACAAAAGCAAAACAACGGTAAAGAAATTATGTATTTCTCCAGTAGATATAAAAAAATAAAGGAAAATTATATCTGTTGAATGCAGCTTTTTGTATTAAATGTCATCCAATGTATTGTGCAAAGTAACATATATTGAAGAGCAGTGTATCATGATCATGGCCTAATAACATATCTAAGACTCTCACATGTATGTGATTTTACCAGTCCTACCATGCCAACGTTTAAATAACCGACCTGGGAACGCTGATTGGCTCCCCGCCCTGGTCATTCCCGCATGCCCTGCTGAGCAGCGAAGGACCCGCTGGATGCGCGGCACCCAGGTTAGTCCCTCACATCCTCCCACCAGTGCCAGCCACCACCCTGCAATGTTCTCCCCCCCTCCCCGGTCATGATCTCCCCCCTTCATAATATAATAGCTCCGCTCCTCCTGTACTAGTCCCCCCGAGTGCTTACCTCCTTTTCTTGATCTGCCCTTTCTTCCCTTTCTGCAGGCCGCAGCAGGTGTTCTTCCGTCACTCCCTGTAGTGCTTCCACAGTGTGCAGTAAGCTCCTTACTGAAGAGATCTCGTGAGAGGGAGACTATGACTCATAGTCTCACTCCCACGAGATCTCCTCAGTAAGGAGATTACTGTGCACCGCGGAAGCACTACAGTGACAGCAGGCAGCTAACAGCATAACATTTGCTGTTAGCTGCCTGCCATTCTCCATGATCTGCTGACAGTCGGAGTCGGGGCCAGGGATGCCCCAGGCCAAATAAATAATGCCGGTGGAACAGGTATAAAAAAAAAAAAAATCAAGTTAAAATAGTTTCAAAGGCCCCCCACATGCCCGAGGCCCCTGGGCTCTAGCACAGACCTTAATCCTATAAAATTAAGGGAACTATTATACATATCTGATTGAGTAGTGGATAGAAGAATCAGAGAATTGAAGTGTTACATACTTACATCTAATATACAGCAGATATACATCACTATATTAATTTACTTTTTGCCATTGCAATTTGATCACCTGTACATTTTGGTATATGTGTTTTATACATTTTTGATAAATATGTTGTATTTTAATTGATTTGAAGACATAAAAATTATTTATGAATATTTTTCATTAGCAAAAAATATTTAAACAGGCACTGTTCTTGAATTTCCTTACAATTCTTAGTCGTGCAAATAAGTGTGTTAGAAAAAAAAGAAAAATTGATGGAAGCACTTTTGAAAAGTTGAAAGAGGGGTGTACAGTGGGGGAGTTGTGTCATACAGTCAAATAGGCACACTTTAACAAAAAATAAGTAATATTTTTGTTTCAGAAATTGCAAGAGTTAGAACTCATGGTTTTTGTCATAAGGTATAAGCTTCAGTTATTTTCAGTCTTGCACAATATACAAATTGCTAAAAGCTTGTAGAATTAGTTTAATTATATTTTATATCAAATATGATCATATTCATTCAGATTTATGAAAACCCTTTCTTTTCTTTTTCTAAATGAACTAGAAAAATGACAGATAGAACCTAGTTGGTTGCTAATGGCAACATCAACTTTTCTCTTTTGCATCCATTTTTAAAAAAGACTTAATCATATTTATTGGCTGGTTGGAGAAGGCTCTATGGATTTTTTTATGATAGAGATAGCTCCAATGGCACATTTGTTATATGTAAAACATAATACAATCTTTTTATACTATCACTAATGGCCTTTTTGGACAGTGTGTCTGAATCACAAGGGGGCAAATTTATTAACTTTCTTGGGCTTAATTTTTTTCTTTTTTAAAAGAGAGAATAGAATGACTTAATCAGTGTTGGGATTGATCATATTAAGAATATAAACTGGATTTTTGACCTAAATTACCAATGGAACTTGGGTTATGGGTAATTATTTTATATGCAATATTTTTAAAGAAAATAGTTTTCAAAAATGGCATTTTAAAAATATTGTGGAAACATTTAGATTTACAGAAGAAGGGAAGGGCGAATACTTCCTGTTGGTATGCACTCTCAAGTTAAAAAGTGTTTTATCCAAACTAAATACACAAGTGAAGTGTAATGAATATTACTGCTATACAATTTAATACCTGTTGTTAAAAGCTCAGTGCATTAAAAATAACCGTATTTCTCCTCCAACATAAATATCTGATTGCTACAGATTTGTACAGTTGCTTCTGATGGTTAACACATGTTATAGCATTCCTACACAGCCGTCATCACTAGTAATCGTCACTTACACCAGACCTGTAGCTGGTGCAAGTGTTACGACAGAAAATCACATACCTTTGAGATGCCCAAAGCTTAAATCTGATGCTGCTGTGTGCGCTTATGCTTGGCACACCCTTACAGTATATTGACTACGTGCATACGCCCTGTCCACCCCCATTCTGCCCCTGAAATCATAGGCTGTATTAAGTGTCCTTTGCGTTAAAAAATAGATTGGATGTTTCTGCCTTCTCTGGCATATGGACAAATTCATTCGGCAAAGTAATTGATTGCAAAATATGCAACGTATCACCATTTACACTCCTTAAAGAATCAGGCTCACAATAGCTATTTTATTTCTTGGTAATATATGCTATGAATATAATAAAAAAGGAAAACTGTGGAACTGTATCAGTAGAGTTCCAAGTTAGTAAATGAAATAAAAGGTCAGGCTCAAGGTGTTCTTTAATGTAAAACCGTGGAGAATTAGAATAAAAGGAATCACTGATAAAATGTCTGTCTGACTGACAATGATAAAAGTCACATCAGTGTTATTGTCACACCGGTATATTCAATTAAACAGCATGTGTTTTGTTGTACAGTATGATAAAAAATGGCCTTATATAGTCGAGACACAGTACTTAGGATTTATATCATTTGATTAATTGACATTCGAAAAATCTAAGGCAAACATAACAAAAGCTGAAATATGTTAAAAGTAACTCTATTCTATTTTACATGGAAATTTCCATTTCATCTGAACATTTATTATGTAGCAAAGTTCTACAAGCATTCCCTATTCATTTCTCAACAAGTATGGTTCAGTACTATTAAAATAGAACTAAGTTAGCTTATCATAGTTTGGTTTATGAGACATTTAAGTCTGTCAATCCAAAATTCAGCTTTAATTTTGCTGCAAAAATGAACCAACTGGGATCAAATTAGTTTCATTTCTGGCTTTAATGTATATAGAATGCTAAAGGAAAATATATCAGATCTGTGTTGTCGTGCTGATAAATACTGAATGTAAATTATCTACAGTTAACATTTACAAATATATAAGGAAAGTTTCCAGGTGTTTATGAAGGAAACTTTTTTACCTATGCACATCAAACCTCTTCTCCATAACGTCTTTTCCTATGAATTAGGTTGGGAATTCTGAACAAATGGGGAGGTAAATTGATAAATAATCAATTTACACGGTGCAACATATCTTTATATATATATTTTTATTTATATAGTGCCACTAATTCGACAGCGCTGTACAGAGAACTCACTCACTCACATCAGTCCCTGCCCAATTGGAGCTTACAGTCTAAATTCCCTAACATACACAAACAGAAAGAGACTAAGGTCAATTTAATAGCAGCCATTTAACCTACTAGTATGTTTTTAGAGTGTGGGAGGAAACCAAAGCACCCAGAGGAAACATAGCAAGAACATATAAACTCCACACAGATAAGGCCATGGTCAGGAATTGAACTAATATCCCCAGTGCAGAGAGGCACAAGTATATGGGCTAGTGTAGGGATATGTACATGCCCATGCAGCATTTGCAACAATATACAAACCTTGGAAATTTGGTCTGTATTTGCCTTTGTGCATGGACCAGAGAAGGCCATCTACTTACATCATCATAATCATCATTAACTTATATAGCGCCAACATATTCTGTAGTGCTTTACAATTTGGGACATAGACAGTAGTAAACAAACTGGTAAAACAGACAAAGAGAGGGCCCTGCACATAAGCTTGCAATCTATGGGACTATAGGATTTGAATACATGTGGTCAAGTCTACATATTGCATTTCGGTCCAGCCAGATTGCAAAGGTAAAAAAAAAAAGGGATTAGTATGTTATATTATCCAGTCACACAGCAATGTTTGTCATAGGGTTGTTGTCTTGTATGGATTGTGTAACGGGTGGTAATAGGGTAATCTGGGAAGGCTAAAAGAGTGGTTGAGAAATATTATAAGCTTGTAGAACAAAAATGATACATACATATGGCACTACCTTCACGCACACTTGAAAAGGATGATGGATGAGCAAATGGAATCAGTGCCCATATGTAGTACTCTAAAATGTAAGATATATAACACAAAAAGAACTGATAGTGTAGTAGGTTGACATATCAACATAACTGAGATATATTCCAGTTCAAGTATTGCCCGTGCATGTATGATGAAAAGCACACATAACACCCATGTCTTCACTCAAAATTAGAGCCCCTATAGGGTATATGCTTACTAGAACGATGTTCCACTCAAGCTCTTAATAAAAGTATAGATGTTCCACTCGTCCCCGGGTTGCCTCGATGGCGTCACATACTCAAATGAAAGAATGAAAGAGGAATGGAAAATCTGGTGCATTATCTTTTTAATACGAAAAGATGTTTTCTTTATAAATAAAAGCTAATGCTCATACCGGATAACAGTGAAAAAGCACGTAATCAACAAAGAGGTTGGAATCACCACAGTCCCTCACCACAATCAGTTCTGTGTGTTCATATGCGCTGTCCACAATCTCGATATCGAAGCAAGATAAAACCAACGTGTTTCGACCTGGATGCAGTCTTTATCAAGGTATATATATTATAAGCTTCTCTAAAGTGGTGGGTTTTCAGAGAATGCTTGTAAGTTTGAAGACTAGAGGCAAGTCTTATTGAGCGAGGGAGTCAGATGGTGCTGGGAAGGAATTGAGCCAATTGCTTTTCGAGGAAGAGGATATAATTTGTAATCTGATTTTACCAATCTTGTCCTTGAAGTAGGAAGCAAGATACTATGCACTGATTGCAGATAGAGAGTTGAGGGTGGGAGAATTAAGAAGAGATTTAAATGTGTTAAAAAGGAATTTGGCGTTTGAAGCCTGAGCATACATGAGAGATTGGAAATATGTTTGTTTTGCAGTGTCAAGAGTATTTCGATTGGAGTGATAGATAGAAGTATATGTGAAGAAATCAGTAGAGGTACGAGATTTATGCCAGTGACGTTTTGCTGTACTGGAAAGTTTTTGAAGCCACAAAGTTAAGTGTATTTGCAAAAATGCCTATATGCAATGGTCAAAGAAGTAGTACAGAGTTAGGGCGCAGCAGATGTAGCTCATTCCTAAATGTCTTTAGATGTTGTCCATTGTTTGTCCAACTGTGTTGTATAACAATGCTTTTCGTACACTTTGGGCCTGATTCATTAAGGATCTTAAATTAAGAAGTTTCTTATTTAAGTCTCCTGGACAAAACCATGTTACAATGCAAGGAGTGCAAATTAGTTTTCTGTTTTGCACATAAGTTAAATACTGGCTGCTTTTTCATGTAGCACACAAATATCAACTTTAAATTTAAGTGTACAAATAAGCTATCAAGTATTTGTGTGCTACATGAAAAAACAGCCAGTATTTAACTTATGTGCAAAACAGAAAACTAATTTGCACTCCTTGCATTGTAACATGGTTTTGTCCAGGAGACTTAAATAAGAAACTTCTTAATTTAAGATCCTTAATGAATCAGGCCCTTTGTGAGAAAACTCACTTAGTGAAGAATACAGATGTCTCACACCACATACGTCACCCCATAGACTGAAGTTAAGATATAGTTAGGCTAATTTAGGAATACACTATATCTGTGCTACTTGGTGAGCAAATCAAAGAAGGAAAAGGGAAAAATAAAAAAATAAATGTACAAATAGAGGAGGCCAGATACCTACCATAAATTATAAAACACTAAGCCAACATCGGTTAAAACAAAAGATAACAAATTCCTGTTACATACTTTTAAACTCACAGTTGCATAGCTGAGATACACAAATGAATGAGGTGCATTCATTTTTACTTTAGTATTGGTATATAAAAATACTGTCCAGCTTGTTTTGCTATGTTTTTGATATGATAAACCTCATGATAAGGGATGTTCATGCTGACCTTATTTATATGACAAATACATGTGCTGCAAATTTTAAATGCATTGATGTACTAGAGTCTTCTTGAATGGATTCTGCAATACTTACACCTGGAAGAGAAAAAAATTGTAAATGCAATTACCAATAAAAAAAGAAAACTCTATGCCCAGTATTCCAACTTATCCTGTGAACCAAACAACATGAGTTTTACCCGTCTGTACATTTAATATTTCTTTGAAAAATAACTTTTAAACAGTTTTACAATTGATACAGATATGTGTTATTCAATTAACTACATTTGGTTTACTTTCACATTGCAGTCTCTGTAGGAAAAAAGTAACATTAAAGGTAATGGCATGAGTTAACAAGTCAATACAAGTTTCTATTCCACTGACCAATTAGGTCTAAAAAGACAAACCAAAAGGTATATAGACTGAAACAAACACTGAAGCTGAATTACACCTAATCTATCAGATGATAATATTAACTGGTGGAAACTGTGGTATATCTCCAGGATCAGACTGTTGTCCCATAGAATCCATATATTCAGTCAGATTGCTGAATGGTCTATAATTTGAACATACACATTTGTGGCCAAACTGGATATAGTTTCAACCAGGCAATTGTTGGGTCAATTTGTTTAATCTTCCTGTGCCTAGACATTTTTAGGATATAAATATGTCCATAAACAGCCAAAAGCATTACGGTGGCTTAGTGGTTAGCACGTCTGCCTCACAGCCAGGGCCTGATCAACCAATAGGCTGATCAGGCTGCAGCCTGGGGCGCTGGGACCTGGGGGGCGGAACACCGACAGCAGTTAAAAAAAATGAAACCTTTTATTTTTTTGTACTAATGATTATGTTCACCCGAAGGCGCCCCTCCCCCCTCCTCGAAACTGTCGCTCCCTCCTAGCCTTCCACTCTCCCCTCTTCTCCTTCCACTCTCACCCTCCCTCGTCACTGGCACAGCACTTACTTGTAGCGTGCAGATTGCAGTGCAGGGAGAAAGTAAAGCTGCTCTGAGTGGGTGTTTCTGGCTTGATCAGCTTATCTTCAGCATCAGAGCTCGTTCCCTCTGTCTTCAAACGGTACTGAGATTATCACCATACCTCTGAGTTTGTCTGCCAAGGACCTCATTTGCCAGAGATAGGAAGGGCTGTGCAGTGATCCAGACACTACTCGGTCACAGCTACCATAGTCTCACGATGTGTGGATGTGTGTGCAATAAGTCCAGGAAGAGGAAGGTTTAATCAGAACCAAAATAAACCAATCAATGAAGTTTATCTGCGCGGTCTATATTTTATATGCTATATCCTATAGTGCCAACTCCTCTTATATCTGTGGTTGATATATAAGAGGAAGGATTTGTTTGGTTCAGTGTCCAGATAAATAATATATATATATATATATATATATATATATATATATATATATATACTTTATTTGCAGGCAAGTTACCTCTCTATGCTGATATTAACCAATTGCATCTGTCACATCCCAGAGGCTCCCTGGTGGATGACTCTTTAGCTAACTCATTATTTAGACTTTTCCAAAGAACATTACATTGAAACCTAGAGTGTTGCACCAAATCATGTGCAATGCCCCAAATTTGAAGCTTTTGCATGCATTTCAGAGTAATTTATATTTTGTGACACTATTAACCCATTTATAACATATACATTTATATGTTTATATATTTAGTTTATACATATATAAATATGTAATATATTTATAATTTATACATATATAATGTAAAGGGTTAGGATTTATGCTTGGATTATGTTAGCTTTCAGTATAATGCTTGGAACAGGTGCAAACTCCAGATTCTGGAATTGGGCTAAATTAATGGCAGGTGTATGTGAGCGTAATGATAAAGTATTTAAAGGTTAAACTCAAAGCAGAATTTTGCTTTCAATCTTTACGTCTCATTACCTTACCACTAAAACCACATAGTATCATACTTGGTCCCGTGTAATGAATGATTGCTCTGGCATTTAGAACTTTGAATCCAAATTTGGCTGGTCAGATCGAACCTGAGTGGACAGACATGTGACGTGTCTAATAAGTTTAGCAGAAAAACCAGCACAGTGCAATTTATATGAAAAATTCTCCAGGTTGCCATACCCAAATAATTGTCTATTAGAGCTGTTACTTTTTAAAAAAAAAAAAAAAAAATGTATGACAGGTACACTTTAAGACTGAGGTTAGTATTTTATTTATGTCTTTTAATCTATTTTTTTTTTTAAAGCAAATCACTTGAAATCGTGTACTTTTCCCATTGTCTCTCATCTTACTGGAACCCTCTTAATACCCCTTAAATAGAATAACCCTGATTACAAAGAATGTCAGGTTTTGAATGTTATTCCTAATAAAGTACTATAAAAGTATAAGGTCATTTAAGCTGTATGTGACATTTTGTCTTTATATGATTAGTGTGTTCTAAGGGGGAAAGAGTGTGAGGGGGACAGTGTGTGCAGAATGGGGGACAGTGTGCGTTTTGAAGGGCACAGCGTGTGTTTTGAGGGGGATAGAGTGTAATGTGCAAGCTGTGCAAGAAAGAACTCAAACTGTGTGCCACCATTGGGATAGATTTGGATTTGTCAAAGTAGCTTCTTTGAGAGACCATAGAGCTTTAGGATTAGAAAGTCCCTTAACAGGCTGCAGTAACATTCCTGCATCAGCAAAAAAGCTGGAAAACTGAATCACTTGTACAGAACAGTTATTAGGTCACTTGTCTCTATCTCCCCCTTTGTAGAACTACAAGAGCACCAGCACAGCACTAACAGGGATTTACTAATTCTAAATGTATGTCCCCACTTGTCAGAGTTCCTTCTGTTTCAAGTTTCACGAGGCTGCTCTCTAAATAGCCTAATCATTGACGGTTTGTAATATTTGCACATTTTCAAAACAGGACCCCAACTTTCCAGAAGACAGCTAAATGACAGCAAAGCTGCAAGAAAGAGCAGCAAGAACAGGTAAGAGAATCTATCTAAGTTCGTTTGCTGGAGAATACTTCGGAATTTTTCATTATTGGTTTGAAGGGGGGGGCGCTACGGGTGGATTAGCCTAGGGCGGCCAGAACCCTTAATCAGGCCCTGCTCACAACACTGGGGTCATGAGTTTGATTTCCGACCATAGCCTTATCTGTGTGGAGTTTGTATGTTCTCCCCGTGTTTGCGTGGGTTTCATCTGTGTGCTCCAGTTTCCTCCCACACTCCAAAAACATACTGGTAGGTTAATTGGCTGATATTAAATTGCCCTTAGTTTCTCTTTGTCTGTGTGTGTGTATGTTAGGGATTTAGATTGTAAGCTCCAATGAGGCATGGACTGATGTGAATGAGTTCTCTGTACAGCGCTGCAAAATTAGTGGCGCTATATAAATAGATGATGATGAAGAGCAACCAACCAATCACAATTGACACAAATAACTGCATGTGAAGATCCTAAACATGGGGTTAATGAAATGTCCCTTAGGATGGCCAAAAAAATCTTTTTGGCTGATGAGTGTTTTCTGGCAACGTGAACCAGGTGCTCTATCTGTGCAAACATATTTGTCTATATATGTCTAGCTAGTTAGATAATTCAGTAACTTTATGTTTTATACCTATGCATCCATTTGTGTGTTTTGCATACTGGAGAGCAAAAGTAAATATGAAAAGCTTTTTATGGCTAGAAATAGTAACTCATTAAATGCAAGTTAGATGTGCAAAGGAAACATTCTTATATGTTTATGTGTATATTATCCAAAGTGTGTATAAGATAATATTGTTTTTATTATGCAATTTTCCTTTATAAAGTACAAATATCAATTTCAAAGTGTATAGTTTCTGACTTTACTTTTAATAATCACTGAATTCTTGCATTATTTAATAACCACATCCAAAGGAAACCAGAAAACAATTAACACAATTTGGCTAGTTCAGCTTAATTTAATTCTCAAAAACAGCTGGTTAGAGAAGTGTGATCTTGCAATTTTGAGGACGTAGAGTAGAATAACATTTCAATCTGTCTACAGCTGTCAAACTTGTCTATCTCACTCTCCATCCAAGAGAAATGATGTTTCTAAAAGTTGTGCCTACACACACTTTTAACTTTATAGCAACACATGGTATTTCAGATAAAAGTTTATCATTTGGGAGGCAGTGACCTGTCATCTTGTGGTATTATGTTAGTGAGCATAGGGCTGCATATAACAGGGTAGTGTCATGAGGAATGGAATTGAGACAATCATATCACAAACTGAGCGTCACATTGAGAAACACACAATGTCCTCAACAGCAAAGAGTACTGATGTGATATTCCTGAATGTGTAAGGACAGTCGGGTCAAATACTCCTGTATATCAAACATGTTAGAATTTGGGTACAGCGATGGATCATTTTGCTCTAGCATTTGGTTTCGTGTTGTGTCTAGGTTTATCATTAAGGTTTAGGCCACATACACCACTACAACATCTAAATTTAGAGCAAGAGTTTGAGATAGCTTTAGACTGTAGGCTTGGGATTTATGACATCTCTTGAGTCAGACACATCCAGCTCAAAAACAGTAACATTTGCACCATGCATAAGTCAGATTTAACAAGGTTATATACTTATACCACACAATAGTGCAGAGATGTAAATGAAGAGTGTAGAGATGTGAGTTGACAGTGTTAGTATCAAGTGATAAAGTTGCATTACTCTATTTGTAAACTATATAATAATGTAATGGAGTATTGTGTTAACAGTTATTAAAAATTGTTAGTCACATTTTCAACATAAATGTAATTGATAAGAAGTATGATGTTCACCAACGTATGCCGGATCAGTTACCTAGCAACAGTAACCAGCATCCTCTCTGAATAGCACTCTGCTGTGTCAAGTATATGGTGAGCATTGATGCATTCCAGATCTGTTGCCAGTGTCCTTTACTTGCCAGGTGGCTTTGTATTGCACCCTGACGTGTTAAGGAATACAGTGATCACCGCCACATGTCAGATCTGTTACCAGCATCCTCTCTCCATCAAGAGGCAGCGGATTGTGCCCTAATATCAGATGGCAACCGTGTATATGGCAGGATGTTCATCGCTACACTCTGGACTAGATGCCTAGCAACAGCAGCAGCAACTTCTCCTTCTTTGTAGCTGGTGCTTCATTGATCAATCTAATT